>NW_008358859.1:2690596-2720929 GCF_000622305.1 Nannospalax galili | reverse complement strand
CCCAGCCCCCTCTCTTTTCTTTTTTTTTTTTTTTGGTCTTTTTGAGACAGGGTCTCCTTGTAGCCACAGCTGGCCTGAACTTACTATGTAGACCAGGCTGGCCTCAAACTCACAGAGATCCACCTGCCTCTGCTTCCTGAGTGCTGGGACTAAAGGCGTGCTCCATCATGCCTGCCTAGCTTTAGCCTGCTTTCTTATACAACACAGAACAACCTGCCCACAGTGGGCTAGTCCCTCCCACATCACTCAAATATCAAGAAAATACCCTATGAACATGGACAAAGGCCAGTCCAATGGAGGCAATTCCCCAGTTGAGGCTCCCTCAACCCAGGTGTGTCGAGTTGACACTAAAGCTATCCAGCACACTAAGATTTGAATATTCAGCATATGCTGTATTAATTAATTCAGATGGGAAAATATTTACTGAGATTTCATATTTAGCTGGTCTCACTTTATTAATCTTTGTTTCTTCTTTAATCCATGGCCTCTATAACCCTCATTTGACCGTGTTTCAGAATTCAATAAATGGATCTAACAAAATTTAAAAAGTATATTTTCTACTTAAATAACAAATATACTTTCTTCCTGAGTTTGTAAACAATCTGATGGTTGTAGTCTTGAAATGAGTAGGATTTTTCAAGTCGCTAAATATCATTTTCATGTTCCTTTTTAAATGATTTATTATTTATGTGTATGTGTGCATGCAAATGTGTGTGTGGGCCCCTGAAGAAGGCCTTGATTCCCTGGAGCTGGAGTTATAAGTGGCTGTGAGCTGCCTATTGTGGGTGCTGGGAACCAAACTCGGGTCCTCCTCAAGAACAGCCAGTGCTCTTAGCTACTGAGCCATCTCTCCGGCCCCCACTTTCATGCTCTTACATCTTTCTCGTCTCTTCAGCAGATTTGTTTATGTTAGTCTATAAATTTAGACACTTTGCCATTTGTTGTACTGATACCAGCTTCAGCAGACAAATCTTTAGAAAAAAGAAAAAAAAGATTTGTAGCCGGGCGTGGTAACACGTGCCTTTGGTCCCAGCACTTGGGAGACAGAGGCAGGTAGACCTCTATGAGTCAAGGCCAGCCTGGTCTACATAGTGAGTTCCAGGACAGCTGGGGCTACAGAGAGACCCTGTCTCAAAAAGACCAAAAAAAAATTTGATTTTATTTTTAATTATGTATATAATGGGTAAATGTGTGTGTCTATCTGCACATGAGTGCAGGTGCCCTGGAAGGCAGAAGAGAGTGTCAGATCCCTTGGAACAGGAGCTCCAGGCAGTTGTGAGCTGTCCGACATGGGTGCTGGGACCCAAACTCAGGTCCTCTGCAAGAGCAGCACATGCTTTAAACCCTCCAGCCCTCTCTGTCTTTTAAAAACATTTTTAAAATACGTATGAGTATTTTGCTTGCATTTATGTAAGTGAACACGTGTCATGCAATGTCCATGGAAGCCAGGAGAGGGTGTCAGATCTCCCGGAACTGGATTTATAGATGGTTGTTAGCTGCCATGTAGGTGCTGAGCACAAAATGCAGGTTCTCTGGAAGAGCACCAGTGCTCTTAACCACTGAGCCATCGCCTTAAACCCCCTCCCTGCCCTCCTGGAACCTATGTGGCCAGGCCTGGTCTTGAACTCTCAACCCTCCTACTTCCTCACATGGAAGACTTCCTTTTAGAAAGAGAATGGCTCAGCAATCTAGGGTAGTATTTTGTCAGACTGAGCCTCCCAGACACCCAGAGGCCACCGTAGCCATGGTCTAAGGAGTGGAAAGCTTGAGCCCTGGCAAACCTGGCATGTCCACGTGGTGGTGATTTTGTAGGCCCTCAGAATTTAAGAATTATGGGGTAGGGGCTGGAGAGATGACTCAGCGATTATGAACACTGGGTGTTCTTGAAGAAGACCCCGGTTCAAATCCCAGCACCCACATGACAGCTAGCAACTGTGCGTAACTCGGGTCCTAGGGGATCCGACAGCCTCTTCTGACCTCCACAGGCATTGCATGACATGGGTACACTTACCTACACACAGGCAATACATGCATACACATAAAATAAAAATAGTAAATTTTTTTTTAAAGTTAAAAAAAAAAGAATGATAGGGGTCTTGGAAGCTCCCACCAAGGTTTCTGAGAAAAGCTTTTAAAGTCAGGCAGTGTGTAGTAAAGTCAGGGAGACTCCAAAGGATTATGTGTGAAACTGTAAGTTAAAACAAAGACTCCAGGGACTGGAGAGATGGCTCAGTGGTTAAAAGCACTAACTGCTCTTGCAGAAGACCCGGGTTCGACTTCCAGCCCCTACATAGTAGCTGGCAACTGTCTGTAACTACAGTTCCAGGGGATCCAATGCCCTCTTCTGGCCTCCATGGGCACTGTATAACATGGGTGCACTTACATACATGCAGGCAAAACACTCATAAAAGAAAAAAATAATAATAAAAAAATTTAAAAAACAGACTCTGGGGTCTTAGAGATGCAAGAACTGTGGGACAGATGCCTGCAAAGAGGAATTAGCTCTAGAGAGTGCCCACATGGGCTGCAAGAAATGCTAATGTCATAAGGGCCATGTTGCCAGAGCCCCTTGGCACTTATATCATGACACTGTATGCCCGGATGCTGGAACACAGTGCTAGAGGATTTACTGTTCATGCTGCTGACCTTTGGTCCCGTTTCTTCTGCCCCCATGCCTCCTCTTCGGAATACGAATGTTTTCTCTGTACCATTGTATACAAGAAATATGTTCCTTTATTTTACAGGACTCACAGTTCAGTTTGCCTAAGCAGCGTTCCTCCATGGTCTGTGCTTCAGCTCCGGTCTCCAGCTTCCTGCCTGGCTTCCCGTCGTGATGGACTATGAGCTGTAAGGTGAAATAAACCCTGTCCTCCCCAAGTTGCTTTTGGTCAGTGTTTTATTACAGCAGCAGAAACCACAATAGGGTAGAGGTGTCAGCATGCTCCTAGGATAGAGATTTGAGGTCTGTGACATCAAAGTGTCGCCCAGCCTTGCAGAGACTCCAGTGAAGGACGGGTGGCTTCAGGCTGTTGGAGCTACCTCTAAGTTCCTGAAAACTAGCTTTGGCAGCTGTCACATGGTAATCTGCTAATGGAAGTGCGATGTAGTGCTGCCTGGCCCATGAGGCTGGTGACAGAAGCCAGCAAAGCTGAGGGTTTGTTCAGATTTTCCTCAGTGGCAGGAAAACCAGATGACATGAAAGAACAAGACCGTGTCCACTTCTACCTAGCGTTTACACTCCGCCATGTTTTCAAAGCCATTATGTCACATGTCAACAAAAAAAGATGGACCAGAGGAAATGACCCCACGTTGCCGTGGAATGGTGCAGAACCCAAGCTTAACTTGGGAGGAACTTCCAGCCGGGGTTGTGACAGCCAGAACAGATCTTGTGAAATACTGGCTTTAATCTCATTTTCCAGATGAGAAGACCAGGGCCAGAGGAGGGAAATGATTCACTTTTAACAGCCTAGCTGCTTACTGGTGGAGCTGGAATGAGGCGCTGAGCATTTAATTTCTAATTGAATCCCAGGGGAGTAATTCCAAGCACGCAGGGGCGGGTGGAACTATTGCGTCAAGCGAGCATCTTCCCCAAATGGCGGTGAGGTATGAAAGCAGATTGTCTGGGTAGGAATTCTGACACGAACCCTCTGGCCTTGGTAGCTTTGTGATAGCCTATGAATGGACTCATGATGATGATGATGAAGGGGATTTCCATCCTGGATGAATCCACTTTCTAACGCCTGGCAAACTCTGCTGCTGGTACCTCACAGAATACCTGACAGAGTCAGCACGTAACAAATGTTGAATGTGTGAGTATGAGTGGGAGCCAGGTGCTCTTGAACTTGAATATTACAGGAAAGGTTCTAGAACAAGAGATACTCTCCCAGAACACTTCAGTTTACTTCACAGGTGTTAACTGCACACTCCCCACATGTATGGGGCTTGGCTAGCTCCTCAAACTCATTCTGAGGTGAATAGTTGTAAGTTAATCATCCAGGGAAGTGTGGGACATAACATAAACTCTAGCAGGAGAGTAAACTCCATTGTACCCTTTTGGGCAGGGAGAGACCAGTCCAATGATGACGTTACCCAAACGCTCATAAAATACAGCAAAAAAGGAATTTGGAAGGAAAGCTATAAATATTTCTCAACTTCCGTATACAACCGAGGATACCAAGTGCTTTTGAGAGTGTGTATGTGGTGCTTTGAATAGAACTCAGGGCCTTGAACTTGCTAGGAAAATGCTCTACCATTGTGATAGCCTTGTGTCTCCTGAGCACTGGGATTAAAAGCGTATACCACTATGCCTGACTCTGCATTTTTTTTTTTTTTTTACATAGGATCTCAGTATAGCACATGGTGGCTTAGAACTCACAATGCTCCAACATCCTAAATGTTGGGATTACAGGGTACCATGTACATTTTTTTTGGAGGGGGGTGTCTTTTTGAGACAGGGTCTCCTTGTAGTCCCAGCTGGCCTGGAACTTGCTTTGTAGACCAGGCTGGCCTTGAACTCACAGAGATCTGCCTGCCTCTGCCTCCTGAGTGCTGGGACTAAAGGCACTCGCTACCATGCCTGGCTCCATGTGCATTTTAACTACTGTATATAAAGAAAATATCTTAGAGAAGAATCATTAAAGTAATCATGGGCTGGTGAGACGGCTCAGCTAGTAAAAGTGCTTGCATGGAGCCCAAAGACCTGAGTAGACCCCAGGACCTACATGGTAGAAGGAGAAAACTGACTCATGCAGATTGTCCTCTGACTTCCACACGTGTGTTGTGGCACATATGCATGCAAGTGACATACACACACACAAATTAAAAATGTAATTATAATCGCTGGGTGTGGTGGCACAAGACTTTAATCCCAGCACTCGGGAGGCAGAGGCAGGTGGATCTCCGTGAGTTCAAGGCCAGCCTGGTCTCCATAGTGAATCCAGGACAGCTGGGGCTACAGGGAGACCCTGTCTCAGAAAGACCAAAAACATAAAAAATAAAAAAATAAAATAAAAAATAAAATAATCATGGGAATGAATGGCTGGTATTGGGGGTAGACTAAAAGGCTGAGATTTTCTTTCTTGTAGCTCAGAAGAAGATGGCTGAAGGGGGGGTTTCTATGAGGGTTTTCTAATCATTAGGCAAATATTTGTCAAACACCTACTTGCCCCAGGCACATGTAGGGACATGCCTTGCCCTTGTGGGCATCATGGATGTTAATTCTAATATGGATTTGCTTACCAAATTTTATAAAACTATGAAGAAAGATTATCACACGAGTTTGGAAGGATACATTCCTTCCTGCACAGGGCCAAGGACCAAAGGAGATTTGGCAATTTTCTTTATTTTTTTAAATTTTATTTTATATGTGTATGTGTGTATTGCTTGCATGTAGTTAAGTGCACCTGTGTCATGCAATACCTGCGGAGGACAGAAGAGGCTGTCGGATCCCCTGGAACTGGAGTCATGGACAATTGTCAGCTGCCGTATGGGTGCTGGGATTCAAACCTGAGTCTTCTGAAAGACCAGTCAGTGTTCTTAACTGCTAAGCCATCTCTCCAGCCCCAGTGATTTTCTTTTATGTGAGTGTTTGCCTGAGCATATGTGTATGTGCCACGTGCATGCAGTTCCTGCAGAGGCCAGAAGAGGGCAGTAGAGCCTTTGGAATTGGAGATAAAGCTGGTTGTTAGCAGCCATGTGGGTACTGGGACCTGAATTCCTGTCCTCTGCAAGAGCAGCCAGCGGTCTTAACTGCTGAGCCATCTCTCTAGCCCTGAGCTGGTGATTTTATACAACAGAAGTGCTGAAGTTCTTAATATTCACAAGAAATATGACACTGAAACCCTAATAGAAAAAGTGTGCAATTCACAGGATAGAAATAGAATGGGTCAAGTTAGATGTAAAACCAAATCCAAATTAAATCTATGCAAAATCAGATTCAAATTACAGTCTGACAAGGCCAGTAAAAGCAAACCTTTAGACGGAAGTGCTGTAAATAGGACTAAGATGGGCAACTTAAAATAGACTCCGGCAAGTTCAAGGGCAGCCTCCATTGCATGGTGAGTTTAGGGCCAGCCTGGGATACTGCCTCAAAAACAGAACAAAACAAAACAAAAAGCCCCCCCCAAATTAAAAATTACACCTGGTAAATCTACATGAGATATGGTATTTGGAGGACATGCAAATCACACTTGAAAACCGGTTTGTTGATGAAGGTCTGTTGTCCACCAGGTAGTTTTTAAAAAAATGTTTTGGTCTTTGTGATACAGGGTCTCCCTGTAGCCCCAGCTAGCCTGGAACTCCCTAAGTAGACTAGGCTGGCCCCAAACTCACAGAGATCCACCTGCCTCTGCCTCTCAAGTGCTGGGATTAAAGGTGTGCGCCACCATGCCCAGCCCAGGTAGTTTAACCTAACCTGAGATTTTGGTACCCAAGACTTAGACATCCATTCCCAGGACCACTTTGGGGGAAATAGAAAATGCTGAGCTGAATTTCTGGTGCCCAGCTCAGGTGAGCATTCTTGTGTTAATAATCACTAGAGCTGGTGAGCGTGAGACTGTGGAAAAAAGAAGCTCAGCGTGGTCAAAATCAATAGGAAGCTGGTTAGAGCCAACCTGGCCAGGGTTGTGCTAACATCTGTATTAAAGAGTGCCTGGGTAGGAGACTGTGTTTTTGTCACAGATGCTTGTGATTATCCCCCCTCCCCATATCTCCAATACAATTATTTCAGTTTGGGGCTGGAGAAATGGCTCAGCGGTTAAGAGCGCTGGCTGCTCTTGCAGAGGACCTGGATTCAGTTCCCGGCACCCACATGGCGGCTCACATGTAACTCCAGTTTCAGGGGATCCAACCCCCTCTTCTGACTCCTTGGGCACTGTACAAATGGGTGCACTTAATACACATGCAGGCAAATACATTCATACGTATAAAATAAAAATAATAAAATATTAAAAACTATTTCACTTTCACTATCAAACCTTGACAAAACATCCCATAAAACTCAGGGACAGTGTCTGAGACAGAAACCAACACCAGCAGAATTCATGCGTGAATAAGTGCATGCTCCGAATTCTTGGGACTGCAATGACTTTCTCTTTCATAATTGTTGTAGATCTTTCTAGCAAGCACCCAGCATCTCTCTCCAGAAATCAGGTATGCAGGCACCAGGTGCTGTATTTGTTTAGGATCCTGAGCATCTATTCCCGGAAGAAAGGACTTAGAACAGAACACTCTGTCAAATAAACAATTGCCCAAGGTCTTGGGCAAGAGAAATTGGGACAGGAAGCAGACAGTGGACTCTTTGCCCCAGGTAACTGCCCGATAAGGTAAACAAACCATGTACAATGAGTTCCTGTCCTCCACGTGATAAATGTTTATGCCCTGAGCCCCGTGTTTGAGAATGCTATGCCATTTCTTGGTGTGAACATTGACCTTTGAATGCAAAACATGGGGCTGCTTTCCTAGGTGAGGTAATTAATTTTTGTGGCTTAAAGCTGTACTGGGAACAACAGATACTGTGTTCGTGATTGTTTAAAAAGTGATTCAGAGGCTAATGACAGTTTTCAGGTTATAGTGGCAACGACTCATGAGAAACTGCAGCCACACCAGGAATGGAGATTCGAAGGGGATGGTGGGTCAGGAGTTCATCACTCAGCCGAGGAATGATGAACAGCTTTGCATTCTTTCTGAGGACACCAAAGACCTCATTTTGAGGATATTGATTTAATGTGGCCCCAGGTTTCTGTCACCTGCCTCTGTTGTACTTTAGCGTTAGCAAAAGACACAGGAAAGACTTCTCTCAGTGCCCTGGATTAACGTACTCCTGGGGAAGTTTATCTGCCACAACACACCTGTCTTTCTAGGGGGCACATGTTGAAAATACAGGCCACACACACACACACATATACATGCATGCACATACACTCAACCACTCAGGCGCACATACACTCAACCACTCAGGCACACATGCACACATATGCACAATTTTTTTAAGGGAAGAAGGTTTCATTTGGGCTCATGACTTGATATACGGTGCGTCATGGTGGGGGAGGCTTGGTAACTGGAGGCTCTGTCCCTGGCAAAACAGCTCTTTAAGTCTTGATGGACCAAGAAACAGCCTGGAAAAGCTGACACTGTTGCCCGTGAGAGATCTCAGGTCCAGGACTGGGGACGCAGCTCAGGTGGTAGAGTGTTTGCTTAGGACTCACAAAGCCTGGGGTTCAATCCCAAGCACTGCATAAACTGGGTGCCACATGGCTGTAACCCACTCAATCTGGGGGTGGAGCCAGGAGGATCAGAAATTCCAGGCTGTTATGAGTTTCAGGCCAGCCTGGGCTACATGGGATCTTGTCTCAAAACAAAACAAAAAACATCTCCCTCAAATCCATGCACTCACCCCACATGTGTTTTGCTGATTCTCCTCTGCTTTTTTTTTTTTTTTGGTCTTTTTGAGACAGGGTCTCCCTGTAGCTCCAGCTGTCCTGGAACTCACTATGTAGACCAGTCTGGCCTTGAACTCACAGAGATCTGCCTCTGCCTCCCAAGTGCTGGGATTAAAGGTGTGCGCTACCACACCCGGCCTTCTCCTCTGCCTTTTAAAGCTGGGAAGTTTCACAAGTCCTTCTGGGGACTAACCTGCTAAGAAGAAGCTGTCTCATGCTTTCTTTCCAGTTATTGGGTACCTTCTCTAGCCTTGCGTACCAGGGATCTGGGGCAACACCCTGACTCTTTCCTTTCCTGTCCATCCCTTGTTGGGTCTCAGGCTGCTTCTCCTGAGCCCTTGGAACCATCGTCAAATCGTTCCGTGGTCACTGCCTCCACCTTTCCTGATGAGGTCTTTTCTTCCCACCTGAATCACTAAAATAGTCTCCCTGATCTCCATGTCCACACCGGCCTGCTCTGTATTTGGAAACAAAGCCAGAGGGACCTTTCTCAACCATATCCATGTGGCCACTACCTGGCCCCTCTCCCCTGGGATAAGGTGCATTTCCTATCTGGAACTACAGCAGTCTGCAGGACCCAACTGTCAACCAGCCTTGTCCCTTTTTATTTATTTTTAAATTTTATTTTTATGCACATGAATGTTTTGTGTGCATGTATGTATGTGCACCCATGAGTGAAATGCCTATGGAGGTCAGAAGAGGACATTGAATCCTCTGGAACTGGAGTTACAGAGGGCTGTTAGCCACTATGTGGGTGCTGAGCACTGAACCTGGGTCCCTCTGGAAGAGCAGCCAGTTCTCTTAACTGCTGGGCCATCTCTCCAGTCCTGGTGTTCATTTCTTTCTCCCTTTCTTTCTTTCTTTCTTTCTTTCTTTCTTTCTTTCTTTCTTTCTTTCTTTCTTTCCTTTCTTTTCTTAAAAAATATTTTATTATTTTATGTGTATGAGTGTATTGCCTGCATGTATATAAGTGCACCCGTGTCATGCAATGCCCGCAGAGGACAGAAGAGGCTGTCGGATCCCCTGAAACTGGAGTTATGGACAGTTGTTAGCTGCCATGTGGGTGCTGGGATTTGAACCCGGGTCTTCTGCAAGAACAGCCAGTGTTCTTAACCACTGAGCCATCTCTCCAGCCCCCTATTTTTTATTTTATTTTATTTTATTTTATATGTATGGGTATTTTCCCTGTATGTATGTGTGTCATGTGTGTGCATTGCCCTCAGAGGTCAGAAGAAGATGTCAGATCCTCTGGAACTGGAGCTACAGACCATTGTTAGCTGCCATGTGTGTGCTGGGGACAGAACCCAGGTCCTCTGCCAGAGCAGCCTGTGATCTTAACTGTTGAGCCATCTTTCTAGCCCTGTGGTGTTGATAGTCTTTAAAATATTTTATTTATTATTTTTATTTTATGTGTATGAGTGTACTGCCTGCATGTATGTGAATGCACCCATGTCGTGCAATGCTGAGGAGATCAGAAGAGGGCTTTGGATTCCCCTGGACCTGGAGTTAAGGATGGTTCATAGCCACCATGTGGGTGCTGGGAATCGAACCTGGGTCCTCTGCAAGAGCAGTCAGTGCTCTTAACTGCTGAGCCATCTCTCCAGCCTCAGTGTTGATATTCTTAATAACATTTTTAGGGCTGGGCGTGGTGGCGCATGCCTTTAATCCCAGCACTCGGGAGACAGAGGAGGCAGGTGGATCTCTGTGAGTTCAAGGACAGCCTGGTCTACATGGTGAGTTCCAGGACAGCTGGGGCTACAGGGAGACCCTGTCTCAAAAGACCAAAAAATAAAAAAAAATTTTATATGTGATTTCAGTATTTGAATCAGGGCCTCACTATGTAGCCCAGGCTGGCCTTGAATTCATGGCAATTCTCCTCCCTCCACCTCCTGAATGCTGAAATTACAGGCACGAACCCCCATGCCAGTCTCTTTATGTGAAATATCAATATTCAGTTACGCTGGGTATAGTGGCGCATGTTTACCATCCTAGCACTCAGGAGGCTAAGGCAGGAGAATGGCTGTGTGTCTGAGGCCAGCCTGGGCTATCCAGAGAGACCCTGTCTTATAAAAACAAACAACAAAATCAGAAAATAAAACAAAGAAACAATCAAACATTCTCCAGTTAACAAGTGGGCAAAGGGGAACAGGCAGCTCAGAAAGAGCAATACAAATCGCCAAGGAAACTTATTGGGGTTAAAGACAAAGTAAAAACACAACAACAAAATACAAGATGCTATTTCTTTTTGAAGATCTATTTTTATTATTTTTAATTGTGCATATGCATGTGTGTTTGTGTGTGTATGTGCACATGAGACCAGAAGAGGGCTTTAGATCACCTGGAACTGGACTGACAGGTGATTGTGAGCCACTCTGTGTAGGTGCTGGGAACCCAACTGTTTTACTGAATTTTCCCCTTCCCGCCCTCTGGGAGGCTGGCCCTCAGTCACCGGGTCTTCTCGTTCTGACGTTGGTTAATAAAACTGACCCAATACAGTTCTATTTGAATTTTGCATAGTTTATATGACATTGGGTGGGGGCGACTTAGAAAGAAATGGCTTCTCATAACCCATGTGCCATTCAAGGGCCCCTGAGTTCCAAAATGGCCGCAGCTCCACCCTTTTCCCAGGGTGCCCCGAATTGCCCACTCTTTGGAGGAATGAATAATTTTTGGGCTACACCAACCCAGATCCTCTGTGGGAACAATATGCACTCTTAAATGCCTGAGCCATCTCTCCAGCTGCCAAATGCTATTTTAATCTGTGGATTTGGCAAGTTTAAGAAAACAACAGTTCCTGGGCATGGTGGCTCATGCCTTTATTCCCAGCACCCAGGAGGTGGATCTCTGTGAGTTCAAGGCCAGCCTGGTCTACATAGTGAGTTCCAGGCCAGCCAGGGCTACAGGGAGACCCTGCCCCCGACCCCCAAAAAAAGAAAAAAAAGAAAGAAAGCAACAGTGGTATGTACAGATTCAATTTGGTCCTTAGCAAAATGCCAATGATGCTTTTTGCAGAAATAGAAATATCCATCCTACAGTTCATACTGAATCTCAAGGAACCTTAAATACCCACAAACTCTCTCAAAAAGAAGAATCAAGTTGAAGGGCCTCTACTTCCCAAGTTAAAAAAAATATATTATTATTTTTATTTTATGTGTATGAGTGTATTGCCTGCATGTAAGTGCCTACAGAGGTCAGAAGAGGGCATTGGATCCCCTGGAACTGGAGTCAGGGATGATTGTTAGCTGCCATGTGGGTGCTGGGAACTGAACCCAGGCCTCTGCAAACGCAGCCAGTGCTCTTAACTGCTGAGCCATCTCTCTAGCCCCTCTACTCCCTGATTTAAAAACCTACTACAAGTGGCAGTCACGAAGACAGTGTGGGACCCATAGAAAGACAGATGTACAGACCAAAGGAACATAATAGACAAACCCAGGACATGCCTCACATGCTCTGCCAAATGATTCATGACAAGTGCGTCAAGACCATTCAGTGGGGAAATCAGCCCTTCTGGAAAACGGGGCTGAGAAACTAGATGTCCTCATGAAATAGGTGGCTGGACCCCAACCTGACCACATCCACTCAAAGTGGATCAGAGACCTGACCAGAAGAATGCTTAGAAAACATCAGAGAAAGCTCCATGGTGAAGGATTTGGCTGTCTTGGATACAGCACCAAAGCTAAGGCCCAGGCAACAAAAGAAAAAGTAGCCAGGCATGGTGGTAGCACAGGCCTTTAGTCCCAGCACTTGGGATCCACAGAGGCAGGTGGATCTCTGTGAGTTCAAGGCCAGCCTGGTCTACATAGTGAGTTCCAGGCCAGCTGGGGATACAGGGAGACCCTGTCTCAAAAAGACAAAGTAGAAAAGAAGAAAATGGAGTTCATCAAAATGGACAAATGCTGGGTTTGAAAGGATGCTGTCAACAGTGTGGAGGAGGAGTTGCTCATGGGATCAGAAAAGACATTTAAAAACCACATATCTGATAAAGGATTAGTCCCTAGGATGTATAGATGATTCTAAACAATACTTCTCCTAAGACAGGCAAGTGACCAATAAGCACATAAAAACATGCTCACTGTGACTGAAAATTAGGGAGCTGGAGCTCAAACCACAGTGAGAGATCATGTCATATTCCCTAGGGTGGCCATTACCAAAAACTTGAGAATGACAAGTGTTGACAAGAAGGTAGAGCAGTTGGAGCCCTGCTGGTGTGAGTGCTGTTGCTGCCGCTGCAGAGTTGCTGTGTATTGAGAATTACTCCAAGAATTAAAATAAGGGCTGGGGGTGTAGATGAGTGACCAAGGGCTTGCCAAACATCCCTGAGGCCCTGGGTTCAATCCTTAACACTACTAAATCATCAATCAATCAATATCAATCAGTCAGTCAAATCACCAGATGATTCAGCAACCCCACTTCTGGTTGTAGATCCTAAAGAACTGAAAGAAAGCCTGCTCAAAGAAATGCTTGTGCACCCATATGCGTAGCAGCATTGCTCGTAGTAGCCAGGAGGTGGACATAACCTGCCTGTTCACTGGCAGGTGAATGGAGATGCAAAGGGCAGCACGTACGTACAGCGGGTGCTGTAGACCGAGCAGTGTCCTTCCAGACATTGTACGTTGATGCTCTCACCTCCCAGTGTGATAGGATTTGGAGATGAGCACTTTGAGAAGCAATCAGGGTCAGATGGAGTCATGAGGATGGAACCTTCAGGATGGTGATGCCTGTTTTGAAAGAGGGAACTGAGGCAATGACAGCTGTGTCTTGGTAGCTGACCGTCTTGGGCAGGCAGTGAGGCAGATGAGGGGGACACTGCGGCTCTGGCTCTTCACAGTCAGATGCTGCTTTCTGGCTAAACATCCTTGAAGTCACAGTTAGGTTGTCCTGCTACATCAGAAGCTCGGTTGCCAGGGCACTTCCCCACGTATGTGCCCTAATGAACGATCTGCATTCTCGAAGGACCCGGCTTCATTATACTATTATTTGCACTATGTTTTTGAACACGGCTCACTTCCGTGGGCTTTTCTAAAAAAGCATGGGAAGAAACACCCTATGGGGTTGGAGATTTAGCACAGTGGCTGAATGCCCTAAGTTCTATCTCTAGCACTGGGGGAGAAAGGGAGGCCACCACACCCCCATGAATATGCCACCCACCTCATAATACTCATAAAACCTCTTTAAAATCCATAGCACAGGGGCTGGAGAGATGGCTTGGTGGTTAAGAGCACTGGCAACTCTTGCAGAAGACCTGGATTTGATTCCCAGCATCCACATGGGGGTTAAAAACCATCTGTAACTCCAGTTTCAAGGGATCAGACACCCTCTTCTGGCCTCTACAGACACTGCATGTCATGGGTGCACTTACATACATGCAGGCATAACACTCGTACACATGAA
Source organism: Nannospalax galili (assembly GCF_000622305.1). Lineage (NCBI taxonomy): Eukaryota > Metazoa > Chordata > Mammalia > Rodentia > Spalacidae > Nannospalax > Nannospalax galili. The sequence goes on along the minus strand of NW_008358859.1, from coordinate 2,707,100 downwards.
ATAAAAATAAATATGTTAAAAAATCCATAGTACAGAACCCACTGTGTTTCTCCCCCACTTGGGGACAGCCTACTCTGGTCTCTCTGTGCAGTCCTTGCTTTTCTTTGATAAATAAACTTCTGCTTAAACTGCCTTTTGGCTGAACTCTTAACTTCACGAAGAACTGGGGCTGTGGAGATGGCTCACTGGGTGCTGTGCTTGTTGGACAAGCATGAGGACCTGAGTTCAGATTCCCCAGAACCCACATAAATGCCAGGTGAGCATATCGGCCCACCAGTAATTTCATCACTTGGAAGGTGGAGATGGGGGTCCCTGAAGCAAACTGGCTAATTTAACTGGTTCTATTCATGAGCTCTGGGTTCAGTTGCCCTAGTAGATAAGGTGGAGAATGAGTGAGGAAGATTCCTAATGTCAACCATAACCTCCACATACACATGCACTCATGTGCCCGTGTGCCCATGCACATGCGTGAACACACATGCACACATACCACACATATAGGCACGTGAAAAGGAGAGGAAAAAGAGGAGGAGAACGAGAAAGAAGAGGAAGAGAAGGAGAAGGGGAGGAGGGGGAGGAGGAAGGAATTTAAGAGGAACCTTCATTGGGTAACAAAGGGATTGTGAGAATAGTGAGTGCCCTTACCAGAAGGGACAGGAGAGCTTGCTCACCCCCAACCTGCACTGTGTGAGGACAGCACTGTGGCTGTCTTAGTTTGTTCTCCATTGCTGTGACAAAACACTCTGACCAATACCAACTTGGGGAGGAAAGAGTTTATTTATCTTACATCTCCTGGGTCACAATTCATCAGGGAGCCCAAGGTAGGAACTCAAGGCAGGAACCTGGAAGCAGGAGCTGGAGCACAGGCCATGGAGAAATGCTGCTTACTGGCTTGCTCCCCTGGCCCCTGCTCAGCCTGCTTTCTTATGCAACACAGACCCACCTGCCCAGGGGTAGCACCACCCACAGTGGGCTGGGCCCTCCCACATCCACTCATCAAGAAGATGCCCCTCAGACATGGCCACAGGCCAGTCCAATAGAGGCAATTCCCCAATTGAGGCTCCCTCAACCCAGGTGTGTCAGGTTGACACTAAAGCTGTCCAGCACAGTGGCCATCTAGAATCAGAAAGCATTGGACTGTGCCAGTACTTTGGTCTTGGACGTCCAGTCTTCAGAACTGGGGCAATGCATTTCTTTTGCTTAAGCTGGAGTATGAGTATGTGTGTGTCTGCATAAGTGTATGCATATATGTGCCAGAAGAGGGTGTAAAATCCCTTGGAGCTAGGGTTGCAGGTGTCTGTGAGCTGCCCCGTATGGGTGCTGGGATCTGAACTCTGGTCTTCATGATAAAACAGCAAGTACTCTTAACCACTGAGCCATCTCTTCAGACCCTGGCCCATTTATATTTTGACCTGGTAGCTACCTGCCTTTAGTCTGTTTTGTGTTCCTATTGTAAAATACCCAAATGGGGAATTTACAGTGAATAGAGCTTTACTGGCCTATTATTCTGGAAGCCAGGACGCTCACCCCTGTGGGCAGGAACCTGGGAAGAGCTTACTTGCTGTGTCATCCCAAGGCAAAAGGGTCAGGAGGTAAAGAAAGAAAAGGAGCCCAGACTTCACTCATTTCCTCAGCAACAAGCTGCTTTGAGAATTCTTCTCCTAGGGAGATGTAAATGATATCCACCCTCCTTATAAGGCCCCAACAGCAAACCAAATATCATCTCACTAAGGTTTATCTTAAGGAACTAACGAATGTGTTGAGCTTTCTTACAGAGCATGGGTGAGGGGCTGCTGACGGGTGCGTGGGGGACCCCAAAGCAGCCGCACTGGAAAGTCTTCACTCAGCATGGATGATGGCTTCCCTGTAGCTGCATACAGGCCCCTAGCCTATATGCTCTAGTATCTTCCATTCTGATAGCTGGGAAGTGTAGGCGGGAGCAGGCCAGCTGGCCGGACTCTCAGGTGAGGGCACACTCTTCCCCAGACCTGTTTTTCTGAGGGAACACCAATAGTTAACAGGCCCCAGCAAGATTGTCCTTTTGCAGCGGGCACAGCTGATGCAGCTCTTGCTCTGAGGACTGAGTTCTATGACACAATCCCACTCCCACACTGTCTAGTGTTAACACTCCCACACTATCTGGCATTAATCTCTGAAGGAGGGCAGAGTCTCATGGCCTGGCTGTCTCGCAGCAGGTCCCATCTTTTGGCACTGCTGCAGCTGAGGTTATATGTGAGCCAACCGTTGGTGTAGCCGGAACACTCAGGTCCCAGACAGAGAAGCACAGTGGCTTTCAGGGACTTGGGGAGCTGGAGCGGCATATTCCTGGGTAACAAGATAGAGTTTCAGATTTGCAAGATGAAAGGCATTCTGTGGATCGATAGTGGTTATAGTTTATAACAACGCAATACACTGAACTGCAAACAGAAATTATTCAAAAGGGTTGTATTTATATCTATGTAACCACAGAACAAACCATTGTTTATTTCAAAAATAAACAGTTCTTAAAAAGTAATATAGGGGGCTAGAGAGATGCCTCAGTGGTTAAGAGCACTGGCTGTTCTTGCAGAAGATCCAGGTTTGAATTCCAGTATCCGCATGGCGGCTAATGACTGTCTGTAACTCCAGTCCTGGGGGATCTGACGCCCTTTCTTGTCCTCCAAGGGCACTGCACGACACAGGTGCACTTACATATAGGCATAATACTCATACACATAAAATAAAATAAATACATTTAAGAAATATTTTTTTTAAAAAGTAATATAGGAAACTGAACACAACACTCACTGTTTAAATGTTGTTCTCCCCTTTGGACCATTGGAGAAACTGAGGCAGTCCCTCAGAGGTCAGCAAAGGATGGCTTACAGACCAGCTCCGTCCCACAGACCATTTGTTGATAAAGTTTTATCGGAACATAGTGTTCTTTATGCACTGTCTCTGGCTGCCTCTATCCTACAGCTACGGGCTCATGCTGAAGCCACAGAGATCTGACGGCTATAGAACCACATGTACTTACCATGTGACCCAGGGCTGGCTACAGTGTGAGTTGCTGCAAAATAAAAATGCAGGACTTCTGTGTAAATGAAAAATGGTAAAGCTCTGATAACTGAGGTCTGGGGTCCCCATGACTGTGCAGGAGGGATGCCAGGGAGCTGGTCCACATCCAGTCTTTTGGAAAAAGTTGGCTAATTTGCACTAGGAAATTCAAGAACTTCACCCAGAATCACATGGGTGTCTGGACCTAGATGGGTGTCCAGAGTTTAACTCTTGAGCTCTCTCCACATTAGGGGCTCATACTCCATGCTGGGGAGGCCCTGGAATATAGGTGTCCTTGGAGATGCCTGGTGTGGACACAGGCACCACACTCTCGGTGGGTGCAACTTGGAACACTGTCAATGCTGAAACACACTTATGGCCCCCCACTTAAAGAATAGCTACTGTGGGGGATGGGGAGGTGGCTTCCTCAGTAAAGTACTTGCCACTCAAACAGGAAGATCTGAACTCACGCTTGAGTTCATAAGTCAGACACATCAGCATGTATCCACAACCCCAATACTGGGAAACTGAGGCAGAAGGATCCCTGGAGCCCATTGGTCAGCCGGTCTAGCCTCATCTGTGAGTTCGAGACCTTGTCTCAAATAAAGAAAGATGGACAGGCCTGTGAGATGGCTTAGTCGTTACAGACATTTTGATGTTGAGCCTGAGGACCTGATTTGGATCACTGAATCCACACAGTGGAAGGAGAGAGCCGACTCACCCAGATGACCCTCTGTCCTCCACACGTCCGCTGTGGCACTCCCTCCTCCTTGCAAAATAAATAAATAAATGTAAATAACATAAAATAAAGTGCAGAGTGGTGATTGAGGAAGACCCCCAACATTAACCTCTGGCCTCCACATGTATATGCTTACACCCAAATAAATGTGTACACGCACATGTAACACACACACACACACACACACACACACACACACACACACGCAGAGCCAAAAAAGTATTTATTGTATACAAATGCTCATGATGCACTTTAGGGAAGGAGCCAATGGAACAGCAGAGGCAGTGTGCCGATGGCTGCTACAAAGATGTACACTTGAATGTGTACACAGAGATGTACAGACAGATGCACATGGGGAAGAGGCCAGAGACGTGCATCCAGGGTTTGTGTGGGCATCTAGGGGAAGTCAGCCGTTCTCTTAGAACTTTCTGAGGCGTCCTCCTGCAGGTGGATGAATCCGGTCTCTTTGCTTCAGCCCCTGGCCCATCTGATTGATCTCTCTGTCCCCTCTTAGCTCAAATGAGGCCTCTTCTGAGGGGCTCTGGGACCTAGCACCTCAGCACCTCTTCCTGAACTTTCTTGTTAAAAGTATTTTGTTTATTTATTATTAGTCTGCATGGAGGTAAGTGCACTTGTGTCGTGCAATGTCCGCAGAGGACAGAAGAGGCTGTCGGATCTCCTGGAACTGGAGTCATGGACAGTTGTTAGCTGCCATGTGGGTGCTGGGATTCGAACCTGAGTCTTCTGCAAGAACAACCAGTGTTCTTAACCGCTGAGCTGTCTCTCCAGCCCCAGTATTTTGTTTACTATTTTTATTTTATGTATATGAAGTGTATTGCCCACATGTGTGTAAGTACACCCGTGTCCTGCAATGCCCATGGATGTCAGAAGAGTGCATCAGATCCCCTGGAACTGGAGTTACAGATGGTTGTTAGCCACCATGTGGGTGTTGGGAAGGGAACTGGGTCCTCTGCAAGAGCAGCCAGTCCTCTTAACTACCGATCCATCTCTCTAGCCCCTTCCTTAACTTTCTTGCTGGTCATCTACCTCCTTCAGATCAGCTCCAGGAGACAACATCACAAATCCCAGCACATAGCAGTACCACTGTGTGCTGACTGCTTACTAAGGGAGCTCTTGGTCTTAAGTGCAGGAAGTCTTAGCTCTGTCTTGAAGGTGTTAACCCTGCCAGGGCCAGAAGCCTGTGGACTTTCACAAGTCATTTGACCCGAGCTTGGTTTCTTTTCCTATGACATGACAAATTGGATGAGAGGCTCTTGAACACCCTTTTGTTGATGAGACTCTGGAAGAATATGGGACTATTGACTCTTGAAGAGAGTGTTTTAAACCCTCCAGTGGAGCGGTAGAGCCCTTGCCTCGCATGCGTGAGTATTGGGCTCCAATGAGACTGTGCTATGAGGAAAATCAAAGTGATTGCCAGTGTTTCCAAACGTAGTTCACAGCCTAGGCCTGCTTTGAGGGTATGGGTAGGAATTTCCTCAGCATGGGCTGTTTGGGTGACAAAAGAGGGGATGGTGCTAATGGCTTCAGGCTGAGTGAAGTAACGTTTTAAAGTCTTATTTGCATGAAATCAAAGAGGAAACAACTTCTGTGTTCCCAGTCTAGACTCTTGTGATCTGTCTGGAGGAAGACACCTAATCATTAACTTTTATTGTGGCCGTATATCGGGCTTTATTACCGAATAATGTAATAATTTGCTGACTCCCCATCAGCAGGTCCGTGGGCAGGAGGATGGAAGTGGCAGCCTTCTAGATTTCCAATAAAGCTTTTCCTCCACTGCCTTCCTGTTATGACACCCAGGGAAAGGCCATAAAATTGATATCTAGTCCCAGGTGAGTCTCATGGTTGGAAACAAAGTCTTGCTCACAGAACAATCAGAGCTACTGTTGTAACAGTCCAGGCTAGAATGAGATATCCTAAACATAGATACTTGTGTTCCTCTCTTTGGCTATCAGGCTAGTGACACAACAGACCCCCCAAAATTGGAATTGCCCCAGGCATGCTGGGAGAAGGAAAGGACTGGAGCTCAGCCAGCCAGGGAAGGAACCTGTGGCCTGAAGTAGGTTCCACATAGTTCGGACAACTCACCAGACCCCACTGCTAGAGACCCTGGAACTCAAGGGATGAGGGCAAGGCCACACCTTGACCAGCACTGCTGAATTGTGCTGAGTTGACATACCTCTTGACCTCTGTTTAAACCTAAACATCATGTTAGGATTCGCCCCACTGAAGATGGACCTGGTGGGGAGGGGTCATCACTGTCCAGTGTGACCACATTGGATAAATCTCCTTTCTTTGCGTTCACTGTTACCTCTTTAATTGGCCTACTGAATGAAGACGGTGGCTGGGCCTAGCTTGTTAGGGCTGCCAGAACCCAGGCTCTGACCCTCACAACTCTGATAACTGTTCCTTTCTGAGGACTCAGCCTGTATCTTCATAGAATGGCGTCTTCCGTGAGCCTCTGGTGTTTGCATTATGTTTAGGGGTTTTGTGGCAGTCACCACAAAGTCAGTAGCTTATTGACAGTCACCAAAGTCAGTTGCCCATTTAGTTATGTGGTAGAGGGCTCTGCTGCTCTCATGGGCAGAGCTCCCCATCCCCACCAGATTGCCCCCAGGACACTGGGGTCCCCTCTCTGTCCGTATCTACATCTGTACGGTTGAGGAGGTATCTTAGGTGGTGCAGAAGTTCATTTCTAAAATCCACCCTGGCTGATGGGCTGTCCCTAATCTTTCTATAATAATAGCTAATTGAGCTTGGCATTTCCTTTTGGCTTTTCCATGGGCTGGTGGCTGACTGCTGTCCCACGTGTAAATGATGCTATTAAAAATTGTTTTTTAAAAACGGAAGCTTTTATTTTTAGCATTTTATTGCGATATAATTCATACACCACATAGTTTTCTCAGAGTACACACATTTTTAAAAATTAAATTAAATTTTATTTAGTGTATGTGTGGAGGTCAGAGGGGGGTCCCACGTAGTCCTGGGGGTCAAACTCAGGTCATCTGGTTTGGGAGCAAGTGCCTTTACCTGCTGAGTCCTCTTGCTGGTCCCAAACGACACAATTCTATGGTTTTAGTATGCCACTCAGTTGTATGACCATCACTAAAACCATTTTTTTTTTCCTTTAATGGACAGGGTCTCATTATGTAGCCCTAGCTGGCCTGGAACTTACCATGTAGACCAGGTTGGCCTCGAACTCATAGAGACCTAACTGCCTCTGCCTCAGCCTCATGAATACTAAGATCAAAGGTGTGTGCTACCATGCCCGGCCTTATAAATAGTTTTTTTTTCTTTTTCTTTTATTTTATAAGAAATATTTTATTATTTTTATTTTATGTGTATGAGTGTATTGCCTGCATGTAGATAGGTGCACCCGTGTCATGCAGTGCCTTCGGAGGTCAGAAAAGAGTGTCAGATCTCCTGGAACTGGAGCTACAGATAGTTGCTAGCCACTCTGTGGGTGCTGGGATTTGAACCTGGGTCCTCTGCAAGAACATCCAGTGCTCTTAACTGCTGAGCCACCTCTCCAGTCCCATAAACAGTTTATTTTCATCCCTGAAAGAAAAACATTTATCCTTTAGTCATCACTCTCCAGGCTAACTGTCCTCCCCCAACAATCACTGTCCGAATCCAGGGTCTTACCTGGCAAGTGCTCTACTACACAGCTACACCCTCAGCCCACGTTATTCATGAAATTATTTAAAATGTCTGTGTTGAAGGTGGGCACAGTAGCATCTACCTATAATCCTAAGCACTTAGTGGGGTAGAGGCAGGGGGATCACAAGTCCAAGGCCAGCCTGGGCTACATAGCAAGTCCCTGTCTCAAAGGGAAAGAAAAGCGTGTGTTGAGACATGGACGGTGGAGAGCTTGCTGCACACCGTCTTCATCGATAGGAATATTCATTATTACATAAAGATACCAGCACATCCCACATTTAAGTCAGCCCACTATCAGTCAAAAGCATAAAAGGCTGTTTGAAAAACTGACAGGCTGCAATCTCAGTTCAGAAGCGTGAACAGCCCAAACTGGTTCTGACCATGCAGAGGCAGAGCAAGGTGAAAGCTTGAGAAACTTGCCTTCTCGGATACCGGGGCTTACACGTTTATCAGAAATGCAGGTGCGATGTTGGACCTGTCATCCCTCTGGGCCTGTTGTAGGCTCTGCAGACCTTGGACCTCATTGTTTATCTGGAGTGCAGTGACTCCTGTGCCTTCCTGTCTGCCCAGGTGCCTGGTACCTCGAGTCCCTCCCTGGTTCAAGGACACCCTGGCTTTTGGACTTGGCTCTCTGGTATCTTGCCTTCCACTGAAAGATCTCTCAGATGCCCACTTTGTGTGCTGGGCAGATACCAGTTTCCCTCTGCCTTTAAAAAAAGTTTATATGAATATATATGTATACAAATGTTTTCCCTGCATACATATACGCACACTCGTGTCGTGCAGTGCCCACAGAGGCCAGAGGACAGTGTCAGATCCTCTGGAACTGGAGTTATGGACAGTTGTTAGCCATCGTGTGGGTGCTGGGAACTGAACCTGGGTCCTGTGGAAGAGCAGCCAGTGCTCTTAGCCGCTGAGCCTTTGCTCCAGTCCCGTCTTCCCCCTTTTGAAATAGTCCCATGTCTCAGCCTCTGCAGCCCCGACCTTCTAAGGATCTATCCTCAGCCACAGGCATAGAGCATACAAAGTATTGGCTAACCTGTAGCCTGGCAGTTCTGTGTGTGTGTGTGTGTGTGTTCACATGTATGTGTGAAGTCCAGAGGTCAACCTTGGTTCATTCCTCAGAGGTCATCCAACGTTTTCTCGGCTTCTAACCAGAACCTGGGGCTCACCTGATAGTCTAAACCAGGAACCCAGTAGAGATCTGCTGTCTCTGCCTCCCCTGAGCCGCCACACCTGGCTTTTCATGTGGGTGCTGCGGATCTAACTTGTGTCTTCATGTTTAGCTAGCAAGCACTTTTACCCACCGAGCTCTCTCTTCAGCCCCTCAGCTGATACTTTCTTTTTACAGCTCTCTGAGTGGTGTCACAGTGTGAATGTGTTGTTGCAAAGTTCATGTGTTGGAGACTGATCACCCGACGCAACCACACAGAGAAGCATGACCTTTACCAGATGATGAGTCGGTCCGGCGCCCTTGGCCTCCAGAGCACATCCACACGCCCCCATTTGGGGACTGGATTTCTTGTCTTTGGAGTAACTTTCTGGTAAGAGGACACATCTGAACCCGCTCCTCATGTCAGGACTCTGTAGATGGACTAAGAGGGTCACTGGACCTCTCTGCTCCTCTACCCAATATGGTCACACTGAATCTTCTTTCTTGGCTCTTCACTATTTGCCTTTCATTAGCCTGTTGACTGGTTGGCTGAACCCAGTTTGTTAGGGATGCCAGAGCCCACCTAGGCTCTGACTCCTAAAAACTCCAGTAACAGAAGGATTGTTTAAGTCAACATTGGATTATAATATTTGAGGAGAGAGCTTCTAGAGCACATTTACCACATTTTCCCCTTATAAAGCCTAAATTATTTTCTTCTGCAATTTTTTGCTCATTGAAATCTTTTTACATGAATTATGAAAATTATTACATACTCTGAACTATCTGGTAAATCATTTAAGAGGAAGAATATTGTATTTCTAGTTTCCTAAAAAGCTCTCTCCTAGAGATGACTCAGCAGTTAAGAGCACTGGCTGTTCTTGTAGAGGACCTGGGTTCAATTCTCAGCACCCACATGGCAACTGACGACCATCTGTAACTCCAGTTCCAGGGGATCCAACACCCTCTTCTCACCTCCATGGGCATGGCATGACGTAGGTGCCCTTACCTACACGCAGGCATTGCACTCATACACATAAAATAAAAATAATAAATAATATAATTTTTTAAAAAGCTCTTTCCTAGAATTCTTGTGACTGGAGGGGGTGCCCTGGTGTTGACACTCTGCCTGTTTAACCCCTCAGGTCTCTTCTCTGCCTGTGTCTCAGGAAGTGGTGCTGGGTACAGGCCGGGACCATCCTCAGCTTCCTTTAGCACTTTCCCTTTTGAACCCTCTCTTTGCACCAGGCACATCATCAATTTTGGTGTGAGCTGAGACTGACAGTCACCTGGGGCTGGACCCTCCTGAGTGAAAATTCCAATGCTTTCCAGAACCACACTGTGAACACGCCCCATCCCCTGAAGAACCGAAGGGAAAAAATAGAATTTTCTCCTCCTTCTAAGGAAACGAGGCCAAAATCACAGAAAACCACACAGGTAGACACGGCAGTTACGACTCCTGCTTCCAAAAGCTTTGTAGCCTTTGGAACAATTCAGTAAGGAGTCTTTTAATCTACTAAAGGATTAAGAACCTGCCCTAGTTAGGTAATGACCCAGTGCCAAGCAAAACCGGGTGGCCTCCAGCAGCAGCCTGGAGCAGCCTCTGTCCTCTTCTGGGGCAGAAATCAAGGAAGAAGAATGGACACAGATGCTAGCCACCTGCTGGAAGAGGCTTGGGGACTGCCTGGGCCAGGAGTTCTGGTCCCCGGGAAGCCGGGTTTAGGCTGTCTTCCTGCCTCAAATCTCTTTGAATGGTGTCTCATCCTTGCAGACCTCCTGATTCCATGTCTATCCATCTACCACAGGCAGAACCCACTTGAGCAGCTGCCCTCATTCTGCCCATGAGTTACAGGGGTTCAGTCAGTCAGTCACCTGAGGCTGCAGAATCTGTATCTTTCTGTAGGTTTGTAATTCATTCCTTCCCACCCCACTGACCTATTTTCTGGAAAAAGGAAATCACCATCAAACAAAAGACCACTGTGCTGGTTAGTTTTTTTGTTAAGTTGACACAAACTAGAGTCACCTGGAAAGAGGAAACTTCAATTAAGGAATGGTTTCTATTGATTGGCCTTTGGCCATGTCTGTGAGGCATTTTCTTGATTGCTGAATGATATGGGAGGGCCCAGCGCACTGTGGGCGGTGCCATCCCTGGGCAGGTGGACTGGGTTGAAAGATAGCTGAGCAAGCATAGCTTACAAGCAGCGTTCCTCCATGGTCTCTGCTTCAGTTCCTGCCTCCAGGTTCCTGCCTTGACTTCCCTTGAATGTGGACTGTGCTTTGGAAGGCTAAGGTGAAATAAACTCTTTCCTCTCCAGGTTGGTTTTGGGCAGTGTTTTATCACAGCAACAAACAAATTATAGCAAATACTACATTCTGTTTCTTTCTTTTTAAACTTGGCCATTGGCACAGTGGATTTACAGTGGAGAACTGAGCAACCCGTGACTTCAGCCAAATCTTGGGTGTCTGAGAGAATAAACATGAAATCAATTCAAAAGGCTTTGACTCAGGAAAGGGAACACCAGAGCATCATCCCCAGGCAGGCATGAAAGAACTCAAAGTGGGTGTCTTTAGTTTGAGAACTCTGAAGATGGCCCTTCCCATCCCGCCGGGCCTGAGGAGGAGGCCAGGGATATGGCCAAGGCTAAACCGAATGCTCAAGTTCAAATCCAGAGTTTTTGCCAAAACCGTTCTGGCACTATGAATTCACACCTTCTCCCACAGCCTCTGGCGATTTCTGAATGTTGCGGAGAATAACCTTCGGGAGGGTTCAGTAGGGGCAGCTGTGGAAACCCATTTCTTTCCATCCTTCACATCCTGAAGTAGCTGTTTGATGTCTGTCAGACGTCAGGAAGAGAGAGAAGGCGCCCACCTTGCGCCCACCCTCCGAGGGTAACTTAGTGTAATTTATGAACCGTCTCTATTGTACATGCTGCCCTGTGAGGTCAGGATCTGTGTCACCATTGAGATGCTTTAAAGGGGATGTACAGCTGGTCTTCAGGGTGAATCAAAGTTAAGTCATCTTTTCTGGCAAGTCTGACTGATGTCACTGCTTTGACCACAGAGGGGTCAGCCATCAGAGGGTGGGTAAGTATGGCCTGAGGCCAGGATTTCAAAGTTCCATTTCCTGTAAATCCAAGTATCCTTCCTGACAATGGTTTCAGGAAACACAGAGCAACGCGAGCCTGGGGAAAGAGTAGTCTGGGCCCATTCCTCTCTTCCCTGTTCTCCTCAGAGTAGGTGAGAAGAGATTTTTCGAAATCCAAATGCACTGTGGGAGAGGAAGGGTCCTCGAACCCCTGTGCGTCCTGTGAGGGTACCGGGCAGCGCCCCTCCTGGGCCAGCTGTGCTCAGGCATAAAGGCCTGCTTGTTTCCTTCAGGATGAATGTAGTGAGAAGGGGCCACTGTTCAAGGGCTCCCCTGAGAACTTCGGGTGCATTAAAAGAGCTCCGGGTGAGCCCGGGAAGCCTCAGGCTCACAGAAAAGAAATGGAGAATGTACACCGGCTAGGGTGTGAACAGGGTACGGTGGGCGGGGCGTGGGGCACGGTGGGCGGGGCGTGGGCCATGATGGGCGGAGCGTGGGCCATGGTGGGGGCGTGGGCCATGGTGGGGGGAGCATGGGCCATAGTGGACCGGACATAAGCCATAGTGGGTGGAGCTTGGGCCATGGTGGGCAGAGTGCAGAGCAGGGGTGAACTGAGATTTGAGCACCAAGGGTGGAGCATAGGAGGGACTGTGGGGATCCAGGGCACCTCACTCGGTCTGCTTACTGCTGGCCCTCCAGGCCCTTAATAAGGCCATAGTTTCCGTGGCCCCTCAGAGGGAACCTCTTCTCTCCAGGTCACCTGTCCCCGTCCCCGTCGCCTGCCACCCCCATCCTTTGCCTTCACTACAGAGTGTGTCCTCTGTTCTGCTCCAAGTCTGACCCTGGGTGAAGTCATTTCAACCTTTTGGTGTCACATCCTCAGGAACATAGATCCTGGGGCAAGTCGGAGAAAATAACACAGAAAGAGGTGAGGGGGGGAAGAAAACAAGCCGGGAGGACGGGAGCTGGGTGCGTGGTGGCACCTGCCTGTAACCCCAGAACTCCAGAGGCTTGCCGGGAGGATGATTACAAGTTCAAGGCCAGCCTGAACTAGCAAGACTCGAGGTCACCTGAGGGGCTAGGGAAGGCCTCTTCCAAGAGAGACAGTGAGACGGAGAGAGGAATTCAAGGACTGCTACGGCAAGATCTTGGGGAAGCCTTTACCCAAAAGAGGGACCAGCCCAGGGTGGGAATAAGCCTGGAACCCCTGATCATCCCAATAGCAGCCAGTGTGGCCAAGGCAGGGAGTGAGGAGAGAGGCAGGTGAGGGGACTGGGACCACCCAGAGCACGGGTGGGCCGGTTCTAAAGCGACGATGGCCCGCAGTGTGCCTTGAGCAGGGCTCATGAGCTGTGAATGGGGTCTTGATGCCCTTGTATTTAGACCCGTAGGCTGTTTTCCCACCTGCTGTGTGGAAGGTGGGATGCAGTGGAAGTGGTGGGCTCATGAGTAGAGGATGTTTGAATGGTCACCAGAGCTGCTGGAGGCCTCGGCCAGGGGGAGGTGATGGGAAGGAGAGGGGAAGGCAGCAGGGCTGGCTGAACCTGCTTCCGTTTAGCTCCTATGGTGCTCAAACTTACTCATAACCTCCACAGAGTAGAATTGGAGCCCCGGACTTCTTCCCAGGGTGCACTGCCCTTCAGTGTGGCCTTTCAGCTCCGCCAAGGCAGAACCTCGTCTCAGGTTTGTAGATTAAGTCTAGGGTTGGCTCTTATCGCAGTTGAGACAGTTACCCCTCGGCATTATGGACACTGGCCCTGCCTCCTCCAGACTCAGTCTCTATGGAGGAACAGAAAGTAAAGACACAAGTTCATCTCAAATGGCCTCAGTGAAGGAGAGGCACAGCGTACTCAGAGGACACACCAGAGGGTATCTGACCTGTCCAAGAACAGTCAAGGAAGGCTTTGATGCAAACTGGAAGTGAGCCGGGTAGGCCCAGAGTCTTCTGGGCACAGTGAAGGCATGCACAGAGGCCCTGGGACAGGAGGGGCAGGACAAGGAGAGGTAAAGGGGGACACGTGTGGGCAGTGTGCTTGTTTGCAGAGAGGATGGAGGAATCTCTGTGATGTCTGGGTCCTCTCTGAAGTTGGGACCAGAAGCCCAAACCTTGGAGAGTGGGGAGGGGTTGTTAAGTTTGTTGAGAAAGAGCACTTCCCAGACTTCTCCAGTGTTGGAAGAAGCTCTGCAGCATCTTCGGCTTGGAGGGAGATGATCAGTTTTACTTGAAGCTGATGGTTTATATTGAAGAGCCAAGAGTCAAGCCCTGAAATCTTCCATGTAGCTCAGAAGACCTCAGAGGCAATCAATTTATTCATTGTTTTATATATTTGGTCTTTTTGAGACAGGGTCTCCTTGTAGCCACAGCTGGCCTGGAATTCGCTGTGGAGACCAGGCTGGCCTCCATCTCACAGAGATCTGCCTGCCTCTGCCACCCAAGAGATAGAATTAAAGGCATGTGTCCAGCTATTTTTTCCTATATATTTTATTTAATGTGTATGAGTGTATTACCTATGTGTGTAAGTGCGCCTGTGTCATGCAATGTCTATGGAGGTCAGAAGAAGGTGTTGGATCCCCTGGGACTGGAGTTATGGGTGGTTGTTAGCTGCCATGTGGGTGCCGGGAACTGAACCCAGGTCCTCTGCAAGAGCAGCCAGCCAGTGCTCTTAGCTGCTGAGCCATTTCTCCAGCCCTATGGGGGATCAGTTTAATCTTTTTAAACACCAAGACCCTGACACCCTTTGCGCGCGCGTGTGTGTGTGTGTGTGTGTGTGTGTGTGTGTGTGTGTATGAGAGAGGGAGGGAAGAAGAGAGAGAGGGAGGAAGGGAAAGAGAGAGGGAGAGACAGACTCTTCAGAGGTAGAATGTACCAATTGTTCAGTTACCATTTTTTCTATTAGTGAAAATTGTAGGAAAATTCAGTTTGTCCAAAGCTGCTGAATTCAGTGCGGACATTACATGTCTCACTGTGACCAAATGCCTGACAAAAAGCAACGTCAGAAAGGAAGGGTTGGTTTCAGCTCACAGTTTGAGGAATGGCCATGGGATGTTCCACAATGGGCGGAGTGTGCATTTGGGACTTTCTACCTCCCAGCTTGGAGGAACAGGAAGCAGAGAGAGAGAGGACAGGAAGTGGAGCTAGGCTAAGAAAGTGCAAGGCCACCACCAATGATTCACTTCCTCTAGCTGGGCTGGGGACCAAGTCCCAAACCCATGAGTCTAGGGGAGATAGTTCACATTCAAACTATAACATTCATTAAAAGGAGATTTTCCACTGGGTGTGGTGGTGCATGCTTTTAGCTAGGCAGAGGCAGGCAGATCTCTGTGAGTTCCAGACCAGCCTGGTCTGTGTAGTGAGACCCTCAATTATGTTGAAGAAGAATGGAGAGCAGGTGGGACACCCAGTGCTCATTTTCAGAATTGTAGGAGTGTTGAGTCACTGAGATAGCCCATACCTTTCACTCCTGAATTCCAGTCCTGGGAATTTCTCCTAAAGAAATAATCTGAATGATAATTTGACAATAATTTGAAGAAAGAAAAGAGCAAGTTTGTACATGTGCCTACGTGGGTACTTAATTACTTCATTGCTTGCGGTATTATAAAGAAACCAGACTTTATTCCGCAGGGGATGGTGTGAATCAGATGGCTTGATGGGAGATATGAAGAACCCCAGCAAGGGAGGGGGTGTCTAAATAAGACATGAGGGACGATGACTAGGGCTGTGGCTGTAGATCAGAGAGGAGGGCTCAGTCAAAGGGATATTTACATGTCATTGGGAGAAGGAAGAAGGGATCTAGACTGAGACTCAGTTTTGGCGGATGGTGAGGTTACCAAGTTGAATGGGGGATCCAAGTGGGTGAGCTAGGGTCTGCCTGTCTCAATAAAGGTTGGAAGAGAGGGAGGAGGGCAACCATCAGCTCCTTTTTTTGGTGTATGAATAGCTAAGTGTATTAGTTACTTTTCTGTTGCTGTGATAAAACACCACAAGTACGGCAACTTACAGAAGGAAGAGTTTATTAGGCTTATGGTTCCAGTGGAATTAGAATCCATCACGGCAGGGAGGCATGGCGGCAGAGGTGGCCAGAGCAGAAAGCTGAACACTCACATCTTCCAGCAGGCACAGGAAACAGAGTGAGACAAACTGGAAGAGGGCATGGTTTTAAACTCTCAAAGCCCACCCCTCAGTGATGTGCTTTCAGCATGGCCACACCTCCTTAAGGGTCCATGACTCTTCCCAATAGTGCCTCGAACTGGGGAACCAAGTGTCCAAATACTTGGAGCATATGGGGGGCATTTTTCCTTTGCTCCTCTGGGTGTTTATCCTTCTGGGTCTTTTAGAGGCAGCTGGTAAAGCTAACTTTCTGGAATACTCCTCTCCCACCCATCCTTGAGCTAGTCTTTATTTTTGGTTTTCTCTCCAGTGCTGAGGATGGAACCTAGTGTCCTGTGCACGCTGGGCAAGAGCTCTGTCACCGAGCTGCACCTGCTTCGTGTTTTCCTGCCTTGACATTTGTCCCTGTCCTTTGGTTTAAAAAATTAAAAGTTAATATCTCTCCCCAAGTAATCGACCTTTATTGTGGGAGGCAGATCTGGAACAATACAGGTAATTAAAAAGGAAGGAAGGCAGGAGGCATCCTGGTGGATTTCCCTTTAGCTTTTACTGTCCCTGGCAGAGTTGGTGCTGCAGGGCTTCTTTCAAGAGATGCAGATCACGGTAAGATTCCGTCAACATCTGCACCGTTCCTTCTGAGGAACGCTGAACAGTTTCACGGATGTGTTCACGTGAATGCGTCTTTGTGTGTGTTTGTATATGTGCATA
>NW_008358859.1:2681285-2690368 GCF_000622305.1 Nannospalax galili | reverse complement strand
TCCTGAGTGCTGGGATTAAAGGCGTGCACCACCATGCCCGGCTTTATTTATTAATTTTTATTTTATGTGTATGAACATATTGCCTGCAAATAGGTAGGTGCACCTGTGTCATGCAATGCCTGAGGAGGTCAGGAGAGGGCATCGGATTCCCCTGGAACTGGAGTTATGGACAGTTGTTAGCCACTATGTGAGTGCTGGGAATCGAACCCAGGTCCTCTGCAGGAGGAGCCAGTGCAAGGGCATCGGATCCCTGGAACTGGAGTTATGGACAGTTGTTAGCCGCTATGTGAGTGCTGGGAATCGAACCCAGGTCCTCTGCAGGAGGAGCCAGTGTTCGTAACCACTGAGCTATCTTATTGGTAACATATTTAGAATCACTTAGGGAATTGAAGTCCAAATCTGGGTTTGTCTGTTGATGTTTCCAGAGAGGATCAACTAATTAACTAACTAATGAAGAAAGACCCCTGAAAATGTGCTCGGCGATATTCCTTGGGTTGTTGGTACTTATGAAATAAGTCAGAAGGAAGAAGTAAGCAGATTACCAGCATTCCTTGCTCACTACTTCCTGGTCCACAGTGATAAGAACTGGGATATTTCACAATGGTTCCCCTGTTGTGAGAGACAGAAACCCCTTAAACTAGTAACCAAAATGAATTTTCCCTCCTTTAATTTTTTTTTCTTCTAGGCATTCTATTATAGGAACACAAAAGTAATGCACTGCAGTCAGAAGCCACTAAACTACAGGACAGTATGAATTATAAAAGATTATTTATTTATTTATTTATTTATTTATTTATTTATTTATTTATTTATTTATTTATCTTTTTGAGACAGGGTCTCCTGCATGTATACACATAAAATAAAAATGATAAATAAATTAATTAAAAAATTATTTTATGTGTATGAGTATATTGCCTGCATGTGTGTAAGTGCACCCATGTTGTACAATGCCCACAGAGGTCAGAAGAAGGTGTCAGATCCCCTGGAACTGGAGTTACAGTTGTTAGCTGCCATGTGGGTGCTGGGAACCAAACCCAAGTCCTCTGCAAGAGCAGCCAGTGCTCTTCACTGCTGAGCCGCCGCCCAGCCCTCACGTTTTCTACTTTTGCTGGAGTTTCTTCCAGTTTTGTTTCTACCTTTTTGTTGTTTTGAGACTTTGATCCTCAAAACGCTGTGCACTGATGACAGACCTGGACACACGCACGCACACAAAAGCAAAGTGAGGATTCCACGATTCCAGCTTCTACAACTGGTTAGGAGAAATCTTCCCACCTTGATCTACCCAGAGACACCTGTGGGTGATGGCTCAGCCCGAGCCCCAGATTCCCTCCTTCCTCCATCTGTGACCTTGGGTAAGAGCTTAAGATCTTTAAGATGTTTTCTTATCTACAAGCTGAAGATGATGACAGGATCGCGTCACAGATTGTCACAGATTGTCACGAGAGTGCCTGGAACATTACCAGCTCCTAACGCATACTCCTGTGATTTCTATGAACCTCTTCTCTCTCTACCAAGTCAGCACTTTCAGTCCATCGTTGACATGAACCTTGGGCCTGTGACTCCAATTACAGGCTAATAACACCTGCAGTAGTGTCTATTGATGTCAAATTTTCATCTGGTCTGCCCAGCCCAGTTATGGGTGCCTCCTTCCTCACCTGCCTGCCTGTCATGTCATCTGTCCTTTGAAGCACCTAGTTAGAAACCACCAGATCGCCTCTTTCCACCGCCTTAGTTAACTATATCCTACCCTTGCAGGTGTGACTGGAGTCAGACAGACCTCTGTTTAAATCCTGGCCCTCTTGCTTACATACTATGCCACCATGTATGGTTACCTCCTTTCTCCAAGCCTCAGTTTCTTCATCTGTAAGATGGGGTGATAGCAGACCTGCCATTTAGGACCAAAGCTCTGATAGTAAAATGAGATAGCTTGGGCTCAGTATCTCGGGAGTCACAAGGTGCTCTCCAGAGGGGAGGTGGTGGGGGGACACACTGTCCTTACCATCTCTCTCACTCTGGTCTAGCCCACAGGCAGCAGCGACAAGGGCTCCAGACTGTTCCCCATCGTCAGACTTTTCCAGGCTAAAGTTCAGAATGTTACCAGGATGGCTTGTTGGGAGTGTGTCACTCTTGGCTCAGGACTTGAATGCCGGAACTGTTCTACCTCCAGGGGGCCCCGTGAAGCTCCAGGGCTTGGTTATTTGTTCACCTGCACCTCTATTCTACCTTCCTCTCCAGTGGTCCCCAAACTCTGCTTCAACCTCCATCTTTCTGTTCCCCTCCTGGGAAGGTTCTCACACTTGCATAGACTCTCTCCTTATCCCAGCGGGAGGGAGCGACCAGGCTGACATCGCTCCTGGGTCTTCCTCCTGTATCCCCTGGCATTCAGCTCCGAGCTTGGTCCTTCTCTCCACCGTCCACCACCCCACACTCTGTGAGGTGCCATCTCTACCATAACCTGGGTCCCTCGTGCTCTGTGTTTGCCACGGCCCCCAGCTCCACCCCCCCCACCAGCTCCTAGTG
The DNA here is from genome assembly GCF_000622305.1 of Nannospalax galili. Taxonomy (NCBI): domain Eukaryota; kingdom Metazoa; phylum Chordata; class Mammalia; order Rodentia; family Spalacidae; genus Nannospalax; species Nannospalax galili. The sequence goes on along the minus strand of NW_008358859.1, from coordinate 2,687,848 downwards.
CTTCCTTGTTCACTTCATGTTAATAAATAACGTTGTTCTTTGATTCAGATGTACAAAAGTTTACCCACAGGCCAAAGGTTTAGAGAGACCCATTCATTACCTTTCCTGTGACTTCAAATTTCAAAACCTGTTACGTCCAGAACAGATGTGTTCCTAGACACTTGGAGAGCGTGTGTTATGAAACAGGCATGTCTTGAACATCACATGTCTGAGAGACGCTTTCCGATCTGTGGCAAGGCCAGGGACAGCTGCTATGCCTGTCCGCTGCCTCTCTAGGGTAGGGTGACATACTTTGCACTGTCAACATGACTGGGGTGCTCCATGCAACCTGCCTTTCTTTCCTAAAGGCGTGTGAGTTTCAAGTGAATTTGTTTCGTCCTGTTCCTAATACCGATGCAGGATGACTAGAGAGGAAGTGGGTGGTTGACTTATTACTGCTACGACTCGAGCTCAGGAATGTCACGTTGCTCGTTTGTGCCTCACATTCCCAGAAATAATGCCGAGGCTGGAGAGGAGGCGTGTGACTCAGAGTTCCCTTGACTTTCCACAGCTCAAACCTGAAGCCTGAACAGTGCTGCTGACAGGGCAGGTGAATGGAAAGTTCTTTGAATGCCAATGCTTAAAACGTGTTCCCTGCCTAGGGCCGCTGGCCATGGCCTTTGGAGTGCAGAACCCAACTTAGTCAGACTGGTCTGGTTTTCTCCAAGATGGGTAAAGGCCTGGGTCCTCGGGTGTGCCTGTGGATTCTCAGCTGTCCAGATGTCTGCAGAAGTTGTTCCCGGGAGAAAATGAAGGTGTTTTTGGCCAGGCGGTGACCTTGGCCTTGACTCTGATTATCTGCTTCACACAAGTAGGATGCCCTGTCCTAACGCCTGGCACTCATCACCAGTTCTCTTCTTGTTAGAGGCCTTCAGGCTCTGTTCTCACCTGCCCATTCTTTCTACGCTGTGGTCTCCCTCATCCACCAAATAGGAAAAATTAGTTCAAGGGCAAGAATTTGGCAACCTGAATTTGAGCAGCACAGCAGGGGTTTAATGATGTTCTGGAGAGGAACCACCTGTTCCTTTCCACCCACCTCCTGGGCACAGGGCCACCGGGCTAACAAGCCATGAGCCTGGCCCAAAGCACTGCAGGGGCCTGTTCTCAGCTCTGTCCTCACACATGATGCAGAGGGTCCCTTCTGCTGGCTAGAAGTGGTCACTATTCGCAGCCCAAAGTACTCCTGGGCTGTGGGCACTCCCAGGCTCGGTTTCTACACTTCTGTTTCCAAACACGCATTTACTCATCCGGAAGAAAGAAAATTCCGATTTCCCAAGTGCTAATAAGAACCTTCCATTCACAAAAGGCCAGGGAGTGCCGTCAGGAGCCCTAGAGAGCCTCCAACACTCTCCAAATTAGCCGAGACTGAGCAGCCCGGAAGGAGGCAGGCAGGCGCCAGAGCGCCAAGTCCCGGGACTGTATCTCCACATCTGCCAACTTGCTATCGTGGAAGCCATCTCTACTCTGTGACTCAGTGCTGTGTGTCGATGTGGTAACCGCCCTGATAAAGAGGCGCGTTCCTCACACCACAGACCTGGGGGTGAGGGCGCAGAGCTGCTGCGTGTGGAGTGCAGGAGCCTGTAGGGCTGGGGTCAGGACGGAAGAACTCCGTATCTTGGTGGAGTGCTTGCAAATGTGCTGCGGCTCCACGATGCCAGATGCTGAGGTCCTTCTCGGGCTGGTCACTGCCATGTGCTGTCTTCGTATGTGGGCTTCAGCCTCTCACAGCTTGAGTCTTGCGGAATGGTGTCTCTCAGCGTTAAATCCATGGATGGCACCAAAAGTGAGCTAGCAGAGAGCCGGGGGTCAGAGTCACAGCGAGACTGGCAGGCCCGGGAGCATCTGTGTCACCTCCCGTAGCAGAACTCGGACCTCCTGCGGGAAAGCTGCAGAAGATAAGAGCTCTTTGCCCAGCCTTTGCTGGAGCCTGGATCATGGGGCTGGAGAAATAAATGGTGCAGTGGTTAAGAGCCCCAGCTGCTCTCCAGAGCACCTGGGTTCAGTTCCCAGCACTCACATGGTTTGCTTAACAAACCCTAACTCCAGTTCCAGGGTATCCTGTGCCCTCTTCTGGCTTCCTTGGGTATTACATACATGTAGGGCACTTACACGCAGGCAAAACATTTATACACATAAAATAAAAATAATAAAAAAAGAAACTGGATCAGGGACTTGGGAGATGCTGAGATGGCTCAGCCAGTAAAGTGCTTACCACACAATCATGAGGAACTGAGTTTGATCCCTAGAGCCCACGTAAAGAAGCCAGGCATGGTAGTGTGTGCTTGTAATCCCAGTGCTGGGGAGGTAGGGGAGGATGTTAGCCAGCCCCAACCGGTGAGCTCCAGGTCCTAGTAAAAGGCTCTTATTTCAAAAAGAAGGTGAATGACTTTTAAGAAAGGGTACCTGAGGCTCCCCTTTGTCTCCACACATCTGTCTGTCTCTGTCTCTCACACACACAAATACACACATATACACATAGACAGAAACTGGATCAAGGGCTAGGTTGTGGCTCAGTGGTAGAGTGCTGGTCTACTGTGCACAAAGCCCTAGGTTCAATCCCTAGCATGGGGGTGGGGAGAGAGAGAAAGAGAGAGGAAGAAGAGGAGGAGGAGGGGAGGAGGAGGAGGAGGAGGGGGAGGAGGAGGGGAAGGGAGGGAAAGGGAAAGGGAAGAGAACAGAGGAGTTGTGCTATAGTGTGCTCTTAAATTCTTCCCCCATCCAGGGCTCATGATGGTGGGACTGAATGGGCCATTCCCCCACCAGGAGGCTGGAGCCAAAGGCTACAGGGAGGCTATGGGGACACTCTAGCCTGCCTTCCCCCTGTATCTGCATCTATGTCACATGTCACAGAGGCCCGAGTAACCACTCCGTAGCCATACCTCTTACCTGGCTTCTTCCCAGCACCACCAGTGTGGACACACAGAGCCTGGTCTCAGAAGGGACCCAGAGATTAAGACTCTGTGATCGTCTTAATCTTCGATTTAGTAATTTTTCCCTCTGGTTCTCGTTTGTAAGTCAAGTCTCTGAGCTTGTGCCAGGTTTGGGGGGGAGGGCTAAAGCAGTCAAGGTTGAGCACACGTACCACATGCTTAGAGTCACAGGACAGGGCTCTGGGGCACCTAGTTCAGTCTGCACAGGGGTGTGTTTTTTATATTTAGGTCTATACGTTATCTTTACCACCCCCAACCACTGGTGCCCACCAATTTAATGTTTTCTCTCTCTCTCTCTCTCTCTCTCTCTCTCTCCCCCTTTGTCTCCACACATCTGTCTGTCTCTGTCTCTCACACACACAAATATACACATAGACAGAAACTGGATCAAGGGCTAGGTTGTGGCTCAGTGGTAGAGTGCTGGTCTACTGTGCACAAAGCCCTAGGTTCAATCCCTAGCATGGGGGTGGGGAGAGAGAGAAAGAGAGAGGAAGAAGAGGAGGAGGAGGGGAGGAGGAGGAGGGGGAGGAGGAGGAGGAGGGGAAGGGAGGGAAAGGGAAAGGGAAGAGAACAGAGGAGTTGTGCTAGAGTGTGCTCTTAAATTCTTCCCCCATCCAGGGCTCATGATGGTGGGACTGAATGGGCCATTCCCCCACCAGGAGGCTGGAGCCAAAGGCTACAGGGAGGCTATGGGGACACTCTAGCCTGCCTTCCCCCTGTATCTGCATCTATGTCACATGTCACAGAGGCCCGAGTAACCACTCCGTAGCCATACCTCTTACCTGGCTTCTTCCCAGCACCACCAATGTGGACACACAGAGCCTGGTCTCAGAAGGGACCCAGAGATTAAGACTCTGTGATCGTCTTAATCTTCGATTTAGTAATTTTTCCCTCTGGTTCTCGTTTGTAAGTCAAGTCTCTGAGCTTGTGCCAGGTTTGGGGGGGGAGGGCTAAAGCAGTCAAGGTTGAGCACACGTACCACATGCTTAGAGTCACAGGACAGGGCTCTGGGGCACCTAGTTCAGTCTGCACTCCCAGAGAGGTCTGAGATAGTCTCCTTTGTCTCAGGAGTGTCCTCACTAAAGAGCAAATAGAAAAGATTGTGACAGCTCAACAGAGACTCTGTCTTGCTTTGGGACAAGGAGTTCGACCTTCCTTGCTGCCCCTGGGGCTGGGAGTAATGGAGCTAGCTCTGCTTGGGCCCTCCCTGCCTCCCCGGTGTGACCTCTCTTCTTGGCTGGAGGATTCTACATGTTAAAGACTAGTTTGACAGAGTGGAGAACAAGCTCCCATGTCCTCCAGAGCCATGTGGGGTGGGGAAGTGAGTCTTGTGGGCTGAGCACCACAGCTGGAAACCAACTGTCACCTGCTCCACACCTTAACTTCCTTCCCTGGAAAAGAGATGGGACAACATGATTTTTCAAGATCTCTTTGAATTCTAAAAAGGTCTTATGATCCCTGGCACACTGTAAGGCCCATTTTCTGCCTGTGCAAGCCTGGTGCTGTAGACAGTGCAGTATCCTCCAGTTTCTTTACATGGTTCTGGGGTAATTTGTTCATTTGGTAACTAAATTTTTAGAATTAGTGGCTATTGGGAACCATGGGAAGGGGCACCACATACACCCCTGTACTGGGGAATGGCACCAAGTGTCCCAGGGGAGCACTCCTCATTGAGGTTCATCTCCAGTAGGGTCTCTGTGCACCCCCGATATTTTGAAGTATCATTTTCTTCTTTTCAACTTTTTTTTTTCAATATTAGGGATGAAACCTAGGAAATTCATAGAATCTTGTATTCTAGGCATGGAGGATGAGAGTCAAGGTTAGTAATTATTCTTTCTGCCACTGGACAGGATAGGTCAAGAATACAGAAACTGGCCCTGGAGAGATGGCTCAGTGGTTAAGAGCACTGGCTGCTCTTGAAGAAGTCCCAGCACCCTTGTGGTGGCTAACAACCATCTGCAACTCCAGTTCAAGGGCATCTGACGCTCTCTTTTCTCCTCTGCAGGTACTGCATGACACAGTGCACTTACATACATGCAGGCATAACACTCATACACAGAAATTAAAAATTAAAAATTAAAAATTAAAAAAGAGAATACAGAAACTACCAATGTCCTCTCTTGTGACTATGCCATAATTTTTTTTATCTCTTTAGTTATTGGGAATTCAGCATCATATTCTACATTAGAAAATCCTTTCCTGAGTGGAAAATAAGCTCCTTGACTCTTTCAAACCAACCCCAGAGCATCTGGGGAACATGACTCACATATACTATCCCAGGACCATGCTTAAGAAGGAGAATTACATTAAAAATTTCTTGTTTATTTTTACTTCTCACTAAAATTAGTCCTAAGTTGTAAGAAACAGCATTATTATCTTATTAATTGAGTCAGTACATTTAAGGGTTTGTGTATGTGTCTGGATACATGTGTGTGTAAATGTGTGTGCACACGTGTAAGCATGTGTGTGCATGTAACCTGTGAGCACGTGGAAACCAGATGAATACATCATGGAGCCGTTCCCCTGTCTCTGCTTGACACAGTGATGTCTCTATGCTGGTGTTTTATGTATGTGCTGGGGATTTGAACTCATGACTCATGTTGGTACAGCAGGCTCTCTAACCCACTGAGCAATCTCCCCAACCCCAAGTCAGTACATTTTAACCTGGGGATGATACAGTTTGCACACACTGGGAAATTGCGATGTCTACTGTGAGGGGTCTGCATTGTAATAGCGGTCTTCTTTATATAACACTTTTTATTTGTGTCTTCGGCAAAGCATTTTAATGAATTTAAGGCTGTCAGCAGTTCTACGGATGCCCCTCAACTTGGTGAAGGACTTCTCATTGTGTAGGCATCATGGAACAAAACAATCTTTGCAGGCGAGGCATCAAAAGCTAAGAATCCAAAAATTCTGCTGTTTTAGATTGTTGGGCCTCTGGGAAAAGGACCGGGACACTGTGGGGAAAGGAAAACGGAAAAGACTGACAAGGAAACTCAGAGAGAGCTTTAAAAAATGTGTCACAGGGCTGGGAGGTATGGCTTAGTGGGTAGAATGTTTGCTGCATACATGAGGCCCTGGGTTCTGTCCCCAGCATTGCATGAACCAGGTGTGATGGAACACACCTGCAAACCCAGCACTCAGGAGGTACAGGCAGGAGGACCAGAAGTTCACGGTCATCTTCAGCTACATAGCAAGTTCCAGGCCAGCTTGGGATGCATAAGACCCTGTAAAAAAAAAAAAAAAAAGACTTCCAAACCTATGATAGCTTCCGGTTTCAAGTGTTTCTCCAGACAGCGATGATGTTACCTTAGAATGAGCACACCATTGCCCCTGGGGGATTCTCGGGTGATTGGTTCTGCAACAGGAGACCAGAGACTGAAGAAACTTACATACACGGTGAATAACATGTATAAGAAACCAGTTGGCAGAGAAAGACTGGATACCTTTCCCCACTGGGATTATATGTAACTAACAGCATCTCAAGAAAAGTCTGTACTATACAAGCATGGGCGAGGCGGTGCTCCGCAGATGACTCTTAAAGAGCGCTTTTCCTTTAACTTGATAGCACGTTCCCATCCTCCCCCTCCCTCC
>NW_008358859.1:2658149-2681199 GCF_000622305.1 Nannospalax galili | reverse complement strand
CCCTTCCTTTTCTTTTTAAAAAGATCTTTAAATCATTATGTGTATGTGTGTGTGCACCTGTGTATGAGAGTGCCCACGGAGGTCAGAACAGGACTGGAGCTGGAGTTGCAGGCAGTTGTGAGCAGCCAGGTCTCAGGTTTTCTAAAAGAGCAATGAGTGCTCTTCATCATGGAGCCATCTCTCCTAGCCCCCTACTGTAGCTTTCTTAATAAACAGTCTCTAATTGTATTTCTAACCATGTGTCCCTGGCCCAATTCATCTCCCTCAGAGAAGAGCCTGAATATTTCAACAAGTGCCCCTGGGATGCTTAGCAGGTGCCCTACAGACTCAGATCCTTGTCTATTACAGCTCCAGGACTCACGTGGACACCCAAATCCTCAGGTGCCCCAATCCCTTACATGACACGTAGTACTTGTCCAGAACCTACCCCACCCCCACATATGGAAAGTCACCCCTTGGTACTTACAGCAGCTGACACCATGTAATGCTGAGCAATCAGCTGTTATACTGAACTGTTTGGGGGAGTAAGGGTAAGAAAAAGGTCTCTGCCTGTTTGGTACAGACACATTTTCCCCAAATATTTTTATCTGTGGGTGGTTGAATCTGCAAATGGGGACCCTTCGAATTCTGAAAGCTGCCTGGGTTTACTCCTTTACTCTGAATGCTTTCGCTATAGATCCCAGGTATCTTAGGAGGAAGACAGAACTTCAGCCCTCTTGGGTCCTCAGACATCTTCTCTAATATTATAGCAGGAGCAGGACTTCAGGGGCAGATAGCTATTGCAGAGTAAGAACTTTTCTTCTATTTAAAGCTGAGTTTGATAACGCTCCCAGGCCCTGCTGCGTTGGAAGGACACGGTCAATTCTAGTTTCCTCCCTCTCCTATATTGCCAAGTCCCTGAAAAGGAACAAAAAACCTCTGTCCATCAGTTTTCCCAAGTGTAAAATCAAAAAAAGTATTGCAACCCATTTTGTAGAACTGTTGCCCTGCGAACACAATCCTGGATAAGGTCTGAGAATTGCCGCCCCAGGGAAGCTGGAGATGTATGAAGGAAGTCCCAACCTCCAGACCAGCTCTCCTGATTAGAATCCACTATCAAGGCATTAGCACTGTCTCATCTGCAGCCTTAGTGGGATGAAGCTGAAGGAAACAGACCAGACGGGAACTTTCCACGGGGTGGGGCTGAACTAGGGTCCAGATGCCTCTGCTCCTTCTAGCCCACTACAGAAACTATTTGATTTTATTACATACACATTTTTCCCTTCCTTTGGTAATGAATCAGAACATTTCATAGCTGGAAGTAGTTTGGGGGTGTTCTAGCAGTTTCTCAGTTTATGACCATGTCCTGGGGCAAATGGTGCTTCAGTTTTCTGACTCAGACCCTACTCTAAAGGACTCACATAGTTCAAACCAGATATAACCAGGTTTCCCTTAACTGAGCCTCCTAAAGTATACTTGCCTAAACCTAGATGCAGAGCAAATTTAGGCTATATGGTGCAGTCTATGTGGTATAAGCTATATGGTGTAATTTAGTCTATATGGTATATTCTATACGGTGTAGGTCATATGGTGCAGTCTATATGGTCTAGTCTATATGGTGTAAGCTATGTAGTATAGTCAATTCTCAAATTTTCTTAAAACCCTTTTTAGTACAAACTATTACACAGAGCTCAGTTTGCAGAGTGCTTGCCTGGTATGCACAAAGTCCTTGTTCTATCCCCATTGTCACAAAAAAAAAAAAAAAAAAAAAAAACCCAAGACAAGATGGGAGGTGGAGGCAAGAGGAGGTGTTCAAGGTTATCTCTCAGCTACACAGTGAGTTTCTGGGCCCACCTGGGGTAAATAGTAAGACCCTGTCAGAGAGAGAGAGAGAGAGAGAGAGAGAGAGAGAGAGAGTCCCTATAACCTGGAACTTACTATATAGACCAGGCTGGCCTTGAACTCACAAAGATCGGTCTGTCTCTTCCTCCCTGCTGGGATTAAAGGCATATGCCACCACGCCCGGCTAATGTATAAACCAGCACCAGCCGTATATTCACCATCAGGTAATCTACACTGCACCCGATTCTTTTTGACTGGCTGTATGGCAGGTTCATTTAGCTGCATCGTGCTAAGACATCACAGTGGCCGTGACATCCCTGGGTCAAAGAATTGTTTTCAGCCCATTTCAGTCTTATGGGACCACTGTCAGCACTGGCCAAAATGTTCTTACTGGGCACTTGACTGTATGGCTCCACAGCACCCCCTTTCTGTGGCAGGACCAATAGGTACCTAAGAACAGTTTTGGAACGGTGACTTTTATAGAAGGTTTTCCCAGGGTCAGCCATGTGGGCTGATGTCAGAGCTGAGCTCTGGTCTCTTGGTCTCAGGGTGAAGGCCAGACAGGCGGGATATCAGCTCTTGCCACACAAACCCCCGTCTTTGTGGTCACTACGTGTGTTAGTGTGCTAAAGTGTTCACCATGATCTCAAGACAGAAGCACCTTATCAAGAAAACTGTGATCGAAGTGTTAGCACAGTACAGGCCAGTGGTAGATCTGGGCTCCAAGCTGTATGCCAAGACTTGACATTCCCTTAAGGCAGTATTGATGGGTTAAATCACCATTGTGGGCAGATGACCAGGGCAGGGCTTTGCCCCAGGGAAAAGTTCTAAAGGTTTCCATAACTGCAGAAATTTGACTTGCCTATCCAAAGGAATAAGAAAAGAAAAGAAAAGAAAAGAAAAGAAAAGAAAAGAAAAGAAAAGAAAACCAGCTCTCAAACCAGTGGTACCTGGGGACATAGCTAATTGGTAGCAGAGCCCGGAAGCTACAGGCCCTAGTTTGCTTCAGACATTTGCCCCAAGTCCTATACTGGAGGCAGTATTGATGGGTTAAATCACCATTGTGGGCAGATGACCAGGGCAGGGCTTTGCCCCAGGGAAAAGTTCTAAAGGTTTCCATAACTGCAGAAATTTGACTTGCCTATCCAAAGGAATAAGATAAGAAAAGAAAAGAAAACCAGCTCTCAAACCAGTGGTACCTGGGGACATAGCTAATTGGTGGCAGAGCCCGGAAGCTACAGGCCCTAGTTTGCTTCAGACATTTGCCCCAAGTCCTATACTGGAGGGAGATGTACCAGGCGTTCTAGAACCTCAGATGACCTCTGTATACCATGACTTATGTTGTCTTGACTCTGGATCCAACCCTTCCCCTCCAGTAGACCTTTGCTTGCTGAGTCACGAGCCTTTTAAACCCATTTTATCTCAGAGTCGTTGGTCACTGCCCCTTCCTGTAGTGAGTAGATTCATCACTGTCCAGGTGGAGGATCCTTTATCCAGAAGGCTTGGGACCAGGAGTGTTTCAGAGTTCGGATAGTTTTCTGACTTATTCATAATGAGATTCAAGTCTAAATATGAACCTGATTTTTGTTTCCCATACACTTTACACATATACACAGCCTGAAGTAATTTTTATTTTGATCTTTTGAGGCAGGGTCTCCCTGTAGCCCCTGCCGCCCTGGAACTTGTTTCGTATACCGGCCTGGCCTTGATCTCAGAGAGCTCTGCCTGACTCTACCTCCCCAGTGCTGGGATTAAAGGCATGCACCATCACACCTGGATTGAAGTAATTTTTCAAAAACTTTGTGTTACATTGATTTGCATGTGTGCCATGGAACACATGTGGCGGTCAGAAGACAACTTGCAGGAGTTCATTCTCTCTTTTCATGATGTGGATTCTGGGAATCGAACTCAGCCCATCAGGCTTGGCGGCAAGTGTGCTGACTTGCTGAGCTGTCTTGCCAGGTCTGAAGTAGTTTTATACAATATTTTAAGTCATTTTGCCCATTTTGACAACAACCTGTCATGTGAGGACGGGTGTGGAATTTTCCACTCATGCATCTTGTTGATGTTCAGGAAATTCAGATTTTGGAACATTTTGTATTCTGTGATTAGCGAGACAAACTGTATAAACAGGAACAAGCCAGCATGTGGCAGTGCCGGGACTCATCCTCACAAGTCAACCACGCCAATGTGGACAGATGAATAAGGCTTTTGTGCCTCAGTTTCTTCATGTGTAAAATAAAGTAACACAGTGACTGTCTCATGGTATTGTTTAAAGTGTCAATAAGGAAGCCCTGTGTAGTGGCACACTCCTTTAATCCCAGCTCAGGAAACAGAGACAGGTGAAGCTCTGTGAGTTCGAGGCCAGCCTGGTCTATATAATAAGTTCCAGGCCAGCTGGGACTGCATATAAGGCTACATAGTAAGACCCTGTCTTGAAAATAAAGAATAAGGGCAGGAAAGGTAGCTCAGTGGGTAAGAGAGCTTGCTATGCAAGGACCTGAGTTCAGATCCCACCACCCATGTATAAAACTGGGTGTGGCTGTGCACACACCTGTAACCACAGTGCTACGGGGGATAGAGGCCGGAGGATTGCTGGGGCTTGCTGACCACCAGTCTAGTTCCAGGTTCAGTGAGAGACCCTGTCTATAGGATAATGTGGAGACTGACAGAGCTGGACACCTGACATCCAGTGACCCCCGCATGTGCCCATTTGCACACATAGGCGTGCACACAGACACAGACACACAGGCACACACACAATGTGGGGTGTAGAGATGCACAATTATAATCCCAGTGCTGAGGAGGCAGAGGTAGACAGGTACATCCCTGGTGGTCACTGGCCAGCCTGCCTAGAGTAATTGGTGAGCACCAGGTCCCAGTGAGAGACCCTCTGTCCAAAAACAAAACTGTTGGCTCTTGAGGAATGGTGCTCAAGGTTGGCCTCCGGCTTCTGCATGCATGAGCATACATACACACAAATAAAACGAATAAATGGTAAGTTTGTTTATGTAAAATACTTGGAACCGGCTAGCACCTAGTAGGCACTCAAAGGCGGAAAGAGGGTCATCTTTGAAATGTTGACGCTCCACTGAAAAGAGCCTAGAAGGACTCATTAGGCTGGGGACATGCTGTCTTCTGAGTCAGGCCAGTCCATTTTGGGAATGAAGAAAATTCTTCGTTGTGTTCCGCCAAAATCCACCTCCTCAAAACTCCTCCACAGAGGCCCCGACTCTGCCAGGAGGCAAATGTCAGAAAAAAAAAAAAAAAGTCTCGAAAGAGATGTAGAATGTAAATAAATCAGGGTGGAATTGGGTGGAGGGAGCAGTCTCCTGCAGCAGCTGCTCTCTAGCAGCTGTTCCCACGGCCCTCAGTCCAGACCGAGGGGCAGACTGAGTCAAAAGTCCTCTTAGCCAAATTTGGAAAAGGCAAAAGTTGTTGCTTCTTCTCTGGTCCCATTAGCAACGTGACTTCTTTCTCTCTTCTGTCTAACACGTTGTTTCCCTGTTAAAACCCAGGGAAAGTCATTCCACTTGTACAAAGGTGACAGTCACAAGGGCCCTGGAGCCATGACCTCATCACCCTTAATACGTGCTGTCCAGCCTGTAATCACTGTGCATCCAGGGAGTGGGCCGGCGGGGCAGCTGCACGCGTCAGGCTCCTGTTTACAGAGCCTTCCTGGCGTCAAGTGTAAAATCACGACCTGTGAGTCCCTTTCCTGCCTCCCCTGCCATCCCAGGGAAGCTGTCATGTGCACTGTGACGCAGGAGGAATGCACGCATCTTTGTAAAGATAGACTTGATAGCTTCCCTCTCTGATGACTCTTGCTTAACGCATCTTAGACATCAGAAGCGTGAATCAATTAAAACACGGGCTATTTTGTCAGCCGATTCGGGGCTGACAGTGAGTCTTCTACGAAGCTCAAGTGCTATGTTTATAATCAAAGGTGATCAGGTGAGGTGGCCGTCACCACCGCTCACTACCCCATACTTTGCTTCTCTAGCAACTCATCCCAGTGTCCGGAATAGAGGAAGTGGTTATCCTTGGCGCAAGGCTGTGACCGTGGATCTGAAGGACTTGGCTCAGGAGAATCCTTAGATGCCCCTTTTGTGATCAAGCACTGAGGGGGGTGTTTTGCAGCCCCAGCTCTTCCTGGGTCATGCACCCACACAGGGTGCTGGGTGCAGCCAAGCTCTCTCCAACCCTAGTGTGTCCTCCCCTAGCCCTCGTTGCCCAGGAGCACAGAAGCAGAGTTGCCCTCTGCTGCCTTGGATGGACACCACGCCCCCATGGGGGACAATCCAATCATAGCAATCCCCCCTTTATCTGAGGGGGTACGTTCCAAAACTCTGACGGGATGCTTGGAACTGCAGATGATACCAAACCCTACATACCCACATTGTGCATGCGTGTGTACATGTATGTGTACATACATGTATGTGTGCGTGCCTGTGTAAAGATATCTGTGGATATCTTTATTGCTGTCTGCCTCATTCCTTTAAGACAGGATCTCTCAATGTACTGGAAGTTTGACATTTGACTAGGCTGACTGGCCATGCACCCACCTAGCTCCATTCTCCAGTGTTGGGGTTACAGTCACATGAAGCTATGACCATCTTTCTGCGTGGGTGCGAGTGTTCATACACACTGAGTCATTTCCTTAGCCCTATATACCTGCATTTTTCCCCTACACACGTTTGGTGCCTTTTCCATCATAACTAAACCGTTGTTTTCACATTGTGGCTATAGTTTTTATGGTATGAGGCAAAATAGCAAAACCAGCACTGGTGGAAGCCAGAGACGGCTCAGCGGTTAAGAGCACTGGCTGCTCTTGCAGAGGACCTGGGTTCGAATCCCGGCACCCACATGGGGGCTAACAACCATCTATAACTCCAGTTACAGGGGATCTGATGCCTTCTTCTGACCTCCACGGGCATTGCATGGACACGGGTACACTTACATATATGCAGGCAATGCACTCATAAAATAAAAATTTAAAAACCCAGTGCTGGTCTCTTTTTCTCCTTTCATGTTTCATTGGATAGCTGACTGGCTCTTACCATCTCAGCAACATCAGCAGCTGACTTTTTTTCTTTCTTTTCTTAGTAGAAAACTTTACTTTTTCACTTAAATGAAGCATTTGTGGTGCATCTGAATTGCCAGGGTCACTCCCCTGGAGTTTTGGAGTCATGATGAAGTAGAGTGAGAGCCAAGTGAACCCAAACACTGTCATACCCTGACAGTTGATCTGATAGCTGGCATGGCTGACAGAGGCTGAAGTGGGTGGGGTCACTGTGTTAAAGTGCCAGGCACAGAAGGGGCAGATGGCCCAGGCAGGGTGTAGTGAGCTGAGTGCAATTTTTTTCCTCTGCAAATCAGCCTTGTATACCTGGGATAAAGATGTAACAATGCAGTGGTGATGATTATAATGATGATGATGTTAGTGGTAGTGATAGTGGTGATTATGATGATGCTGATGGTGGTGATGGAGATGATGGTATGATGGTGGTGATGGTAATGATGATGGTTGTGTTGATGGTGGTGATGGAGATGATGGTGATGATGGTGGTGGTGATGATGGTGATGGAAATGATGATGGTGATGGTGGTGATGGAGATGATGGTGATGATGGTGGTGGTGATGATGGTGATGGAAATGATGATGGTGATGGTGGTGATGGAGATGATGGTATGATGGTGGTGATGGTAATGATGATGGTTATGTTGATGGTGGTGATAGAGATGGGGGTGATGATGATGATGGTATGATGGTGATGGTGATGGTGATGGGAATGATGATGGTGATATTGATGATGGTGATGGAGATGATGGTGATGATGGTGGTGGTGATGATGGTGATGGAAATGATGATGGTGATGGTGGTGATGGAGATGATGGTATGATGGTGGTGATGGTAATGATGATGGTTATGTTGATGGTGGTGATAGAGATGGGGGTGATGATGATGATGGTATGATGGTGATGGTGATGGTGATGGGAATGATGATGGTGATATTGATGATGGTGATGGAGATGATGGTGATGATGGTGGTGGTGATGATGGTGATGGAAATGATGATGGTGATGGTGGTGATGGAGATGATGGTATGATGGTGGTGATGGTAATGATGATGGTTATGTTGATGGTGGTGATAGAGATGGTGGTGATGATGATGATGGTATGATGGTGATGGTGATGGTGATGGTAATGATGATGGTGATATTGATGATGGTGATGGAGATGATGGTGATGATGGTGGTGGTGATGATGGTGATGGAAATGATGATGGTGATGGTGGTGATGGAGATGATGGTGGAGGTGATGATGGTGATGATGGTAATGGTGACAGTGATGGTGATAAAGGTGATGGTGATGATGGTGGTGATGGTGATGGAAATGATGATGGTGATTGTGGTGATGGAGATGATGGTATGATGGTGGTGGTGATGGTAATGATGATGGTTATGTTGATGGTGGTGATAGAGATGGTGGTGGTGGTGATGATTGTATGATGGTGATGGTGATGGTAATGATGATGGTGATATTGATGGTGGTGATGGAGATGATGGTGATGATGGTGGTGGTGATGATGGTGATGGAAATGATGATGGTGATGGTGGTGATGGAGATGATGGTGGTGGTGATGATGGTGATGGAAATGATGATGGTGATGGTGGTGATGGAGATGATGGTGATGATGGTGGTGATGGTGATGGAAATGATGATGGTGATGGTGGTGGTGATGATGATGGTGATGATGGTAATGGTGACAGTGATGGTGATAAAGGTGATGGTGATGAAGGTGGTGATCATGTCAATGGTTATGGTGATGATAGTGACAATGATCTTAGGGTGGTAATGATGATCATGATATGATGGTGGTGATGATGATGATGATATGATGGTGGTGATGATGATGATGATATGATGGTGATGATGCTGATGACAGTGTTGAAAGTGGTGCTAATCCTGACAGTATGGTGGTTACAATGATGGTGATGGTGATGGCAATGGTGGTAGTGATGGTGGTGATGGTGGTGATGATGGTGGTGACGGTTATTATGGTGATGGTGGCAGCTATGGTTATAATGATGATGGTAGTGACTGTGATAGTGGTGATGGTGGTGATGGTGATGATGATAGGGATCCTGTACCTAATAACCTATGGATCAATCCAGAAAGTCTTCCCTTTCTCTCAGTGATATGGACAAGCACACCACACACACACACACACACACACACACACACACACACACACACACAGAGCACTGCTACTAATTACATTACATGTGGAATGAGCTTAAGAATTTCTGCTTCCTCACATTTAAAGCTAATTCTTCAGGGGTCAGTCTTCACAAATCTGATTCTCATCTCTCCTTGGTTTGTCCGTTATGAAGAGTGGGAACGTGCTCTGTCTAACTCCAAGTGTTGGTCTCTATCACCTTTTTCCTGTGCTCTTTCACTATTTGAGAAACTATCCAGACCATCTGACAATCTTTCTGCTGTACATGTCCCAGGCACAGAACTAGGTAATGGTGGCAGAGGTGATGCTGAAGACAGGGAAAGCAGACGAGGAAGGGTGGAAGAAGAAGAAGAGAGAACAGAAAAGGAGAAAAGCAGGAAGAAGAAAAAACGTAAGAATATAAAACAGACGGAGAGGGAGGAGGGCGGAATGCTCACTGCCTACTACGAGCCTTGAGTGCATCTTGTATCTGGGCTCCTTTACATGCTTATTTACATATGTGGGCTCATTTGCATATATGGACTCACTTATATATGAACTCACTTACATATGTGATCTTATTTAATTCTCATAACAGATCTGTTTCTTCCTCAGAAAACTCCTGGGAGGGAGCAGTTGCCACAACTGCACTAATTGGGCTAAATTGCCCACGGTAACTCAGCTGAGAAGGGGAGGCCAGTTGTGACCTCAGAGGCCAGTCCCTGCGGTGGGATGGCAGGCTGTGCCCCTGGAGATGGTTGTCATAGTCAGGTGAGGGAACAGGAAGCAAGATGCTGAGGAAGAGGTAGGCAGGTTCATGCCATGAGGACACAAAACCAAGGGCTGCGTGGGGACCAGACGCTTCTGGGTGACAGGCTGGAAGTTAGGTTAAATTAACACCTGGAACGTGAGAAGGCCAGTAGCTCAAAGCTCAGGCAAAAGTGTTCACTGAAGAGAAGAGTGTGACTCACTACCCTCTGACCTCCTGGACTGGGGTTCAGCCCCAGGGGACAGTGTTGGGGCAGCTGATGAAATCCAGCACTGACTTTTCATTGAATGGTGGCATTCTGTTTTGTACACGGTCTGAGTTCTTAGTAAATATACACTGAAGTACACAGGACCACAATACCTCCACCAGCTCCGAAATACTCAGACAAACATGCCTGGGTGTGTGTATTTGGGTGAGTGTGTGTGCCAGAGTGTGTGGGAAGGAGACAAGCTCAGCAAAGTGCAAACGCTAAGTGTGTCAGTCAGACTTTGTTGCGGTGACAAAACCCTTGATATAGACACCCAAAGGGGGAGAAGATTATTTTGGTTCACAGTTCAGGAGTTTTCCATGGTGCTGCCCACATCCAAGGCAGGTCTCCCCCTTTAGTTAACCATTCTGGAAGCATCCTAGCAGACACAGGTGGAGATGTGCTTGATGAATCTCCTAGGCACTTACCAGTCCAATCAAGTTGACAATCAAGACTGACCACAATAGGAGTGGATCAAGATAAGACGTGTGGATGCTCCATGTACTACCCTTGCAACTTTTCTATGAATTGGAAGTTGTATCAAAATGAAGTTACCCAGAATACACTCAACAACACACAGATAGTGAGACCTTATAAGAACCAAGCAAAACCATCAAATGTGTTAGAGTTTAACCATGACGGGGACAGCAAAAACGGGGTAGGTAAGAGGGATTAAAAGAAAGGGGAAGTGGGGATGCGAAGACTCACATCCATAATCCCAGCATTCAGCAGGCACAGGCAGGAGAATGACCCCGTGCTTGAGGCTAAACTGGTCTGCGTGATATATTCCAGTCCAGCCAGAGCTATGCAGGGAGAGCTTGTCTTCAAACAACGCAAAACAAAGCAAAAAATAAAACAATGATGTTAAAGGAAGCACATCAATGGAAACACAGAGATGGAAACCCCATCAAGCTTCCATCATTGCTCTGCATCCACTGGTAAAGCCTGGCTGCACTGATCATCTCCAGGATGACTGTCCAATGACTGTCATTCCGGCTACTTCTGTTAGCTGCATTGTATCATTAGGAAGGACATTCCACTCTGTTCTATTTAATATGCACCAACTCATTCAATATACTTCTATCAGTAGGAACTTGTGGATTCTGGTGTTATCTTACAAATTCTTTCTGTTGTTTGAGAGAAGGTCTGATGGAGCCCAGACTGGCTGTGATACTGCTTCTCCTGCCTCAACCTCTGAATTCCACGAATATTACTTTTTAGTTTTAAGCCCAAAGTGCCTCAGTCTTGCCAAAGAGGAGGCTGTTCTAGCTGGCTTCCATGCTCCTTCCATGTGTCTATCACTGGTTAAGCACTTCCTTGTTTTCCTGTATCGGACATTTCAGGCTCAGTGTTGTCTTTCCAGTGCTGTGAGTTATTAAACAAATCAGTTATTGAAGTTGTTCCTTTTACTGGGATATGATATCTAAACCAAGACCTGAACCCTAGGTATGTGCACTCAAATGGACTGCCTTTGTTGTTAGGTCACTGCAGCAGGCAGAGAAGATACAATAATGCACATACATCTCCATCTGGTTCTCTTAACATACTTACTGTTCTCTTAACATACACTGACTCCTACAACTCAAATTCAACAGTTAGACTCATTCTTACTTACCTCCCCCCCTTCAGACCTTAATGACCCTTTCTAATACAGAGGAATCCAGCCTCATTACCAATATATTTATATTTCTGCTCATCCTATGATTCATTGAAAATTATTCCTGGGTTGCTGACACGGAAGGAGGGAGGGAGGGAAGGAAGGAGGGAGGGAAGGAGGGAGGGAGGGAGGGAAGGAGGGAGAGAGAGAAGGAAGGAAGGAGGGAGGGAGGGAAGGAAGGAGGGAGGGAGGAAAGAAGGGAGGGAGGGGCATGCTGTGTCTTCTCAAACTCTCCCTCGAATGCTTTTACTTCCAGAACAGAAATTCTCAACTCTTACCCAGCTTGGTCACGAAAGATAACCGAAAGATAACCAAATCTACGGTTAGAATTGCTTGGCCCTCCCACCATTAACTACGGGCCAGAGATCCAAATTTACCTCCGCCTTCCTTCCCCCACACCCTTATTTTGCCCCGGGCCTTCCCACTTCTCTGGAGGTGTAGAACACTCTGCTCCCTGCTCCTTCCTTGAGTGGGTCTCCTCGCACGCATGGGTCTGCTTTGTCGGTGTCTGGTTCCGTCTCTGTCTCACCTGTTCCTCCTGCATTTCCTCTGCTTCAAGCTCTCCTAAACTCATCCACGGATTGCTTATTGCAGCATCTGCGTCTTGTGTCACCCCAGTTAACGGAAGCTCATACAGGACGCTGATGGCTAGCTTGATTTTCCTGTGACATGCTGTTATCTCATTACTGAACACTGCATTCCAATGTATTGTTCTCTTGTCTATGGTGTGTGTGTGTGTGTGTGTGTGTGTGTGTGTGTGTGTGTGTATGTGTGTTTAGAGATGGGGTCTTGCTGTGTTGCCTAGGCTGTCCTTGCCCGGCCTCCCCTCCTAGCTCCACCTTGCCTTCTTTCTGACTTTTCCCCCACAAGTATTCTCTTCCACTTTCATCAGAACTCTTAGAAGCAGGTGGTCATTCTGTCTCAGCCTCCGTCCTGTTCTTCCTGGTGGAATACACTGCATATTTTAATAGATACCTAACTAGTTGATTGTTTTTTTTTCTTATTTCTGACTACTGAGTCACATCCAAAGAAATGCTCACGTTCACCTTATGCTGATGCTAGACAGAAACACAAGGATATGAAGTGGATCTTTGGAGCCCTCCCTAGAGGGCACTGTGGTCAGCAGACACAGCCATTGTGATGGCTCTCAGCAGAAGAGGGTTCTGGGTAGGTCTGGGTGGTCACCCTTCTCATAGAAAGGTACAGAATTGCCTTTATACTGTATTCATAGCCATAGATTATGAAAAACTCAGCCTCCTGGTTGCAATACCTGGTCCTGGTATTGCTCTGTTTTCTTGGCTCAAGTCCCACAGCTTTGACACCGCAGCAAACCAAAACTGAGCCAATTTTCAAGCAGTTTCAAAACAAGTCTAGTGGCCTAGAGCTGTGCAAACAAGACAGAGGCTGGGTGAATAAGCCTCCTGAGGTCACCCCCGGGGGGAAGGTCAGCAAAGTGACTCTCGGCCCTGGTCCGAGTTCTCAAATTCTCTCCCCGTATTTCATCACTTCAGCACATACGGGAGAGAGTGATGTCATGTCTCATAAATGCCAAAGTCGCCCTTTGGAGAGGTGACACCAAACCCGGGCAGCGAGCCTAAGCCAAGTTTGTTTGGGCGAATCCTCAGCTCAGCTCTGTGTTGTTGAACTTGCCCTTTGAGATGCTGGTTCCTGTACAGGTTTCATGGAGGTCTCAACCTGTGCACTTGATTTCTTTGAAGTTCTGAACTTCAAAGCTCTGTGAGAGGGCACACAAGATGCCGCTCTTTCACGGGGGACGGGTACTCAAACTTTCACATCCTCTCAGCTCAAAATACTGAGAGCATGGATTTTTATTACTACTTTTTGGCTGTAATATACACTTCCTGTTAGGATTTTAGCCAATTTCCTCCTGTCTGCTTCTCTGGCGAGGTGGTAAACAGTTCACCCCGATTCTCTGCACAGGGTTTTGGCCTCTGACCCAGCACGGCCACCACCCACAGCCTTGTAGCAGGCCCCCTGCTCTGAGCTGCTTCCCGGCTAATTCCTGTTAATTTATATGTTCTTTGGCTCTACTTTGGAATGTTCATCTGCTGTCCATAGATGTAGAGGTAATGAAAGTGCCCTAGAAGTTGTTCAAACCATGAGTTAGACTCATCAGAGGCCACTTAGCCCATGTCATCACCTTTCACAAACTCAACAATAACAGGTGAGGAAAAACTTCAAAAATTCTTGGGTGTAGCACTTTTCCACGTGGTGTCTATGGAAACCAAAGCCTTCCTTGTAGTCTTTGAGAACACAGGTAAAGAGGAGTGGCTTGGATTAAATCTACTACGTGGACTCTTCCGTTGTTGCTGTTTTTAAAAAATATTTATATTATTTTCTTGACAGAGCATAAGGTAGGGGTTTATTTACAGAAGAGTGGGTGCCGCACATTTATGGCTGCATCGTAAAGTCCACACTCAAATACGGATCCTTTGACCTCCCAGCAGCGGCACAAAATGGTGAGAGCGGTGCCTCTTGGTGTGCTCGGCTTATATATCCTTTGCCCCTCCCCCCACATTCAGGTAAGGTCCACTGATTGGGTGGGAGGGGTGGGTAACTCACTCCCCCTTGTACTCCTTGATGGGCTTGGGAAGGAGGTGTGACTATAGCTTGCGGGCACAGTGGTCAGAGGACATTTCCAGTTAACTCTCCATCCCTTCCACCAGGTCTTACGTTCTTTCCAACAACCTCTTCTGAAAAAGTACATGGACGCTTTCTTTCTGCAAAAGCAAAAACAAAAACACCCCAAACAACAAATGTTTGTTAGGACAATTCTAGGCCACTCTAAATCCCCACCAAGCCCCAGAGACCCTGGAAGTGAAGCTAAGCCAGATGGTCTCCGGAGGCGGGCTGCTGCAGGAGGGGTTGGGAGCTGCTGCATGAGTTGGTTGGGAGCTGCAGTGGGGGTTGGTTGGGAGCTGCAGCGGGGGTTGGTTGGGAGCTGCAGGAAGGGTTGGTTGGGAGCTGCAGGAGGGTTTGATTGGGAGCTGCAGGAGGGTTTGGTTGGGCGCTGCAGGAGGGTTTGGTTGGGAGCTGCAGGAGGGGATGGTTGGGAGCTGCAGGAGGGTTTGATTGGGAGCTGCAGGAGGGTTTGGTTGGGCGCTGCAGGAGGGTTTGGTTGGGAGCTGCAGGAGGGGATGGTTGGGAGCTGCAGGAGGGTTTGATTGGGAGCTGCAGGAGGGTTTGGTTGGGCGCTGCAGGAGGGTTTGGTTGGGAGCTGCAGGAGGGGATGGTTGGGAGCTGCAGGAGGGTTTGATTGGGAGCTGCAGGAGGGTTTGGTTGGGCGCTGCAGGAGGGTTTGGTTGGGAGCTGCAGGAGGGGATGGTTGGGAGCTGCAGGAGGGTTTGATTGGGAGCTGCAGGAGGGTTTGGTTGGGCGCTGCAGGAGGGTTTGGTTGGGAGCTGCAGGAGGGGATGGTTGGGAGCTGCAGGAGGGTTTGATTGGGAGCTGCAGGAGGGTTTGGTTGGGCGCTGCAGGAGGGTTTGGTTGGGAGCTGCAGGAGGGGATGGTTGGGAGCTGCAGGAGGGTTTGATTGGGAGCTGCAGGAGGGTTTGGTTGGGCGCTGCAGGAGGGTTTGGTTGGGAGCTGCAGGAGGGGATGGTTGGGAGCTGCAGGAGGGTTTGATTGGGAGCTGCAGGAGGGTTTGGTTGGGCGCTGCAGGAGGGTTTGGTTGGGAGCTGCAGGAGGGGATGGTTGGGAGCTGCAGGAGGGTTTGATTGGGAGCTGCAGGAGGGTTTGGTTGGGCGCTGCAGGAGGGTTTGGTTGGGAGCTGCAGGAGGGGATGGTTGGGAGCTGCAGGAGGGTTTGATTGGGAGCTGCAGGAGGGTTTGGTTGGGCGCTGCAGGAGGGTTTGGTTGGGAGCTGCAGGAGGGGATGGTTGGGAGCTGCAGGAGGGTTTGATTGGGAGCTGCAGGAGGGTTTGGTTGGGCGCTGCAGGAGGGTTTGGTTGGGAGCTGCAGGAGGGGATGGTTGGGAGCTGCAGGAGGGTTTGATTGGGAGCTGCAGGAGGGTTTGGTTGGGCGCTGCAGGAGGGTTTGGTTGGGAGCTGCAGGAGGGGATGGTTGGGAGCTGCAGGAGGGTTTGATTGGGAGCTGCAGGAGGGTTTGGTTGGGCGCTGCAGGAGGGTTTGGTTGGGAGCTGCAGGAGGGGATGGTTGGGAGCTGCAGGAGGGTTTGATTGGGAGCTGCAGGAGGGTTTGGTTGGGCGCTGCAGGAGGGTTTGGTTGGGAGCTGCAGGAGGGGATGGTTGGGAGCTGCAGGAGGGTTTGATTGGGAGCTGCAGGAGGGTTTGGTTGGGCGCTGCAGGAGGGTTTGGTTGGGAGCTGCAGGAGGGGATGGTTGGGAGCTGCAGGAGGGTTTGATTGGGAGCTGCAGGAGGGTTTGGTTGGGCGCTGCAGGAGGGTTTGGTTGGGAGCTGCAGGAGGGGATGGTTGGGAGCTGCAGGAGGGTTTGATTGGGAGCTGCAGGAGGGTTTGGTTGGGCGCTGCAGGAGGGTTTGGTTGGGAGCTGCAGGAGGGGATGGTTGGGAGCTGCAGGAGGGTTTGATTGGGAGCTGCAGGAGGGTTTGGTTGGGCGCTGCAGGAGGGTTTGGTTGGGAGCTGCAGGAGGGGATGGTTGGGAGCTGCAGGAGGGTTTGATTGGGAGCTGCAGGAGGGTTTGGTTGGGCGCTGCAGGAGGGTTTGGTTGGGAGCTGCAGGAGGGGATGGTTGGGAGCTGCAGGAGGGTTTGATTGGGAGCTGCAGGAGGGTTTGGTTGGGCGCTGCAGGAGGGTTTGGTTGGGAGCTGCAGGAGGGGATGGTTGGGAGCTGCAGGAGGGTTTGATTGGGAGCTGCAGGAGGGTTTGGTTGGGCGCTGCAGGAGGGTTTGGTTGGGAGCTGCAGGAGGGGATGGTTGGGAGCTGCAGGAGGGTTTGATTGGGAGCTGCAGGAGGGTTTGGTTGGGCGCTGCAGGAGGGTTTGGTTGGGAGCTGCAGGAGGGGATGGTTGGGAGCTGCAGGAGGGTTTGATTGGGAGCTGCAGGAGGGTTTGGTTGGGCGCTGCAGGAGGGTTTGGTTGGGAGCTGCAGGAGGGGATGGTTGGGAGCTGCAGGAGGGTTTGATTGGGAGCTGCAGGAGGGTTTGGTTGGGCGCTGCAGGAGGGTTTGGTTGGGAGCTGCAGGAGGGGATGGTTGGGAGCTGCAGGAGGGTTTGATTGGGAGCTGCAGGAGGGTTTGGTTGGGCGCTGCAGGAGGGTTTGGTTGGGAGCTGCAGGAGGGGATGGTTGGGAGCTGCAGGAGGGTTTGATTGGGAGCTGCAGGAGGGTTTGGTTGGGCGCTGCAGGAGGGTTTGGTTGGGAGCTGCAGGAGGGGATGGTTGGGAGCTGCAGGAGGGTTTGATTGGGAGCTGCAGGAGGGTTTGGTTGGGCGCTGCAGGAGGGTTTGGTTGGGAGCTGCAGGAGGGGATGGTTGGGAGCTGCAGGAGGGTTTGATTGGGAGCTGCAGGAGGGTTTGGTTGGGCGCTGCAGGAGGGTTTGGTTGGGAGCTGCAGGAGGGGATGGTTGGGAGCTGCAGGAGGGTTTGATTGGGAGCTGCAGGAGGGTTTGGTTGGGCGCTGCAGGAGGGTTTGGTTGGGAGCTGCAGGAGGGGATGGTTGGGAGCTGCAGGAGGGTTTGATTGGGAGCTGCAGGAGGGTTTGGTTGGGCGCTGCAGGAGGGTTTGGTTGGGAGCTGCAGGAGGGGATGGTTGGGAGCTGCAGGAGGGTTTGATTGGGAGCTGCAGGAGGGTTTGGTTGGGCGCTGCAGGAGGGTTTGGTTGGGAGCTGCAGGAGGGGATGGTTGGGAGCTGCAGGAGGGTTTGATTGGGAGCTGCAGGAGGGTTTGGTTGGGCGCTGCAGGAGGGTTTGGTTGGGAGCTGCAGGAGGGGATGGTTGGGAGCTGCAGGAGGGTTTGATTGGGAGCTGCAGGAGGGTTTGGTTGGGCGCTGCAGGAGGGTTTGGTTGGGAGCTGCAGGAGGGGATGGTTGGGAGCTGCAGGAGGGTTTGATTGGGAGCTGCAGGAGGGTTTGGTTGGGCGCTGCAGGAGGGTTTGGTTGGGAGCTGCAGGAGGGGATGGTTGGGAGCTGCAGGAGGGTTTGATTGGGAGCTGCAGGAGGGTTTGGTTGGGCGCTGCAGGAGGGTTTGGTTGGGAGCTGCAGGAGGGGATGGTTGGGAGCTGCAGGAGGGTTTGATTGGGAGCTGCAGGAGGGTTTGGTTGGGCGCTGCAGGAGGGTTTGGTTGGGAGCTGCAGGAGGGGATGGTTGGGAGCTGCAGGAGGGTTTGATTGGGAGCTGCAGGAGGGTTTGGTTGGGCGCTGCAGGAGGGTTTGGTTGGGAGCTGCAGGAGGGGATGGTTGGGAGCTGCAGGAGGGTTTGATTGGGAGCTGCAGGAGGGTTTGGTTGGGCGCTGCAGGAGGGTTTGGTTGGGAGCTGCAGGAGGGGATGGTTGGGAGCTGCAGGAGGGTTTGATTGGGAGCTGCAGGAGGGTTTGGTTGGGCGCTGCAGGAGGGTTTGGTTGGGAGCTGCAGGAGGGGATGGTTGGGAGCTGCAGGAGGGTTTGATTGGGAGCTGCAGGAGGGTTTGGTTGGGCGCTGCAGGAGGGTTTGGTTGGGAGCTGCAGGAGGGGATGGTTGGGAGCTGCAGGAGGGTTTGATTGGGAGCTGCAGGAGGGTTTGGTTGGGCGCTGCAGGAGGGTTTGGTTGGGAGCTGCAGGAGGGGATGGTTGGGAGCTGCAGGAGGGTTTGATTGGGAGCTGCAGGAGGGTTTGGTTGGGCGCTGCAGGAGGGTTTGGTTGGGAGCTGCAGGAGGGGATGGTTGGGAGCTGCAGGAGGGTTTGATTGGGAGCTGCAGGAGGGTTTGGTTGGGCGCTGCAGGAGGGTTTGGTTGGGAGCTGCAGGAGGGGATGGTTGGGAGCTGCAGGAGGGTTTGATTGGGAGCTGCAGGAGGGTTTGGTTGGGCGCTGCAGGAGGGTTTGGTTGGGAGCTGCAGGAGGGGATGGTTGGGAGCTGCAGGAGGGTTTGATTGGGAGCTGCAGGAGGGTTTGGTTGGGCGCTGCAGGAGGGTTTGGTTGGGAGCTGCAGGAGGGGATGGTTGGGAGCTGCAGGAGGGTTTGATTGGGAGCTGCAGGAGGGTTTGGTTGGGCGCTGCAGGAGGGTTTGGTTGGGAGCTGCAGGAGGGGATGGTTGGGAGCTGCAGGAGGGTTTGATTGGGAGCTGCAGGAGGGTTTGGTTGGGCGCTGCAGGAGGGTTTGGTTGGGAGCTGCAGGAGGGGATGGTTGGGAGCTGCAGGAGGGTTTGATTGGGAGCTGCAGGAGGGTTTGGTTGGGCGCTGCAGGAGGGTTTGGTTGGGAGCTGCAGGAGGGGATGGTTGGGAGCTGCAGGAGGGTTTGATTGGGAGCTGCAGGAGGGTTTGGTTGGGCGCTGCAGGAGGGTTTGGTTGGGAGCTGCAGGAGGGGATGGTTGGGAGCTGCAGGAGGGTTTGATTGGGAGCTGCAGGAGGGTTTGGTTGGGCGCTGCAGGAGGGTTTGGTTGGGAGCTGCAGGAGGGGATGGTTGGGAGCTGCAGGAGGGTTTGATTGGGAGCTGCAGGAGGGTTTGGTTGGGCGCTGCAGGAGGGTTTGGTTGGGAGCTGCAGGAGGGTTTGGTTGGGAGCTGTAAGAGGGGTTGATTGGGAGCTGCAGGAGGGTTTGATTGGGAGCTGCAAGAGGGGTTGGTTGGGAGCTGCAGGAGGGTTTGGTTGGGAGCTGCAGGAGGGGTTGGTTGGGAGCTGCAGGAGGAGTTGCTTGGGAGTTGCAGGGTAGACAGAGGCCCATCTGTAACAGGGTGAGGCCCTCTGGCTCCAGGCTTGCTGAAGAGATGGCTGCCACCCCTCTCCTGTCTTCTCCTGTCCTCTCCTGTCCTCTCCTGTCCTCTCCTGTCCTCTCCTCTCCTGTCCTCTTCTGTCCTCTCCTGCTCCCACAGTTTCTCTGCCCTGACAAGGAAATATTAAGATACACATGAAGATAAACAGAAAATACTCCCCCCACTTCTGTGTTTGACTGGCTCTAAATAAATAGCCAGACCCACACAAGTGGCTTTCAAACTCTATGAGTGATTCTGTTCAACTGAAAGACTGATATGTACTACAGCTTCTGTTCTAAGTGATCGGTGCTTCCCCCAGCCCAGTGTAGGAGAAGGCAGCAGGTAGGACACTGCAGGACAAGCCAGGACAGCAGAGATTAAAAACCTTAGGGCTGGCTGGGTGTGGTTGGCACACGCCTTTAGTCCCAGCACTCTGGAGGCAGAGGCAGGCAGATCTCTGTGAGTTTGAGGCCAGCCTGGTCTACATAGCAAGTTCCAGGCCAGCTGGGGCTCCAGGGAGACCCTGTCTCAAAAAGATAACACAAACAAACAAACAAAAAACCTTAGGTAAGGTGTAGCTCAGTGACAGAGCACAGGCATGGTATTCGCAAGACCTGGGCAGGACCCCAGCACCCCCGAAACAAACAGAAAAATTATGCCCAACTTATCTAAAATTCACGTTTGACTTCGTTTCATGTATTTTTTAAAGGTAACCCTAAGTAGGAAGGTAAACATGATTAAGGAGAGGAAAGAGCTCTGAGAGGCCCCGAAGCTACTTAAGGGTTTAATGCCGTTGGGGCGGGTGCTTGGGCATAAAGAAGAATCAGAATATTTCGATAGAGTGATAGGGTGGAGTGCTAGTCATGAAGAATTGTCCTAAAAGTTTTAAACATTTATTTATTTATTTTTATTTTATTTGTATGAGTGTTTGACCTGCATGTGTGTAAGTGCACCCATGTCATGCAGTGCTGGCAGAAGACAAGGGCATTGGATTCCCTGGAACTAGAGTTAGGGACAGCTGTTAGCTGCCATGTGAATGCTGGGAACTGAACCCAGGTCCTCTGCAAGAGCAGCCAGTGCTCTTAACTGCTGAGCCATCTCTTTAGCCCCTTTCCTAAAATTTTTAAAATTGATTTTTAAACTATGCTAACTAAAAAAAACAAGTAACAGAGAATAGTGAGTTTCAAAACTGACCCATGGAATTGCGTGTGTGGTAAGAGAAGGCATGGCACATCCACTCATAAAGATGAAGAAATACCTTCAAGAGACTGGCTCACGGTACGGAGGAAAGAGACAGGAAATACAAAGCAAAGCAAAGCAAAACTCCCAAATGACAACAAACCCTAGATCTCTACACCATGTCCCCCAAAATTAAAACTTCAATAGTCTAGAGAGTTAACGTTAAAAAAATAAGCTACTTAGTGAGAACGTAGGTAAATATTGTCTTGATCTAAGTATGAGGAAGAATTTTCGACACCAGACTCTTAAAATGCCAACATCTGAACTGGACATGATAGCTCACGGAGGATTGCTGTGAGTGCAAGGCTAGCCTGTGCTGTATAGTAAGAGTTACAGGCCAGCCTGGGCTATATAGTAAGACCTTGTCACAAAAAAGAAGATAAAATGAGCTGGTGAAAAGACTGAGGGTGAAAAACAGTTGCAGCCTGATGATCTGAGTGTGGTCTCTGGGTCACGGGGGAAGGAAAGAACAGACTCCCCAAAGTTGTCCTTCTGACCGCCACAGGTATACCCTGGGACACATGTGCCCCCACACATACACAGGCACCCAAATTAAAAAATCGTATTAAAAATAAAATAAAACACCAACATCTGAATACACAAGCATTTATATTTCTGAATGTGAAAAGACATAAGCAAGGTAAAAAGACGGATAAGTATGTTTTCTGAAAACATAAGAATCTTAGATTAATTTACACAAGTCTTACAAAAAAACCAGTAGAGAAAACAAGTCTGGAAAAAGAGATAGGCTGGATCTTGACTCAGTGGATATTGTGTTTGCTGCACAAGCATGAAGATCTGAGGTCGGATCCCCAGCACCTATGTGAAAGCTGGGCACGACCACATGTGCTGTAACCCCAGCTCTTGGAGTTGGTGGGGGGACAGGAGGATTCTGGGACTTGCTGGCTACCCAGCCTACCCCAAAGCAGTGAGCTCCAACGTCAGTGAAAGACTGTCTCAAGGAAATATGGTGGCGGTAACTAGAGCAAACCCAGTGTCCTCCTCTGGTGTCTGCATGCACACACATGGTTGTGTACAGCTGCACACACATGCCAACATGTACATAACAACCACACACACAACTACCACAGACAGAAATACATAATTAAAAAAAATTTATATATGGGGCTGGAGAGATGGCTCAGCGGTTAAGAGCACTGACTGCTCTTGCAGAGGACCCGGGTTCGATTCCCAGCACCCACATGGTGGCTACGAACCGTCCTTAAGTCCAGTTCTGGGGAATCTGAAGCCCTCTTCTGACCTCCGCAGCATTGCACAACACGGGTGCACTCACATAGCCTGCATGTGTGTATGTGTAAGTGCACCCATGTCATGTAATGCCCTCAGAAGAGAGTGTTGGATTCCCCTGGATCTGGAGTGATGGATGATTGTTAGCTGCCATGTGGGTGCTGGGACATGAACTCATCTACAAGAGCAGTCAGTGCTCTTAACCACTGAGCCATTTCTCCAGCCCCCAAATCAATAATTTTTAAAGGATAATAAACCATCGCTAGGTAATTCTTTGGGAGGTGCTAGGGTGGAACCCAGGGTCCCACTCATGTCTGACAAGTGCTCTACCCCTGAGCAACATTCCTAGCGGGGCAGTCTTTGCAAAATGTCTGATAAGCGCAAACAACACTTCCTCACATTGGTAATCAAAGGCATTTGAATTAAAATGAGATTTTTCTTTTCTTTTAAATTTTTATTGAATTTTGTGAGTTCCACACAATGTATTTTGCTCATATTTAGATCTTTCCCTATCTGCACTCCTGTATACTGCCACCAGATTTCACGTATTCCCTCATAGATATTAAAAGCTGTTGAGCCAAGTTTGTGTCCCCAAACATCCTTTGATGTGCATCCATCCACTGGAGCCGGGTTGACCTATCTAGGGTTGTCATATCCTTAAGGAAAACTGACTCTCCCTCTCCCAGCAGCTATCGGTTGCCAGTAGCTCCTCAGCTAAGGTCGGGCTTCTTCCCCACCTCCCCACTTCGAGGCTGGGATTCTGTCTGGCTTCAGCTTATGTGGGTCTGTGTGCGCTGTCACCAGTGCTGTGAGTTCCTATGAGTGGCTTCCCAGCTGTCTGGAAAACTGTTTCCTTGTGGTCATCCACCACCTCTGGATCTTACAGTCTTTCTGCTCCCTCTTCTTCTGCAATGGTCCCTGAGCCTGGGATGGCAGGGGTTTGATATAGGTGTTCTATTCAGGGGAAAGTTCTCCCCTCCC
>NW_008358859.1:2616220-2658110 GCF_000622305.1 Nannospalax galili | reverse complement strand
TCCCTCCCTCCCGTTTTCTTTCTGGCTTGGATCAGTACAGACTTTGCATGCCAGGTAAAAGCTCTACCGCCGGGTTAGACTACCAGTCCTCGATTTTTCTTAGACTACTATATTTAGAATGTGTGCATTATATCTGTGTGTGTGTGGGCACACAAGCATGCACCTGTGCGAGAGTACACTTGCCTGTGTGTATACATGGTGGAGGCCAGAGGCTGAAGAAGCATTCTTCTAATGCTTCTACCTCATTTTTTTTTTTTGGCAGGGTCTTTTACTGAATCTGGGGCTCACCAACTGGACTAGACTGGTCAGTGAATACCTGAGATCCTCCTGCCTCTGCCTCCCAGTGCTGGGGTTACAGACATGCACAGCTACACCCAGCTTTATTACATGGGTCCTGGGGTTCTGAATTCAAGTCCTCATGCCTTAGGGGCAAACACTTTACCTATGGAGCCATCTCCCTAGATTATGGACACTGATCTAGAGACAAATATGTTGGGAGAATCTTTTTGAGAAGACATTTGGTAATATCTATCAAAGTTCTTAGAAAGGTTAATATTTTAATACCTTATCTTAGCCCAAAAGCAGAGATTCAACACTGACTATATTTCAGAAACAAGGGGGCACATGTACAAAGATCCACCCAGGAGCCCAAGACTGGCTGCTGTGGTACTGGGTATAACAGTAAACGCTGCAAACAGCTACATATTTGGCACAAGGGGCCTTACACAGATCACCAGCTTTCTCTTCACTAGAACACTTTTTAGATAGTTAAGATTACCACCAGAGCCAGGCATGGTGGTGCACACCTTTAATTTCAGCACTCAGGAAGAAGAGGCAGGTTGATCTCTGCATTTGAGGCCAGCCTGGTCTACATAGCGAGTTCCAGGCCAGCTAGAGCTACATGGTGAGACGACAAAAAAACCATTATGGCCAGATGTGGTGGTGCACACCTTTAGATCAGCACTTGAGAGACTGAGGCAGACAACTCTCACTCTCTGAGTTCAAGGTCAGCCTGGTCTACATACTGAGTGACAGGCCACCCAGGGCTACATAGTGAGACCTTGCTAATATATACATGTAAAATTTGTATAGATTGATGCAAAGTGTTATCTATCATGAAATGTTACATGAAAGCTAATAATACATATTGAATAATCTCACCTCTGCTTTCTTCAAAGAGAAATTGTGGGTTATGCAATGATTTCTTTTATTCTTAAAAATCTGTGTGTAACTCTATCACCTAGAATGACAATAACAAAATGATAGATAGGGGCTGAGATATGATAGAAATGATAGATGAGAGATGGCTCAGCGGTTAAGAGCACTGACTGCTCTTGCAGAGGACCCGGGTTCAATTCCCAGAACCCACATGGTGGCTACGAACCGTCCTTAACTCCAGTTCCAGGGGAATCCAAAGCCTCTTCTGACCTCCGCGGCATTGCACGACATGGATGCACTCATATATATGCAGGCAATACATTCATACACATAAAATAAAAATAATAAAATATTTTTTAAAAAAATGATAGATTTGAGGATGTGGGGAAACCAGCTCCCTCGCCCCTTGCTGGTGGGGCAGTAACATGATGCAGCCATTTTGGGAAAGGTTGGCAGTTCTTCCAAAGGTTAAGCACAGAGTTGCCACACAACCCTGCAATCACTAAACAGATGACATATTTGTGTGCTCTAAACAGATGAGTCTTATGGTATGACAATAAAGCTGTCGAATGCCAGGCATGGTGGCACATGCCTTTAGTCCCAGCACTCAGGAGGCAGAGGCAGGCGGATCTCTGTGAGATGGAGGCCAGCCTGGCCTACATAGCAAGTTCTAGGGCAGCTGGGGCTACAGACCCTGTCTCAAAAAGACAAAAACAAAACAAAAAGAACTCACCCAAAAACTATATGGGCTGAGCGTAAAAAAAAATCTTTGGAAAATAATTTTTGTAAACTTGTCAGTAGTTGGGCTGCAGAGATGACTCAGCAGTTAAGAATACTGGCTGTTCTTACAGAAGACCCAACTTCAAGTGCCAGCACCCACGTGGCAGCTAACAACCATCTGTAACTCCAGTTCCAGGGGATCCGACGCCCTCTTCTGTCCTCTGAAGGCACTGCATAGGTATGGGTGAATTTACACACATGTAGGCATAACACTCATACACATAAAATAAAAATACATAAATTAAAAAAAGTCAATAGTTATTTTCCCAAAGTGCTGAATTCTGTGATATTTCAGGTTTGAGGACTCTCCCTACTACTGTTAGCAGCATGCAAAGATTACAATCATATGAACACATACATCCCGAAGGACATATGTCCACATAGAACTTGTACATGAATGTCATGGAGACATTGAGCACAGCCACAGAGCAGAAGCAACCCTGATGTCCATCATCAGGTGATGCTTGGTTAAGCAGGGCATTACATATTGGCATAACAGGATATTAACTGCCCTGAAGAGGAAAGGCGCCACATGAGGTGACGCACTCCTGCAGTCC
Source organism: Nannospalax galili (assembly GCF_000622305.1). Taxonomy (NCBI): domain Eukaryota; kingdom Metazoa; phylum Chordata; class Mammalia; order Rodentia; family Spalacidae; genus Nannospalax; species Nannospalax galili. Next base: position 2,655,615 of record NW_008358859.1, on the reverse strand, counting down.
AGCCTTCCCAGGCTGGGGCAAGGATCATGAGTTCGAGGTCAGATGAGCTGTGTGTCTTGAAGGAAGGAAGAGGGGGAGAAAGAAAAAAAAGAGGAAGAGGAAGATGAGGAGGAAGATGAGGGGAGGGAGAGAAGGAGGAGGAGGAAGAGGGAGAGGAGTAGAAAGGAACTGATTCATGCTATGATGTGGGTGAGTTTTGAAAACATGTTTAGTGGAGGAAGTCAGATATAAAAGACCACATATGGCTGGGCGTGGTCGCCCACACCTTTAATCCCAGCACTCGGGAGGCAGAGGCAGGCAGATCTCTGTGAGTTCGAGGCCAGCCTGGTCTCCATGGTGAATCCAGGACAGCTGGGGCTACAGGGAGACCCTGTCTCAAAAAGACCAAAAAAAAAAACCCACCTATTATGTAATCCATTAATAGGGATTGTCCACAGTAGGCAAAACCACGGAGGCAGATCAGTGGTTGCCTAGGACCAGGGGGACGGGGAAAGGGCGCAACTGCTAATGGGTAAAAGGTTTCTTTTTAGAGGGATAAAATGTTCTCAAATCAGTTGCTGGGCTGCTTGCACAGTTCTGTGAATAAACTAGTGAATGACGTGCTTCAGAGGAGGGGGTTATATAGCACCACAATAACGCTGTCAAAAATCTATTTCTGTGCGTGGAGGTACAGAAAAATCTTTGAGGAGTGCGTTTAGTCAGTGTTATTATAATCGTTATCTCAAAATGCAGGATAATATTAAACTTCCATTTGTGGGCCTCTTGCTCTCTTTCCCTGGATGCAAAAATTGTACATGTGTCGGGGACAATCGGGAACCGGCGGATAAAACCTACAAACCGCTTAACTGCTCAGGCAATGTTTCTAAAACCTTCAAGTCCAAGGACTCTTATAGGGTGGGCCGTGACCCACAGTTCGGCAGACATATTAAAATGCAGCCAGGCTTCCGAGGCTCCTTTCCATGGTCGTGTAGGAAGAGATGTTTCTAATTTTGCTTTTGGAATCATTAGGCTACAGATAACTCATTTGTGATTGGCTAGGCTTTCTAGGCAATTGCCAGGCAAATTAGGAAATTTTTGTTAGGGAGAGAATAGTTTGTCTTCAGACGGCCTTCCAATGGAAAGAGACTCCTTTTTTAATTAAAAAAAATTTGTGTGTCTTGGGGGCGGGTGGCACGTGTACCACAGTGTGCACGGGCAGGTCAAAGGACAACTTTTCGGAATAGTTCTCTCCTTCCATCTTTATTTGCGTTCGGGGATCAAACTCAGTTTTTGCAGAAAGCACCTTTTCCTGCTGAATCATCTCACAGGCCGGGGGAGGAATGTGTATAAATGAGTTCTAAGTTATAAACAAATGATTGATGTTTGTGTAGTGCTGTGTTATATTAATTTTTTTTTGAGGGCCTGTACATGCCAGATGAGGGCTCTACCACTGAGCTAAAATCCCAGTCCATCAAACAGATTTTAAGGTGAGTCCGCGAACAAAACCTGGTATAAAAGGCAGTTTTGCTTCAAAGCTTTGTGATGTGAAAATCTTAAATTGTGCAGAAATGATTCGATTCTGCTACAATGTAGATCTAGTTCATCAACAGGCCAATTTTGACAATTATTTCAGACCCTTGGTGCTCCAGTTGCAGAGGCTGAACCTCTCTCTTTCCCACCCCACCCCCCTTTTTTTTTTACCTTTTGCGCTGCTAGGGACTGAACCCGGGACCTTGCCAGGCAAGCATTCTACCCTGAGCTATATCCACAGTCTGAGGCTAATTTATTTTTGTCCCACACAAGAAACTAGAGAATAACTTCTGCTAAGATACTAACTGTGAAATCTATACCCCTGTGTTGCTTTAAAAGATCCATGAAGGTCTAGAGATAGCTCAGAGGTTAAGAGTACTTGCTGTTCTTCCAGAGAACCCAAGTTTGGTTCCCAGCACCCGTATTGGGCAGTTCACAACTGCCTATCATTCCAATTCTAGGAAATCTGACACCATCTTCTGGCCTCTGAGGGCACACACACACACACACGCACACACACACACACACACAAGTAAAAATAAATCATAAAAAGAAAACAAACAAGCCAGGCATGGTGGCGCACACCTTTAGTCCCAACACTCAGGAAGTGAATCTCTAGGAGATGGAGGCCAGCCTGGTCTATGTAGTGAGTTCCAGGTCAGCTGGGGCTACAGGGAGACCCTGTCTCAAAAAATCAAAACAACAACAACATCCAAACCAAATAGACCAACAAACCATGGGTTGCTGTTAGTCAGCTTTCTGTTACCATAACAAATTCTTGAGCTAATTATCCTCTGGTGTTGGTCCCCCGCCTTCTACCCTGTTTGAGATAGGGTTTCTTGTTCGTTGCTAGGCTAGCTGGTCTTCCAAGCTTCCGGGGACTCTCCTGTCTCTGTCTCCTGCCTCCCCATCTTCTCCCCATGTCCCTATGTCCCCCGAGAACTCTTCCACCTTCACCGCCCATCCCACCTTCATGTCTCACATATTCTCTTACCCTCCTTACTTCTTAAAAAAACTTTTTCCCCCTCTCCTGGTTCCCTTTCTAGATTTCTGACCTGTACCTACCCACAATCATTCCCACACAAACACACATATATAACACATAGAAACTAGTTTTTGAGATGATCTTTCTCTTTTACCCAGGCTGGCCTTGAACATATACTCCTCCTGACTCAGCTTACTGAGTACTGGGATTATAGGCATACCCTCCCCCCCTCCCAGCCCCATGCCCAGTGCCATGTGAGCAGGAAATCAGAATGTTCCAGTTCTATGAAGCTTCAGTTGGTCAAACACATCCTACTTGTTCTGCAGCACGGCAGTGTCAGGTGAAACCTGTCTCCACTGGAGTTGAGAAGCACGATGCAACCTCCTGGAAGTCACTGTGCTTGCAGCAAGCAACAGGACTCTGGGATGAGCTCCCACCTGCATTTCCTTCACTGTCTTTGGAGCACCAGGCCTCAGGCTGCCTTGTACCCCTCTTCTTACAACATCACTCTGGGTGCTCCTCCCTCAGGGCCATCACCCCCCCCACAGTGGGTTACCATCGAAGGACCTAAGAACAAAAAGTTGGGGTCCCAAACAAAGCCTCTGGGAGGAACTGTGATTTTAATTACATAGTCAGCGCTAACAGAGGCCCCGGAAGCACCTTCACATACACACACGACATGATTTCATGTATTTCAGGTTGGCCTTGAACTTCCTCTTTATGGAAGGATGGCCTCAAACTCCCAATCCTCCTGATTGTACCTCCCAAGTCCTAGGCTAACAGGCATGTGCTACCAGCCCCCTTTTTAGCCTGACTTTCTCTTACCAGACCAAGTTTATTTTGTAGAATCAAAAAATATTCAGAGGCAGGAGAAACAGGCTAGTGATAGAGCACTTGTCTAGCATGTGTGAGGCCCTGGATTTATTCTAAAAATCCTCAGTACCAAGGAGGGAGGGAGGGAGGGAGGGAGGGAGGGAGGGAGGGAGGGAGGAAGAGAAGGAAGGAAGGAGAAGAGAGAGAGAGAGAGAGAGAGAGAGAGAGAGAGAGAGAGAAAGAAAGGTGCCCCAGCTTCACAGCGCCTGTGGTAGCCAGGGATGCCATAGGTGATCAAGGTGGGGTACAAGGTCCATGCTATAGGTTGGATGTAAAATGACCCCCACAAGTTCATGTGCTCAGACACTGGGTCCCCAGCTGGTGGCACTGCTTGGGGGAGGTTGCGGAACCTTTGGACCTGTGGTAGCGGAAGTAAACAGATGGGGTAAGACCTGGGGGTGACCTCTGCTTCTAGTTCAATCCTGTTCTCTGCTTCCTGGCTCTGTTTCTTTAGAGAACCCTGGCTAATACAATGCACACGTGTGTATGTGTGTATGTGTGCTGTAGCCAGTGCAGTGGCTCCTCTCATACTTTGCTGTTCCAAAGCCCAGAGTCCATGGTGGTCAGTGTCTTGAGCAGCAGTCCCTTCCAGGAGGACAGCAGGGGTAGTATCCGCTGGCCCATCTGTCCCTAGTGCCTGGTGGGACACCTGCAGATGATCTGAACCCACTACGTATCTATAGATTGTTCAGCTGAGGATTCGGGGGCTCAAGATAGATCTTCCCTAAGAAGTGTGGATTTGCTTGAAGGTGTTTTGCAGATCTCCATGGACCTGGGGATGGCCTTTGCACACATCTGTAAAAGCCCTTCATGTTATTGAAAAAGCAGTCAAGATCCTCTCAGCCAGCTGTTTAATCAGTGAAATGATTCTGGTTCATTTAGCTAATCACTAAAAACATCCAAAAGCATTATTATGGTTAGCTCTGCCATCTGCCCAGTGTCTAGTGCTATCTCAACTGTAGCAAAGCATCATCAGTGCGTAGCTGATATAAAACTCAGAGGACGACTGAGCCTCCTGGGCCACCTGAGTGGTGGCTTTCTTGCTTTGTTTGTTTCTTGTACTTTTTGTTGTTGTTGTTTTAATTTTATTTATTATTAGTGCGTGTGTGTGGAATACGGGAAGAGGGAACCATGAGCCATGGCAGTAACATGGAGGTCAGAGGCATCTGTTCTCTCCTGCTACCTTTATGTGGGTTCTGGGATCAAACGCGAGTGCTGTGTCCACTGTGTGCTGAGCCATGTCATGAGCTGGCCGTGCCCCTTTCTCATGCAAACCGATTCCCAGCTTGTGGCCATCTCTGATCCCACACCTTTCTTTGCTCACCCTGTAGATCTAGTTAAGCTCAAACCCCTACTCTATTTTAACAATTATGTTTTTTCTCTTACAATTCTCTGCATATTGATAGTTTTTAAGACAAATTTACATTTCGTCCCTATTTTACAGCATCAGTGAATGTGGACTTTGGGCAAATGTTGGATGCCTCTATTAAAACCAACACTTGACTTCATAAATATTCCCTATAAAATTAACTGTTGACTATTACACACCTGAAAATTTACCCTAAATATCCAAGCATGGGGCTGGAGAGATAGTAAAGAGCACTGACTGCTCTTGCAGAGGGTCCAGTTCCCAGCACCACATCCCAGGCACTTGACTCTTGTCCCAAAGTCAGACTGATAGCAAGTTTTGGCAAAATACTAGAATCAAAGAAAAAAAATCTTGGCATAACCCTGTATAATCGAGAGTGTAGACTATGGGATAAGGCTAACAACCATCTATAACTCCAGTTCCAGGGGATCTGACACCTTCTTTTGGTCTCCATGAGCGTTGCATGACATGGGTGCACTTACACACTCAGACACATAAAATAAAAATAAATAAAAATTTAAAATTAAATATCCAAGCCTTAGATTTTTAAAGTATTGTAGGCATATTTGTGTGCATGTGTGTGTGGGGGGGGTACACATGTGTGTGGACATGCCCGTGAAGGTCAGAGAACAACTGTGGGAATCGGCTCTCTCCTTCCACCATGTGGATCCCGGGAATTGAACTCAGGTCATCAGGTTTGGCAGCCGTAATTGTTTTGGCATCTAAAATTAATATCTCTCACATAATCAGTTATTTTAGCTTTCTCCCCTTGAACTAATAGCTGTGTTACTTTGGCTGCTGACAGAATTTTAAGATAGAAGCACATAAGAGATATTTCTCCAATAGGCATCTGAACATTATATCCATATTTTGAAAGGAATCAGCCAATAGTAACACACTAAACTTATCATCTTGTATAATCCGGAAGCTGAGCTCACAGGTGCCGTCCTGCACCTCCGCCATCACACCCTCAGGTTCAGGCCAGAAATGGTGCTGAGGCAGGCACTTGACTCTTGTCCCAAAGTCAGACAAATAGCAAGTTTGGGTCAAATTCTAGAGTCAAAGAAAATACCTTGGAGAACCCAAGAGTGTAATCAAGAGTGTAGACGATGGGATAAGATGGTGTGGGTTCTGAATCCTGGTTTTGCCTTTGTGCCTCTGTTTCACTATCTATGAGATAACAGAGGGATCAAGTCCCTACTCTCTGGACTCTGTGAGAACTCCAGGGTTGAACGTTTGCCTGCTGCCTAAACATAGGTCTGCCTTACAGTCAGTAGAGTGTGCATATGTTACTGTCACTGTCCACTCGGTACAAGTGATCCCAACTCAAGACTCTATTCTCAAGACGACAGAAAGGAGAAATCAGGCAATAGGAATCAAGTCACTGGAATTATTTAGAAAACAGACCTTTGGGGTTATTTAGAAAACATCTTGGGGCTGGAGAGATGGCTCAGCGAGTAAGAACACTGAATGTTCTTGCAGAAGACCCGGGTTCAAATCCTGGCACCCACATGGCAGCTAACAACTATCGTAACTCCAGTCCCAGGGGATCTGACAGCCTCTTCTGTCCTCTGTGGGCATTGCATGACATGGGTGCACTTACCTACATGCAGACAATATATGAATACACATAAAAATAATAAAATATTTTTAAAAAAGAAAACGTCTTAAAAATGTAAATCAGAGAGTCAGTCATAACTTCATATCGTTCTTATCCCATGGAAAGGTCTTTTAATTATCTGAGGAAATCTTTACAACTTTTTTCTTCAGCACTGGAGATTGAACCAAGGCCTTCCTCCCCAACTAGATAAATTTTCAACCAGTGAGCTACATCCCCATCACAATTTTCACTTTTTATTCTGAGATAGGGGTCTCCTAAGCTGCCCAGGCTGACCTGGGACCCACTCTGGTGCCCAGGCAGGCTTTGAATTTGTGATCCTCCTGCCTCAGCCTCATGACTATCTGGGAGTTTATAGGCCTGTGACGCCGAAACTTGCTGAATGTTTTAATTATGGAAATTGTCAAACACATGCAAATAAAGAGACACGGATACAACGAGCCCTACATGGCCACCCCACTTTCCCCCAAATCGACGTTCAGCCTTGGCACATTGGGGTCACCAGTCACGTGGGCAGCAGGCAGCGGCAGCTGCTTTGCGAAGTCACAGATTTTGATTTGTTTGAGAGGTGGAGCGAGGGAAGAAGAATCTGGCCTCTTGTACAGAGAATCATTTTTCACATTTTTAGCTCCACTCTTGACTGCTGAAGAGGTACACGGTGCTTCAGCTGCCTTTGATCTGGGTTGTGTGAATGTCAAACACTTTGGCTGCTAAAAGAGCAAATAAAAGCCCCCAAATTTCTGGGGTCAATAAATCAAGTCAAACTCCTAACTGCCTTGTTGCTAGACCAATGTAATCTACCAAGACACCACAACACAGGCCCAGGGGATCAGGCTTGGCAGGCCCTTCCGAGCTCTGCCATATTGTGGACTTCATAGAAGACACAGTGTTCAGGCCAGGTGTGATTATACACACCTGTAATCCCAACACTTGGGAGGTTAAGACAGGAGGATTGAGAGTTGGAGGCCAGCCTGGACTACATAGAGAGAACTTGTCTCAAAAGACCAACCAAAGTAGAATTTTAAAAAAATGCCTGTCATTCCACTGGAGTAAACAGACTGTGGGGGCGGGGGGTGGCCAAGTGGTTGGGGTCGACATCTCTCATTCGTTTGAAGCCTATTTATTGCCTTGCAAGTTGACTGGGAAGCCTGTGGTTGCAGTGAGCACTTAATATGGTCTGATGTGATCAGGAAACAAACCTTGGGTTGGAACTGGAGCTCGTTCTAACCTCCGGCCTTGCTCTATAGCCCCACCTGCCAGTTAAATCTTGTCTCCAGAAGGTTCCACAACCTCCCAAAGCGGCACCCAGCTGCCAGCCAGGTAAGGGTTCAAACATAGGAGACTGTAGACATTCACATTTAAACCTTGTCTTCCTGACAGCGCCCCTGGTGGCGGAAGGAACCACATCCTCTTGTTGCAGATGCAGAGCCACAGAAAAGCAAAGCAATAGCCCAAGACCACGCCACAGTAAGGAGCTGTTGTCCCCAGGACACAGCTCTGGTCACCTATTTCTCTCCCAATCAGCCTCGATGATGAACCTTTCCTGGGTCACACTGTTTCCAACTTAGCCAAACCCCAGCACGTGAGAGGACTCCTCTTTGTGGCCAACCCACTTCCTCCCCATCGTCTGTCCTTTGGAAATTTTATAATAGATTGCAAACTGCTGGAGAGTGTGCACACAGCACAACACAACTCTGGGCGCCAAGTACCATTCAAATGCCTTCCGGCCAAGTGACCAAAGGAATCACTGACCTGCAACATCCGTGTTCATCTGAGTTTGAAATGTTAGATAATAACAAAACCGAGGTGGATGAGGTTGATGTCAAGGACAGATTACCCACAACACCCTGCATTACCAGCATGCAACTGGGCCAAAAAGCACAGACAAGAGGCTCTTCCAAGTTCTTCCCCTACACAAGAGGTAGGCTTTAAAGGTGGTAGCTTGCTTGTGCTTTCTTTCCTGGCCTCTCACACTGGGAACTTCTTACTCTTCCTGGCACAAGTTCAGATCTATGTTCCAATCTCTGTGAATTCCTGAGGTGGCAGTCACGTGACCTAAGTCGCACCCTGAGTGCCGGAAAACAAACATGCAAACAGAAGCCTTCAGATAGCTCAGGCCCTGGCTATTGTGGGAATTCCAAGCCAGCGCTGATGGACATCGCAGCCAGCAGGGGAGAGGCTGATGAAAAGGAGTAGGCATTGTACCGCAAGGTTTGTGGTCAGCCGAAACAACACAAACCTTTCTTTTGGTTGCAACGAATCACGCAATTCAGGGCACAAAATGATTCCAGCAAGGAATGACCACAACGCCGCATCTCATTTATACAAAACAGTTCTTGACATTGTCAAGGCCAAAGCTGTGGTAAGAGAAGGGAGGAACGACAGACGTGGACGTTTATTGAGGCCCTACTGTGTGCCAGCTACTTCTGTTCATTTAGAAAAGATTGCAGGTGTAACCAGTTGTGGTGACCCAGGCCTTTAATCCCAGCACTGGGGAGGCAGAGTCATGCAGATCTCTATGAGTTTGAGGCCAACCTGGGCCACATAGCAAGTTCCAGGCCATCAGGGCTACATAGTGAGATCCTGCCTCAAATCACTCTGTTCTAGTTTGTTCTTCATTGCTGTGACAAAACACTCTGACCACTACCAAGTTGGGGAGGAAATGGTTTATTCAGCTTACAACTCCCAGGTCACAGTTCATCAGGGAGCCCAAAGTTGGAACTCAGGGCAGGAACCTGGAAGCAGGAACTGGAGCACAGGCCATGGAGGAGCGCTGCTTACTGGTTTGTTCCCCTGGCCCCTGCTCAGCTTGCTCTTATCCCAACACAGGCCCACCTGCCCAAGGGTGGTATGACCCACAGTGGGCTGGGCCCTCCCACATCACTCAACAATCAAGATGCCCCACAGACATGGCCATAGGCCAGTCCAATGGAGGCAATTCCCCAATTGAGGCTCCCTCAACCCAGGTGTGTCAAGTTGATACTAAAGCTATCCAGTACAATCTCCATCCCCAAATCTCAAAGGTGATCACTCCCAATTTCCAGATGTAGAAGCAGAGTCCGGGAGATGAGGGCAAGCTCCCCAAGTCACGCAGCTAGAAAGCGGCTGTGTGTAAAGCGGATCACAGGGGCCTTTGCTTCTTCCCTGACACCATGAGACCAGCAGAGCTTCCCAATGTTGGATTATGTGACTTGGCTAATTTCCCAAAGATTGGATTTCATCCCTACACCGGACCAGAAAAAAATGCCATTTTCTCAAGATGCAAAATGTTCACAGATGCACTCCTGAGAAAGAGGCAGCTTCGTGCTTAGGTGACTGACAGAGGTGTATGACCTCGGTGCTCACGATCTGCAATGTCCCTTATTTAAGATGGTGGAAAATTAAAATCACAGTATTCATAACTGACCCAAGAGAAATGAATTGAACCCATGAGACCCTTAAAGCAAAGTCATGGAAACATTGAGATGGTGGAAGAAGATATATCAGAAATATGTCAAGCAAGCAAGAGACTATTGTGCTCTCTCTCTCTCTCTCTCTCTCTCTCTCTCAGAAAAGGTTAATGATAAAATTTAATGATAAAATTTTCAGTTCATCCAGAAGACAGAAGGATTTTAAATGTATATATGTCTTAAAAATGTCTGGCACTATATAAATAAATATTTTATAGAAATACAGAGAAATTGACAAAGACGCTGTCTCTCAATAACTGGTAGGTCACATGGCAAAAAAAAGTTCAATAAATGTAGTTGGGCAATTTAATTAATCTTGATCTGATGGACATAGGTCAAACCCTGATTACAAACATTAGGGAATACCTATTTTGCTTAAGTATGCATGGAACAGTTATAAAAACTAATCAGGTACGAGGTTATCATGTGTGCCATAAATTTTTGCTTTTGCTTTTGTTTTTGATTTGAGACAGGGCCTCTCTATGTCACTCCAGCAGGCCTGGAACTCTCTATGGAGACCAGGCTGGCCTTGATCTCACAGAGCTACATTTGCCTCCGCCTCCCAAGCACTTGGGTGCTTCCTAGCTGTCAGCACTGTGCCAGGAAGGTAAGGCTCCCTAAAGCACAGACGCTTTGTGTCTGGAAGATTCTGCTGTGTTCTCTTCTGCCCACTTTAGTGATCTGAATCCCTTTGCCCTAATCAGACTGTAGTGGTTACTGCAGCACAGTCTTGCATTCTCTGAGTCATTTCAGTGAACCTGAGGGAGTCTCAACCCTGCAATGTATAGTCAGCTAATCTGAGTGCGGTGTCCTGGAGATTCTTGACTTTGAGACTGGTGTCAGGAGTCAGGGGCAGACTTGGTTTGAAGACGCTGCTCCTCATATTGGGTTTAGCTAACACCATAGTCATCCATTGCAATCCGAGAGCGGATGAGAGACCATCTATGACTCTTAGTAGAGGCGGACAAGCATTGACAAACCTTCCTGGTCCCAAAGAGACCTCAGCAAGTAAAGGCACTTGCCACTCAAGCCTGACAACCTGGGTTTGATTTCCCTGGGACCATAGAGTGGAAGTCGAGAACAGATTCCTGCAAGTTGTCCTCTGATCTCTGCAGAGGCACCATGGCACACATGTGTCCCACCCCCAAAAACAATAAATGGAAAACGTCATCAGTGTGTATCTTAAATTAGTCCTATAAACAAAATATGTGTGAGGTGTCTTTAGATTACTTAGAGCATGGTGTCATTTCTAAAACAAGCAAAAATGATAATTTGATGCACATATTTGGCATAAAACTGTTATTTTTTTTAAAAATGTCCATTACCAGGCGTGGTGGGGCACACCTTTAATCCCAGTACTTGGGAGGCAGAGGCAGGTGGATCTCTAAAGATGAAAGTCAGCCTGGTCTACATAGTGAGTTCCAGGCCAGCTGGGGCGACAGGGAGACCCTGTCTCAAAACAAAGCAAAACAAAACAAAAAGAGTCCATAAAAATTTCACTATTGTGCTGCTCCTAACAGCTACAAACAAGAAGCTATCTGTATACCCCGAACAAAGCAAAATACAGTCTGTTTGTCCAATAAAATAACGTATATTCCAGCAGAACAGAAATAACTACCCACATTCTCAGCAGCATGGAAGACTCAGAAACATGACTGGAAATAAAACCAGGACTAGAGAATGGATGGCCTGTGTGGTGAGGGGTGTAGCTCCATGGTAGAGCATGTGCTGGGCATGTGCTGGGTGCTAGGTTTTATCTTCAGCACTAAAGGAGAGGAAAGAAAGAGGAAGCGGAGTAAGATGAGGAGGAGGAGGAAGAGGAGGAGGAGGAGGAGGAGGAGGAGGAGGAAGAGGAGGAGGAGGAAGAGGAGGAGGAGGAATTAGTGATTAGTGATTTCATTTGGAATTCTAGAACAAAGACGACAGAATCCTGGTTGCCTCTGGCAAGGGTGAGAGGGGATCATTGCAGGGGATTTGAGGGACTTTCTGGGGTGATGGAAACTCATTTCCTGAATTGGGGAGTGGCTCTTTGGGAGCTAACATTTCAAAATACATCATGTCGTGTTACCAGGGGTGTGGTGGCACACACCTTTAATCCCAGCACTCAGAGGTGGAGGCAGGTAGATCTCTGTGAGTTCAAGGCCAGCCAGGACTACATAATGAGACCTTGTGTCAAAACAAAACAAAAAATCAAAATACATCAAGCTATGTGCTATGTACATCAAGCCATGTACCATGTCTGTGCATTTCTTTGTATATGACTTATGCTTCAATTTAAAAAGGACATTTGGTGGGCTGAGGAGATGACTTGGTGGATAATGTACGTGCTGTACAAGCATGGGGATCTGAGTTCAGATATCCAGAACCCATTTAAAGCTAGGAATGGCAATGCATGCCTGTAACCCCAGCACTGGGGAGGTGGAGGCAGGGGGATCTTGGAGGCCAGTCAAAACTGTGACTCTAAGTTCAACAAGACGCTGTGTCTAAAAATAGAAGGTGGAGCATCGTAGAGGAAAATACAGAAAGTGGAACTCTGAACTCCACACGCACATGCACAGGTAAATGCATCCAAATGCATACACACAGAGAGAGAGAGAGAGAGAGAGAGAGAGAGAGAGAGAGAGAGAGAGATTTGAAGAAAGAAAAAACAATGGTAAACACAAAAATTAATTAAGATCATTTTCACCCGGAGCTGGGGAGGTGGCGGCAGTGAGATGGACCCCATGCACAGGAGAGTTATGGATGGTCTCATTCTTGGTTTGAAGGCTAGCGCCAAAGACTTGTTCACATCAATCTATTTGTAATGGTGCGTATCCTGATGCCAGTTGTGATGGTTTATGCCAGTGGGATAAACTTATATTCAATATATTGTGGGTATCAATATGTATATGTGTCTAGGTATCTGGGTGTATATGTGCATGTGCGTGTGGGTGCCTGCAGAGGTGGAAGAGGGTGTCAGATCCCTTACAGACAGTTTAAAGCTGCCCAGTGTGGGTACATGGAAATCAACTCTAGTCCTTTGCAAGAGCGGCAAATGCTCTTAACTGCTGAGCCATCTCTCCAAATAGTATATTCTCTCTCTCTCTCTCTCTCTCTCTCTCTCTCTCTCTCTCTCATCTTCCTATAACCCCAGTTGACTTGGAAGTTGCTTTGTAGACCAAGCTGGCCTTGATCTCAGGGATCTATCTGCCTCTGCTTCCTGAGTGCTTGGCTTAATTTATTCTTAAAGATATTGAAAACAGTGATCATTGTGGAATGGGAAAGTTTTAAAGAATTCCTGGAAGACATGTTCTGTGAAACGTATATCAGTGCTTCTGAACAGATGGTAGGCAGTAAGAAATCCTAGACAGAATACTTGCTCTACCGCTGACAGAGTGGATGAGTCACGTGATTACGGCCTGTCTCCCTCCGTTCTTATTTCTTCCTGGCCGTCTCTTGAGACCGGTTCTCCTGAGCATGTAGGACCAGGAAAAAAAATATTGTTATTTTTCATCTTTCAAAGACCTGAACTTGCTAAGCATTGGTGGTGTATGCCTACAATCCCAAGGCTTGGAAGGCTAAGTCAAAAGGACTATAAATTCAGGAGCAGCCTGGGCTACATACTGAGGCCCTCAAAAAATAATGTGCTCTGTCTGACTGGATTCTATGACTATAAACAGAACACATAAAATTCGAGTGCATCTTTCTCAAGTTATTATTGTGTAAATTTAACTGACATGTTGACGTGGTTAAGATTCCAGTTCTCTGTATGCTCACATGTATTGTGTTGTACAGGATGAGGACGTACATGATTTGACTAAAAAAGTATTGCTATTTTAGAATGTATGTAGAATTATTGAATGTTGTTGAGTTATTGAACATTGTAGAATTATTGAATGTTATTATTGAATATTATTATGGAATTATTGAATGTTGTGATTTGCGATAAAGCATTTGGGAAGAGTGGAAGTTTTAAAATCTAATTGAGTTAGGGGCTGGAGAGATGGCTCAGCAGTTAAGAGCATTGGCTGCTCTTGCAGAGGACCCGGATTTGATTCCCAGCACCCACATGACAGCTAACAACTGTCAAAATCTCCAGTTCCAGGGGATCCAATGCCCACTTCTCACCTCCATGGGCATTGCATGACACAGTGCACTTACATACATGCAGGCAACATACTCAATACATATACAAAATAAAAATAATAAATTTAAGAAATATTTTTTTAAAAAATCTCATTCAATAAGAACTTGCAATTTGTTGGTTAACTGAAAACTTTGGTTAAACTTTGGTCATGAAGGGTGAAATACTCAAGTCCTAGGCATTTTGTGATAGCTTTAGATGTGAAGGTGAATATTCATTTATGATAGGGTTGGCAGGTGCTGGCAGAAGTAACCTAAATCTATGCCTTTGTCCTTACTGCCACACCTGGGAGTTCCTTCATGACCACATATCTTCAAAGGGAACTTTGTGATCTTGCTCCTGACACCCTATACAGCACTTCACCTCGACCTCAGGCCCGTTGCACAAGCTGTCCTTCTGCCTGGAAGGCTGTTTCTCATATTGCTGCATGCCTGGATTCTATGCGTATGTGTGGCGGGGGGGGTACTTGTGTGGAGAGACAAGAGATTGACGTTAGATGTCTTCCTCATCGCTCCCTACCTTATATATCGAAGCAAGGTCTCTCCTTGAACCCAGAGCTCGCTGATTCAGCTAGCCAAGTTGTTCTAGGGAGCTTTACCACCCAAGTGCTAGGATTACAGAGAGACTGTGATGTCTGCCTGGTGTTTATGTAGGCACAGGAGGTTGGAACTCTGGTCTTCATGTTTGCAGGGCAGATGCTTTACTTGCTGAGCCATTTCCCAGCCCCAAATACCTGGATTCTTGCAGTCACTCGGGTCATACTGTAGACGACAGCAAGATTTCTCTTGCTTGTTCAATCTAAAGTAACCATACTCTGACAAGATCTAGTTGTCTGTCAACCCCTTCTAGAATGTGATGGAACACGAAATGTAGGATCCTGTTTGTCATCCCCACGTCTAGAGGAGAGCACATAATGACTGCTCGATAAGTATTAGCAGGCGCTACTCAAATGTTGGAAAGGGAGCCGGGTAAAGCTGGGTGGGAAGTGTTCATCAAGCACACTGCACTATGGGGTAGACTCTTCACTTTGAGTAGCAGTGCGGATTTCTCTTCAGAACCTCTGTTTTAAAAAACTTTTATTTTATGTGTATGAGTATATTTGCCTGCATGTGTGTAAGTGCACCTCTGTCTTGCAGTCCCTTCAGAGGTCAGAAGAGGGCATGAGATTCTCCTGGAGTTAAGGATGGTTGTCAGCTGCCATGTGAGTGCTGGGAATCAAACCCTGGTTCTCAGCAAGAGAGACCAGTGCTCTTAGCTGCTGAGCCATCTCTCCAGCCCCCTCTCTTCAGAGCCTTTGTAGCTGTGTTTGGACCTCTTTTAGATGTATTACTGGGCCAAAGTCAAGTTGTTCCAAGTGACATTTTATTTAGAAATTTAAAAAATGTTTTTTATATGTATTTTATTTTTTAAATAGATAGGCTGACAAGACTCAGTGGACGGACTTGCAGTGGGGAATGGCTGGGGACACTGACAACCCAGTGGGCCTTAACAGGGATGACAGAGTATATGGACTCCAGTGGCATTGGTTGGGGGGTATGGGCAGGTACCAGTGGGGCCGTTATAAAGATGATTAAGATTGTTTTAGATGTTCTGCATGACATACACAAAAAAATTCAGTAAAAATTTTTATTTATGTTTATGTGTGTCTGCCTGCATGAGTTTATGCCTACCATCTGCATGCAGGAATCCTTGGAGGCAGAGGCAGGTATGGGATTCCCAGAACTGGAGTTATAGGCAGTTGTGAGCTGCCCTGTGGGTTCTGGGAACCAAAGAACTTGGGTGTTCTGTGAGAGCAGTACTTGATCTTAACTGAGCCATCTCTCCAGCCCCACATTGATTTATTTTGTCTGTGTTTGCACATGCACCATGCACACATGTAGAGATCAAAAGACAATTTACTGGAGTTGGTTCTCTTCTTCCATCATGTGGGGACTAGGGATCAAACTCAGGTTGTTTAGGCTTGGCAGCAAGCACATTTACCCACAGAGTAATCTTGAAGGCACTTACTTAGAATATTTTACCTAGAAAACTACTGGTCTCTGTAGCCATGGAAACACAAACAATCCCTCGAAATTTTTATGATCTGTGCTTGGGATGTGTCTTAGTTACTTTCCTGTTGCTGGGGTAAAATACCCTGATCAACACTACTTAAGAGAGAAAGGGTTTGCAGTGGCTCACAGTTTCAGGATGCAGTCCATCATGGTGGAGAAGTCACGGTGGCGGGAGCTTGAGACAGCTGGCCAAGCTGCAGTCTCAGGAACTAGAGAGATGAATGCCTGTGCTCAGCTCATTTTCTCCATTTTATTCAGTCCAACACATCTGAGCATGGAATGGTGCTGCCCACAGTTCAGGTGGGACTTCCCACCCAACCCAGTCTAGAAACTCCCTCCCAGATGTGTCTAGAGTTTTGTCTCCTCAGTGATTCTAGATGCCTTTGACAATCAATGTCCATTGTCACATAGAGAAAAGGCCGACAGCATCTCATCAGATCAACTCCAGGGCTCCTTGTTACTTATGGGCCGGGTCCATTGTACTAGTCACAAAAGGTTCTGAGAGCTGGCACCTGCTGATGGACTAGGTTTGATTTTCCCCTAGGCGTCACTGGCTGGTTGACTCCATGGACCTTCTCACTGCTTCCCCCCAACCCCCCCCCCACCATTCAGACCTCTTTCTGATCCCTGTCTGTTCCCTGTGAAACCTGCAATCCAGCAACTCCTCCTGGGCAGTGGAGGATGCTCACTGGCCCCAGCTGAAGCCTTTGGAGCTCCAACCTCAAGCCCTAGACATTAGTTTTTGCTGATGCTTTGAAGTGCCCAAAGACTGTGCCAAGAGCTACGTTCTGCTGGGATAAAAGTATCCTATTGAAGCCGGGCGTGGTGGTGCATGCCTGTAGTCCCAGCACTTGGGAGGCAGAGGCAGGCGGATCTCTGTGAGTTCAAGGCCAGCCTGGTCTACATAGTGAGTTCCAGGACAGCTGGGGCTACAGGGAGACCCTGCTTCAAAAAGACCCCCCCCCCAAAAAAAAGTATCCTATTGGGATCTGGAGTCTCCTGACAACTACTCCCTGGGCCCCCTGGCCCACCTTGATGCTGCTGTTTAGCATGCAAGTGATTCTGGCCACCTGCTGGTATGGACCAGTTTGGTCCCTGCAGCCCATGCAGCTGGTCTATCTTATCTTTCCTGTGAGGCAGGAGACAAGGGAGCTGGTCTCTGGCCACAGTGTGTTCCATGCTCACTAACCACAGAGCTGACACATAGCTTCTCCCTTCTCCCCGACCAGCCCTGTTTCCCCAGGGCAGATCATAGACCCTGCTGTGGGAGGTGGCAACCCCTCCACATTCCTTATGATGCTGAGTCCAAACAGGATGAAACTTTGGCCTTTGTCACTTTTTTAAATGTTTTTAATTAAATCTCCAGGGTCACTGACACCCTGGATACAGGGAAATGCAACCCTGCAGCTTGTTAATGATACACCATCTGTTTGTTCACAGGGGTGCTCACATGATCTTTGCTCTGCAGAACATCCTGTCTCACTGGCCTAGACCGGTTTGTGGGTGAAATGCATGGGAGGAACGCCAGAAAGTATCTCTCTCTCCTCTTTCCCTTCTTTTCCTCCCTTTCTCTTGCTGTTTCTTTCACCCATCTTAAGATGGGCAAACGTCAACTGTTACCCCAAACGGCTCGCTCTGTGTTAACGGTTTACCACACTCCGTAACCTTGTTTCCAGCCCAGTGCTTTAGCCTGGACCCTGGCAGCACCTGGAAAGGGAAGAACTAATAAGACAGCCCAGCTCAGAGGGGGAGAATTCCAGTCAGGGAAAGCCCAGTGTCGGGCTCTGAGAAGGAAGCCCGCACTCCTCAGGGCAGAAGAAACAAAGCCAGGAAGCCTCTCGTGCCCCTGACAACGAATGCGTGTGATTCGTTTTTACCCATGAAATTGTGAGCATTGACCCAGGTCCCATGATTAGATTAAATCCCTGAAGAGAGTTTTCTTCCAGGTGCTTTAAAACCTTTTAGTTTTCAGCCATGACAGTGAAGATTGAGCCTCCAAAAGAAAAGCTGACAGAAATTCCACCCCTCCCTGAGCCCTCCTCATCACCCCCAGGTGGGGCGGGAATGTGGGAGGGTGGAGAATGACATTCCTGACGACAGAAGACACACGGTTGTAAAGTATTATTTGTAAAAGACCCCCAAAGTGTTGGAACACCTTCAGACACTCACTTTGCAACCTAACTGCAGGGCCGCGCCTCAGCCACTGTATCACAGAGAAGGTGACCACAAGTTGCCGAAGTAAGGGAGTTTGTCCTGGGAGTGTTTCGGAGGGAGCCAGTGACTGCAGCTGCAGAGGAGGTGGTGGGTAGGATGCAAGGCGTTGGCTCAGCCAGGTGGCACCTAAACACCCAGGGTTCTCACCTGGGGATCTGGTTGACGAGGGCACTGATTGCTGACAACAACAGTGGTGACCCCTGGGGCCCGTCTCTTCCTTTGACAAAGGCGGCTGGAAGCCTGCAGCTGCTTTTCCCTTCATTTCCATTTCACTTTCTGAGTCACTGGAGATGGGACGGTCCACACTTCATCTGTCTGATGATTCCACCTCTTCCTCAGGGGCCCGGGACACATGATTTAGGCTCTATGTGTGTATGTGGTGGTGGGGTGTGGGGACAATAGACACATTTTCTGGTGAGGAACTTGGCCCTTGTGGATGATTCATCCTTAGGTGTTTCACACTCCAGGCTTATGAAATATTTCTCCAATCACCAGCGAGCCAATGGCCCAGGGCCTCTTATCACCCTCTGATAGGAGTTCTCAGCCCATAAACCCCGACACCACTCCACTCCCCTCAGGAAAACATCTGCACCTGGGCTTCTTGGCCCAGAAGAATGTGACTTAGCCACCTGTAGGTAAGTTTAGCTATTGTTCCGCCTCTCCTGTCACAGGAAGGCCGCCCCAGATCAATGGCATCTGGCTGGACAGCCGCAGGGGACCCTGACTGGGATGTGCATCCCTCTGACTTATCTTCAGCACTCAAGTCAAAAAGCATGATGGCTTCCCTGAACAAGCAAGGGGCGATGCAGATCGCACTGTCTTCCTGAAACCCAGCTAGTGCTCACTCCGTCACTGTTTCAAAACGATGAGGCCCTGGAATGTGGCAGACAACAGCGGGACCTGCACTGAAAGGGACAGGGAGTGCTTTTCAGACTCCTACCTGAGAATTCATGTCTGGCTTCACAGGGAAGCACCTGGCTTTCATGCACAAAAGACGGCGTCCTGTCATCCCCGGATGTTCCAGGTGGCTCTTGGTCAAGACCTTGAGTCACTTCTGGGGGCCCTGGCCCTCGTTCTACAGCAGGGTGCTGAAAACAGAGCGTTCTTTTTCTCTTGTCTGTGCATCACTGTGCATGACTGCGTATTTTGAAAAAGGCAGAAACGCTTTGGTGCTGAGCCATGCGACAGCTCAGGCTGAGCGACCCCTCTGTGTTCATCCAAGAACAGAAATAAAATACTCATGTCGCTTTTCTTGGGGCGATCCATTGAAAAATGCTCACTCTGAACACAGTTTTAGCTCTAGAAGAAACAGAGAGGGTTGTGGTCTTTGAAACAGCATCTCATCCGCTGTTTCCTATGGGGCCTCCTGATACCCTCAGCCTACACCACCTCACCTACAGCACCAGCCCAGGTACACCCCTCAGATGAACTCCCACAGGACAGGCTAAATCAGGTTACTGCTCCACCTTGGCCTGTCCAGCATGGTCTAGAAGGTTCTGGTTGGCAGCATCACCCAGGCAGAGGGAGATGACGCTGTTGTACTCTCTGCCGCCTCTATGGCACGGAGAAGGACCGAGATGAAGTACACTGGCCCTTGGAGGTTCGACCTGTGGAGAATCCTGTATTTCTCACTCATATTTTATCAAAGTAAGTCAGGTGACTACCCAGCCTCAACGGTGATCCTGTAGAAAGGTACAAAATCCAGGCATCTCAAGCAGGGGCTGCCTTAGGGTAGGGACATCAACCATCAAATGTGGTTACCTGGGAGAGTTTGTCAGACAGGAGGAAGGGAAGGCCTGCAGGGCCAGCCATGGCACTGAGTCAGAGCGTTGGCCAAGGCGGCAGTGAGCATGCTCAGTCCTCAAGTGCATGACGGCTGCTTTTTCTTCTGTACGCTGGCCCCTGGTGCCTGCCGCTGTGCTGTGCACAAGAAGGTGCCTAGTAAATGATGCTTGAACACCAAGCTGCACCTGCAGATCACTGTGTTTCTCTGGTTACAGTTTAAGCTTTGTGAGGGCTGGTATTCTCAAGCCCGGCATGATGGTTTTCTGTAAGCCCACCACTCAGGTGGAAGCAGGAGGCTAAGGCCATCCTTGGCTACGCAGTGAGTTCAAGACTATGTCCAGTCTCAAAAAACCCAAACTAAGAGAGAGTCCGTAGACAGAAACACACAACAGTGTGTGATATATTTTAGATTCTTATATGTGAGGGGCTGGGGCTGCAGCTCAATTGGTAGAGTGCTTCCTAGCATGCCCGAGGCCCTGGGTTCAATCTCCAGCATGGCATAAACCATGTGTGATACACACCTGTAATTCCCAGCCCTCAGAAGGTAGAGGCAGGAAGATCAGAAGTTCAGGGCCCTCCCTGGCTACATAGAGAGTTCAGGCCAGCCTGGGCTACATGAGCCCTTGACTGAGGAAAGGCGAGACTCCTATATGGGAGAAGCATTTGTAAAACACATGCACATGTTTCCCAGGATGTGAAGGGAACCAGGATGGAATTTCACTGAGCCCAGGGAGAGAGGGAGACCTCCCTCTTCACTACAGAGACCAAATGGGCAAAGCTGAGTTGGAAGTGGTTTTCCATCTGATTTGGAGGGGCACAGACTGGGCAGACCTAGAGAGCCAGATGGCCAATACTTTAGGCTTTGTGGGCCACATATGAACTCTGCCATGTGTTCTTTTTTTCTTATTTTATGTGCATGAGTGTATTGCCTGCATGTATGTAAGTGTACCTGTGTCATGCAATGCCCACAGAGGTCAGAAGGGGTATAAGATCTCCTGGAACTGGAGTTATGGACAGCTATTAGCTACCATGTGAGTGCTGGGAACTGAACCTGGGTCCCCTACAAGAGCAGCCAGTGCTCTTAACTGCTGAGCCATATCTCTCGTCCCCCATGTGTTCTTTTTGTGTGCGCATATGTGCTTATAACCCTTTAAAAACGTAAAAGCCATCTTAGCTTACAGACCATATCAAAACCAAAACAAGCTAAGGCATGCCCAGTAGGATGGTTATAATAAAACGGACAAGTGCTGGGGAGGATGTGGAGAAATGGGAACCCTTGTCCATTGCTGGTGGGAAGGAAAAAATAGTGTGGTTGTTGTGGGAAGTGGTCTGGCAGCACCTCACAAAGTTAAACACACAGCTGCCAGCTGACCTGGCAATCCCAGGAGAATTGAAAACATATGTTCACACAAAACTTGTGCATAAATGTTCAGAACAGCATGACTTACTTATAATGGTCATAACCCCAATGTCCATCAAGTGACGAATGGGTAAATAAAATGTAGACAGGAATGAGGTTCTGATGCATATTGCAATGTGAGTGAATCTTGAAAACACTTCACTAAGTAGAAGAAACCAGATACTCAAGGATAGACTCCACAAGACCCCACTTAGATGAACTGTCCTTCGCAGGCTATAGACACACAGGTGAGTGGTGTCCTGGGCTGGAGGGTTTCAGGAAAGTGGGAAGAGGTTACTAATGGGCATGGCTCCTTTTGGGGGTGATGAAAATGTTCTGCAATTGCCTGTAATGACAGCATAATAAAATAACAGAATTATGCTGTTTAAATATGTGACTTAAGAGCTGGGGAGATGGCTTAGGGGATAAAGTGCCTGTCACATAAGCATGAGGACCTGAGTTTGGAGCCCCAGCTCCCACAGGAAAGCCAGGCGTGGTGGAGTACATCTGTAATCTTAGCACTGGGGGTCAGAAACAATGGATCCCTGGAACTCACTGGCCAGTAAATGTAACAAACTGGTGAGTTCTAGGATCAGGGAGAAATCCTGCCTCAAAAAATAAGATGGAGATAAATAAGACACTCAACATCAACCTGTCCTCCATATGCACATATACCTGCATTCACATATGTACACACATAAACATGTACACGCACATATACTACCCCCCCACACACAGAATTTTTAAAAAGCGTGAAATATATGAAATGCAAATTATAACTCCATTTTAAATGTTTGATGAGTGTATTGCCTGCATGTGTGTAAGTGCACCCGTATCATGCAATGCACTCAGAGGTCAGAAGAGGGCATTGGATCTTCTGGAACTGCAGTTAGGATGGTTGTTGGTCACTGTGTGAGTGCTGGGAATGGAACATACGTCCTCGGTAAGAGCAGCCAGTGCTCTTAACTGCTCAGCCGACTCTCCAGCCCTTTATGCTGTTTTCAAATGCAGGTGAAGGACCATAGTCTGCCAAATCCTGGGTAAATAATTGAAAGGAGTCACAAAAGGAAAGGCACTTGGAGATTGACACGGTCTTACAAGTGGTGCTAAGGACTTAGACTTGATCCTCCATGGAATGGAGAGAAGCTGTCAAGGATAAGTGTGGGAGAAATACCTTCAGGAAAGCTTCATAAAGGCAGAGGCAGGAAGACCCTCCCAGGGCAGAAGGCAATGATGTCTGGAACTTGGGCACCATAGCACAAGACACAGTGGAGGGCCCCAGTGCTGTGTTGGTGGCAGGATCAACAGACCAGATGACTGGCTGTGAGTGTGAGGGACAGGGCAGACACACTGCCTGTCATGTCATGAGGGACAAGGGCAGTGATGGTTGAGTCCTGGAAGCCAGGAGGAGGGTGGGCTTATAAGTGGGATGAGGGTGATTTCAGGAGCGTGTCCGCTATAAAGCAGCTCCTAGGTGCTGAAGGGCATCCCAGTAGGGAGCCCCATCATCAGGTGGCAGGACATTATGTCTAAAGCTCAGAAGAGCAGAGACTGGGGCTGAGGAGACAGACTGGGGAGTGGTCAGCTTGCAGGCCTGGGAAAGGCCTGGTGTGACCAGGCTGAAAGACCACAGACCTCAGAGGGCCACAGACAGGAAGTGGGTGTCCACCCATAGTTGAGAGGGAAGGGAAAGAAGGAGAAGGAGTGGGAGAGAGTGGACGTGTCAGAGGACCGGGAGAGCCAGGCCAGACAGGTCGTGAAGCAGAGGGGCCAGATGTTAGGAGGTCGGCTCAGCTGATGATCTGGAGGCCTGGAAGCCTGAGGCCCCAGGGGGAGAAATTCTACTTCCAGTCAGAGCTGCCACAGCTGGGGAGGGCGGAGTAAGAAGTCTGTTTTCTGAGTGCAGTATACCCCATAGAGTGAACGTACCTAATTCTGTCAAATGGTTGAAACTGTAAACATTTTATTTTGAGACAGACTCTCATTATGGAACCCAGATTGGCCTCAAACTCACAATCCTCCTGCCTCCTGCCTGCTACCAAGAGCTGGAATTACAGGCATACGCCTCCACATCCAGCTGGAATTATACATGTCTCCTCAGAAGTCGCAGTGAAGGCTGAAGAAGAGGGTGCCATCTATAAATCAGAAAGCAACGCTCACCGGACACGAGAGGAATCCTCGTTTACCTTGATCGTGCGTGGACTTCCCAGCTTTCAGAACCGTGGGGAAAAAAATCGCCGTTTATGATCTACGCTGTTTGTGGGGTTTTGCTGTACCAGCCCAACAATTCAAACAACCATAATGAAAAGCCAAACAGCAACAAACGTTCCTCCTTGAATCTACAGCAGCTGCCTGTCCCGCTTGCTGATTTATTTCAGAATCTCCAAGCCTTACAACTGTAATTAGGCCAATTTTTCAAAAATATATCTCTTAGTAAAAGTAGCCTTTTGGGCTGGGCATTGTGGCACACACTCATTAGGCAGAGGCAGGTGGATCTCTGTGAGTTTGAGATCAGCCTGGTCTACATAGCAAGTTCTAGGCCAGTCAGAGCTACACAGTGAGACTCTGCCTCAAAAACTGAATAAATAAAAATAAAGTCATCTATTAACTCATTGGTCTGATCTTTCTGGAGAGCCCTAACTGATACAGCAAGCAGCCCTTCCCTTCTCTTTACAGTTAGCAATTTCACGAGCTAAGCAGAAAGCATCGGGAGCAAGCATCAGTCAGACACTTGATTTAAGTTCCGTTTCTCCTGGGAAGTCAGGACTCTGTAGTTTGAGGTCCTGCCCCTCTTTTCTCCCCCTTCTCTTCCTATATCTTGGGTGGAAGCCAGACCCAGGAGAGGTTTATGTTGCATTGTGACATTTTGGAGAGAGAGAGACAGGCACACATAGCCACGGTCCTCTGTCTTTTCTGGCCTCTACTAAAAAACCTGTCCCATCAAGTCCTAAGAATGGCCTTCCAGCCTATGGCCTTGCGGCAGTGGCCTAGAATCCCTCAGGGGCTGCATTTGTCTGTTCCTTGCTCGCTGTCCTCACTGGGGACAAATTGGAGGCTCCTTGTGGTTCCTGGTCCTCAGTCACTTGAAGGTGCCTCTCATGGCACTGGGACCTCTGTCTGATCCTGCCAACCACACTAGGCGTGTGAATCTTTGTAAGGTTTCCCTGTATAACTTATTTCTGGAAACTTTGCTCCGGAACTTCTCTGTGAGGTCCCCACTCTCCAGGCCCAGGAAGTGTGGGGCAGGAGAGGGTGAAAATGGCAGTCTGTACTGTACAAGGTACAGGGGACAATGGAAAACAACCCAGAACACTCTCCCCCCTCTCCCCCAGAAAGCCCACATCTTCCTCTGGTCCAGTGGGCCTTTCTGTGTTGACTTTCCATTGCTGGAAGGAAATCCCTAAGGTAATCAACCAGGGCGAACGTTTATTCTTGACTCTCAGAGGTTTCAGTCCGTTGTTGGTTGGGCCCATTGCTTTGGGGAGCATCATGGCAGGAGTGTGTGGAGACATAAAGGTATCAACCTCACAGTGGCCAGGAAGTGCAAAGAAGAAAGAGGAGGGGTTGAGGTGTCACTACTCCTCTCCCACAATGTCCTAACTTCCTCCCACTAGACTCTACCTCCTAAGGGCCCCAACACCTGAGGGTACACCCTCTGACGACCAAGCCTTCAACATGTGGGCCTTTGAGGGACATTTGAAACCCAAACTGCAGCACTCTGAGAGAACACAGCACAGGCAGTCAGAGGTCTGGGTTTGTGTACTTTGGGGTGAACTCCTTAAGCTTCATTCTCCATCCAACAACAGCAAGAAAGGGTGTGGTAACCGTGTCTCACACACAGGATCTTGGTGAGAGGGTAGGACCCAGGCTGTAGTCAATGCATGCTCAGAAACTCCCGCTAGATGGAGTCACATGAACACAGCTCATGGAAAACACATTACAGTCTTCAGTACAGAACAGAGATGTCGTAAGATAATTGGCAGGAGGTTTGTGTCTCTTCACGTGTCTGACACCAGATGTGTGAGCTTTTTCTTTTCTTTTTTTAAAATGTATTTTATGTGCACGAGTGTTTTGCCTGCATGTATGTAAGTGCACCTGTGTTGTGCAATGCCCTCAGAGGCCAGAAGAGGGCAGAAGATTCCCTGGAACTGGAGTTAGGGATGGTTGTTAGCTGCTATGTGGGTGCTGGGAATCAAACCCCCGTCCTCTGCAAGACCAGCCAGTGCTCTTAACTTCTGACTCATCTCTCCAGGCCCCAGTTTTTTGATATCTTATACCAACAACTTCTCCAACTCTCTAGGCACCAGCTGAGAGCCCAGCAATTCAGTTCAGTTTTGACACTAACCACACATAGGTGAAGGGTCTCCAACGATTGCTCCCAGTTCAGATACCAACCCCAAGCCCTGTGCTACCCATCCTACTTATGTAGCTGTAAACCAGGGGGTTCCCTACTACCCCATCCTGGGTTCATAATTTCTTAGAAAGGCTTCTGGAACTCAGGAAAGCCCTTCACTTCCTGTTACAGGTTTATTATTAAATCTCAGGCACAGACCAAAGTCTCAGCACATTGGTACCCTGTCTGGGTGCCCTACACTTCCGGCACCTCAATGTGCTAGTTGGAAGCTTTCAAGGAAACGTCATTACATAGGTGTGCTTGATTAAGTCATTGGCCACTGGTGATGAGCTTGATCTTCAACCTTCTCCCCTCCCAAGAGGTGAAGTGAGGAGAACAGAAGCCCCAGTCCCCAATTACACCTGACCTTTCTGGTGACTGGCCCCCATCCTGAAGTTCCCAAATGTGAGAATGTGAGTTTGGACCCCCCAGTGCCCACATAAAAGATGGACACTGTGGTAGACACTGTGGACGTGTCTGTAATCTTAGTCTTGGGGTATGGAGACAGGCAGGTCCCTGGAGCTCACTGGCCAGCCAGTCTAACTGAATTCGTGAACTCCAGGTTCAGTGAGCGACTGTTTCAAACCATAAGGCGGAAAGTAATTGAGGGAGACACTTGAAGTTAGCCTCTGGCTCACACATGCACATGCACACACACACATGCGCACACACATGCATGCGCACACATGCACACACACACACACGCATACCTGCGTATGTAACATACAGACACACGAATACATACATAATCATACCCAAACACAAAATTAGTAAATTAATTCATGAATTAAATTTTAAAAAGCACTCTTCATTCTGAAGATTTTAAGAGAGTCTACAATTGTGTGCCAGAAACCAGGGATAAGGACTACGTGTTTTCGTACCACATCAAGCACACTAAACACCACAGTCAGTCCACCTTTCTCTTGACAATTATGAGTGGGCCTGTGTCACCCAGGATGCAACCAGGTGAGTCTGACAGTAGATGAGGGTTCAGGAAGGACTGGAATGATATCCCTTAGCATTGAACCTGACTCCAGACAGGATTCCTGGAGGGCTCTATCCCAGGGTTTTCTGTGTGTGAAAACATGTACACACACATGCACATGCATGCAGAGACCAGAGGACAACTTTATTATTTTTCAAGCATCACTCATCTGTATTTTTTTGGTTTTTTTTTTTTTTTTTGAGACACAGTCTCACTGGCCTGGAATTTGCCAAGTAGGTGAGGCTGGCCAGCCAGTGAGTCCCAGGGATCCTCCTGTCTCTGCCTCCCCAGGGCTGGGATTACGAGTGGCCCTACCATGCCTGATGTTTTTGCATGGGTTCTGGGGACTGAACTCAGGTCCTTATGCTTGCACTTTACTGGCTGAGCCCCAGAGTTTCCTTTATAGCGCAGTTCATTGTATTGAAACAAAACAAGTCTACATAAGGTACACTATTGCACTATTTGGAAAGTTTGGGCAGAGGGATTGGGGCACGACACCAGGCATGAGGGGCATGGTGGGCAGTTGACTGTCCAGAAGGCCACAAGGACGTAGGCAGGAGAGGCTGGCTGAGAAAGAAGTCTCTTCCAAAACTGAACTGCAGCCTGCTTGGTGCTCTAGCCTCTGCCCCCGCACCCCAACTGCATTCCCAGAGAGACTGAGACTGAAACCAATTGTTCTTCCCAGGCTGGAAGTTCTGGCCTTGTACCTCCAGCTCTCCTGGGCTCCTGAGGACTTCCAGGAACCAGGAAAGTCCCAGCTGAAGAAGCAGAGCAGCTGCAGGAGGGGGCACAGAAGACTTGATCTGGTTGCATGTAAGATTCATTATAGAACTCACATTGTCTTCAAAACTTTGTTCCCCCCCACACACACACACACAACGCACAACAGCGTGAATTCCACTAGGGAATGCTGGGTGGGCTATTTAAGAACAGGGTGAGGACCCCATCTGTTCCATCAGTCAGGGCCTGGGCTGCACGCTCCCCACTCACTGCAGCGAATGAGTACGCATTGAGAACCCAGTGCTGTGTGGTCGGCGGCCTTTGTTTCTCCTTGGTTCCCCTTTTAAAGCTATTATTAATTTTTCACTATTATTTCCAAAAACATTTCTGTTTTTCAGTACATATGTCATTTAATTTTTTTCTAGCTGTGCTTATAGCCTGCATCTTGCATTCTAAAGAAGTATATTCTTGGGACTGGAGAGATGGCTCAGTGGTTAAGAGCACTGACTGCTCTGACAGAGGACCCGGGTTTGATTCCCAACACTCATATGGCAGCTAGCAACTATTGGAAACTCCAGTTCCAGGGGAATCCGACACCCTCTTCTGACCTCTGTGGGCACTGCACAATGTGGGTGCATTCACATATGTGCATGCAATACACTCTTACACATAAAACAAAAAATAATAAATAAAATATTTTTTAAAAGAAATATATTCTTATGCTGGGCGTGGTGATGTGTGGCTTTAATCCCAGCACTTGGGAGGCAAAGGCAGGCGGATCTCTGTGAGTTGGAGGCCAGCCTGGTCTACATAGGGAGTTCCAGGGCAGCTAGGGCTACAGGGAGACCCTGTCTAAAAAAAAAAGAAAGAAAAAGAAAAGAAATATATTCTTTTCCAGGATGTAGTATAAAAACATCTATGAAGAGATTTTTCTTTTTTTTTTGATTGTTTAAAGTTAGCATACAAATAACAGGTTTCATGATGGTACTTTCCATATGTGTCCTTCTACCATGTTTTGATTTGTTTCCCTCATTTCCTGCTCTCCCCTGTGCATGCTCCCCCTCCATCTGGCTCCCTTTCTCCCTCTAAACAGTCCCCCCTCTCCTTCTTTGACACATGTCCTCCATTATTGAAGAGAGGAATACTTTTGAAATCTGTTAGAGCTCTAAGAACAAAAGAGCGCTTACATCCACTGCATTTTTAGGTTGAAATGGGCTTTCTATTTTCATTACAGAATAATACTGAGTGTGAATTCAGCTTTCACAAGATGGCACCTACGTGTATCTGAGAGGCGTGTGTCTCAGGCTGTCGGTCCTGAGATGGAGCAAGAGGCCTCAGTGGTAAGTCCCCACTGTGTCCCTGCTGTGGGCATCATGTGAACACTCCGGGAGCTGCTGTGGGTGGGGGCTGGGTAAAGGCTCATCCATCATCCCTGGCAGCTCAGACCTTAGCCTGGGAGATGCTTATGAACAACTTCTTTGTCCTCAATGGATGAAGAAAGTCCAGACGTTCCTTTATTCTAGAGCTACTGGTCAGAACAGGGTCTCAGCATTGAAGTTTGCCAGCTTCTGTGTAAGAGGGAAAGGAAGTGAGACTGGGCTCACTTCACAGCTTGTTGGCTAGCATGCACAAGGTCCTGGGTTTCATCCCCAGCATAGCAAAATAGTTTTAATGATGATGATAGGGATGATTCAATGGCAAAGTCATAGGTGGAGGACAGACTCTCAAACAGCATGGCTCATTAGCCAGCAGTGTAACTTAAGCAGCCTTTTCTTTACGATCCCTTAGCAAGAACTGCTTCAAACAAGCATCAGGCCGAAAGGGACCCAGTGAGTGTCCTCAACCAGTCAAAATAAACATCACCCCCAGAAATAGCAGCACAGGTCACAGAGGGTAAGGAACAGAGTCTGAACTGCCAGGAATCTGCTAACAGCTATGGCCAGCTCCTGTGGCCCCTCTGGCTCCTCTGTCCAGTCCGAAGGCTCAGCTGTCAGGCCAAGGAGAAGCGTTACAAAACTGTTGTAGGGCTGTGTTAGGAAAAGCTGTTGCTGTTCAGTACGGGGGAACTGGACAGTGTTAAAGAGGCAATGGATCAGAATTCGCTGGTCCTTTCGACCGCTGACCTCTAAGCCTGCCCAGGTCTCTCTACTCCTGGGTCAGACAGCATTGTGGGAAACAGGGCTTTCTGCATGACTGCACGAAACCCTTCGAACCCAAATAGCAGATGTCTTGTCAAGAGGTAGGCAGGTTGCTTGAGTAGGAGGCAATCAGGCTGCCTGCTTGAGGACAGTCATGGGGCCTCCTCCCTCTGAGACAGAATGATGAATGAATGCCCTAGAATCTGGCCTGACCCAGAGCAGTAATTTGTAATTTATGTGCGTGGCAGGGGCGGGCACATCATTTAACTGATATGCAGAAGCCCAGCACTGGTGTTAACTAGCTGTGTGCCAGTGAGCAAGCTATTGGCATTTGGCTCCCTCATCAGTAAGCGATGGGCACTCCCTACAGCCCTGACGTGTTTGGGATCTTGGTTTCTTTTGACCATGTACAAAATGGGACAAAGGATTCAATCTAAACCTGGCATTAAGCCGAATAAGATCGTTACTTATGTACTGAGTTTTGAAGATAGGCAGACCCCTTTTCTTTTTTTAATATTTTATTTATTATGTTTATTTTATGTGTATAAGTGTATTGCCTGCATGTATGTAAGTACACCTGTGTTGTGCAATGCCTGAGGAGGTCAGAAGAAGGTACCAGATCCCCTGAAACTGGAGTTACAGGCGGTTGTTAGCTGCCATGTGGGTGCTGGGATTCGAACCCAGGTCCTCTGC
The DNA here is from genome assembly GCF_000622305.1 of Nannospalax galili. Taxonomy (NCBI): domain Eukaryota; kingdom Metazoa; phylum Chordata; class Mammalia; order Rodentia; family Spalacidae; genus Nannospalax; species Nannospalax galili. Next base: position 2,625,311 of record NW_008358859.1, on the reverse strand, counting down.
AAGAGCAGTCAGTGCTCTTAATCACTGAGCCATCTCTCCAGCCCGACAGACCCCTTTTCAAACGTTGAGCAAGTGGGGAATGGAGAAGCAAAGAAAACGCATCTGGCCCAGCCCCAAGTCAACTTTGTGTGCGTGTGCTATTTATATATGTGTACATATTCATACGCATGCATGTTCATGTGGAGGCCAGACATTCATAGTTGTTCTCTAACTTATGTTTTGAGACAAGGTCTCTCACTGAACTTCAAGCTCACTGATTCAGCTAGATGGGCTGTTCTGGCCAGTGGCACACGCTTGTTATCCCAGCTCTGAGGAAGCAGAGGCAAGGAGATCCCTGAAGGCCACTGGCCAGCTAGTCAGGCTTCCTCCAGTCTGCTCATCCCTCTTACCTTTGACCTGCTCCATCCATCCCTCCTCTGACCTGCTTGCTAGAGAATTCAGAGTCAGGGTCAGTGTCCTTCAGAGCATTTCTACAAACCTACCCTAACTTTAATGATTTCACTGGTGGTACCGACTTTTTAAAGCAAATCCATTAATGTATTTGGGTAGTTTCAGGTTTATAAAACACTGTAGAGGGAGCCTAGTGTTCTCACAGACACTTCTTCCCTTTGGAAGTCTCTCCTGTTAGTGGCATCTTGTATGAGTGTGGTCGCCCGGTACAATGGGTGAACCAGGACTGGTGTGTTGTTATTAACTACAGCTGCTGCTCACATTACAGTTCCTCCGTGATACCTTTCTACAGGCTTGACCGTTGTATAATGCCATTACCTGCCATTGCAATGTCATACAGAATCATGGTTTTATGCCTAAAGCTCCCCTGTGTTCCTCCTGCTTATGGCTCCCCTCCTTGCCACTCCTAACCCTTGGCAACCCTGGATCTTTTTGCAGCCTCTATGGCCTTGCCTTTCCTGAATGTCACAGAACTGGAGTCACATATTACAGACCTTTCAGATCTATAGCTTTGAGGTTCTCAATGTCTCTTTGTAACTTGAGTTTCTCTGTCTCTCTCTGGTGTATGTGTGTATACGTGTTCCTATGAATGCAGGTGTGCATAGAGGTCAGAGGTCAGTCTTGGCTGTCTGTCATTCCTAAGGTGCCATCCACCTTTGTTTTTGAGACAGGGTCTCTCACTGGCCTGGAACTTGCTCACCAAGTAGGGTAGTCTGGCTAGTCAGAGCCCCAGGGACCTGCCTGCCTCTGCCTCCCCAGTGCTGAGATTACAAGCATGGGTCACCACACACAGTCTTTTTTAAAATGTGGATTCTGGGGCTCCAATTTGGGTCCTTGTGTGTGTGAGGTAAGTGCTCTGCCACTGACAAAGCTATCTCCCCAGTCTGACAGTCCCTGTCTTCGCCTCATTGAATAATGCTCCATCGTCTGGACGAACCCCAGTTTGTTCATCCATTCGCTTGCTAAAGAATGTCTTGGCTGCTTCTAAGCTTGGGCGATTATGAGAAAATCTACTGTTATTGATTCTTCTTATTGTTTTACTATGTGCTACCTCAAAATCCTTTAGGAGGACCAGGGGAATAGATGTTAGTACAGAAATATGATTAAAAGATTGCTCACATTATAAAGTATGATCTTTAAAGAAACCAGCCAGTAAGAAGCAGGTTTGCCACAGTTCTGGCAAAGAACTGACAATATTTCTGCTCTCTACCGCCTAGTGTTGGGAGTGTGCAGAAGCCCAAAGTGCATCAAACGATGTGCAAGCATTGTGTCAGGCAAGAAAGCATCAAGGTTTACCTCAAGATGCACCGAACTTACACACGCCACAATTTCTCTTTCATCCTGGAATGAAGCACCAATTCCCCCTATTAGAAGTCAGCAGACGGGGGCTATAGAGATAGCTCAGTGGGTGCAAGTGCTTACCACACAAACCTGATGACTTGAGTTCAGATTCCCTGCAACCCGCGTAAAAAGCCAGGCGCAGTGGGGCACATCTGTAATCCCAAAGGTCCTGTTATGAGACAGGAGTGTTGAAAAGGGAGAATCACCTGAAAGCTTGCAGGCCGGCTAACCGGGGATGCAGGGAAGCAACACAAGCACGCAAGTGACCCCGCCTCAAACAAGGGGGAGGCGAAAACCAACTCCTGAAAATCACACACACACACACACACACACACACACACACAGAGAGAGAGAGAGAGAGAGAGAGAAAGAGAGAGAGAGAGAACAGTAGGTCTGTAGTCTGCTATTAATGACACCAAAGTCCCAGTATGTAGCTAATCATTTTCATCATTAGTGATATGTGCTAGTTATATATTTAGTGTCAAGAGTTTGGCTATCTGTCAGAGATGTGAAAAGACAAAATCTTCATGAGGCATAGACCGAGTTAATCTGCCTTCTTTAACATCTGAGCAGGAGCTGGGTACTGAACACAAGGCAAGAGGTTTTCTTTTAAATATTTACTTATTTTTGTTTTATAGACACAAGTGCTTTGGCCGCCTGTGGATAAGTGCACCGTGTGCATGCCAGAAGAGGGCATCAGATCCCCTGGAACTGGAGTTACAGATGGTTGTGAGCTGCCATGTAGGTGCTGGGAACTGAGCCCATGTCCTCAGCAAGAACAGCCAGTGCTCTTCACCGTGAAGCCATCTCTCCAGCCCCCAAGGCAAGAGATTTTTAATATTTACTTTTGTCAAGGTAAAATGCAAGTTTTTTATTTTTTGGTCAAATGGGGTTAAAGGCTTATTTGCAAGACAGAAACAATAGAGCCAGTCCCTGCCTCCTCTTTAGTCCCCTGGGTGTCTTCAACTCTTAACAGATCAGCCTGATAAATTACTTCCATATTGGTGACTGTAAGCTGTCCTTTCGTATCCAAGGGTTCCACAGCCACAGATTCAAACAAATGTGGATATGACTCTTTTGAAAATACAAAACAACACAAAACCACACAAACCCCCACTGCATCTGCACTGAACATGTGAAGACTATTTTCTTGTCATTATTTGCTAAACAATACAATATAACAGCTATTTTTTTTCTTTTTCCATTTCCGTGTGTGTGGTGTGCATATGTGTATCTGCATGTTTGCGTGCCTCTGCAGGCACACATGTGGGGGGGGTGCAGGGGCAAGTGTTTACATGCACAGGTGGAATCATTGTCAATCGCTCTTCTGCCTCATTATTCACTGAGGCAGGGTCTCTCACTCGAACCCGGAGTTCACTGATACGACCTGTCTGGCTGGCCAGCTTGCTCTGGGGACCCCGTCTCTGCTGGGATCGCAGGCAGGCTGCCATGCCTGCCTACTATTTATGTGGGATCTCGGGATCCGAACTCCAGTCCTCACGACTATGCAGCAAGTGCTTCAACCACTACGGGATTTAGGGTATATATTGTGAATCACCCAGGGGTGACTGACAGCACACGGGAGGATGTATGGAGGGTCTCTGCATCTATGCAGATTTCACACTATTTTACATAAGGAGTTTGAGAATCTCTAGGAGATCTGTAGATGTTATTAGGACCCACACCCTGTGGATCCCGGGTGCACTCATGACTTTGCCGCACCACCTTGACCGATCCATTTCAGGTATCTACTATCTTCCTCTGATAGTAAACTTGGAGTCTGTGCCCCCAGTCCGTCTTCCTAACAGTGTTACAGCATTACTTTTGGTTAAGTCAGTATTTAATATTCATATTATTAGAACAAAATTTAAATAATTCTGTATTAAACACAATGAAAATATTAGGTACTGACAAGATCAATAAATTATGGTTATCTTTTTCTTTTATGATTCTTTTGGTCTTAAAGTTAGTTGCCTTCTACTTGGATTGACTTAGTGCTTAACAATGTGTGTGTGTGTGTGTGTGTGTGTGTGTGTGTGTGTGTAGGACACGCTTTCTACAGCCATGGGCTCCCTGATCCTGGCAAACTCTGGATTCCCCCATCACTGTGTCACTGTGTCCTCAGACTGTCCTTCCCTACTTGTCTTAAAATTCCCTCCGCTGCCACCCAGGCCCTTGCTCCTGGGATTTCCTGTCTACCTTGTTCTGGGTTTCCTGGGCTCCTCCCTCACTCAGAGACCACACGGTTTGTCATGTCATAATGCCGAGCTAACTGGGAGTCGATTTTTGGAGGTGTGACCTTAGCTTTAACTGAAGAGGCTGTGTGGGGAGGGTGATTTCATGTGCTGGCCCAGGGAGCCCCGCCCACTGCACCCTAGAATTAAACTCACCCACTCAGCAGTACCAGAAAATGGCAGCCTGTCCCAATTTTTTTTTTGGGGGGGGGGGGGGGGGGGCTGCTGGAAACGCCTGCTCTCAGAGGCCAGCAGAGCCCAGAGAGCAGAGGGGTAGCGGGGAAGGGGGACACAGTCCCTTCTCCCTCCACATGCCAGTCAGATGAGGTGCACAGTGGCGGGGAGGCCTCCATTTTGTGAGCCTGGGTGTGGAGAGGGAGGGGTTAATCCCGTGCTGCTAGGGCAAGCCCCTGTCTCGTGGCCACCTTAAAGGAGAGAGCCAGGAGTGGTCAGCATGCCCGCGCTTTATCAAAGTCCTGCCATTCCCACCCAGCTCACCTGGCCTTCCTATGGAAAAGCAGCGGCCACTCCTGAGTCTTCCAGGGTGAGCAGCTTGCTTCCCCAGCGACCACACCCGTTTTCCCCGTGCACCAAGCTCACTTCAGGTAGAAAATACACGCCTGAGTCTGCATATTTGTTTCTTGTGCTACTTGTTTTGAGGGGGATTTCCATCTAGAAATGGGGAAGTCAGACATTTCCTGCCCACACAAACACCAGTGTGAGCAGAGCCACACTAAATGGCTTTCACTAATAGATCCCCTTGAACTTCTTTTTTTTTTTTTTAATATTTTATTTTTATTTTATGTGTACAAGAGTATTGCCCGCATGTATGTGAGTGCACCTCTGTCGTGCAATGCCGTGGTCAGAAGAGGGCTTCGGATTCCCCTGGAACTGGAGTTAAGGACGGTTGGTAGTCACCATGTGGGTGCTGGGAATCGAACCCAGGTCCTCTGCAAGAGCAGTCAGTGCTCTTAACTGCTGGACCATCTCTCCAGCCCCCGAACTTCTTTTTAAGATTTGTTTTTATTGTTTTTGTGTATGTGAGTGTGTTTATGCCTAGTGTGTACAGGTGCCTGAGACGGCCAGAAGGGGGTGTCAGAATCTCTGGAGCTGGAGTTACTGGCCGGTCTTTGTGAGTCTCTTGAACTTGGGTCCTCTGGAAGATTAGCAAGCACTCAACTGCTGAGCCATCTCTCTAGCCCACCCCCACCTCAAACCTTTGAGGAATGATCCAGACCTAGGCATGGTGGCTCATGCCTGTAATGCCAGCTCTCAGGAGGCTGAGACAGGAGGATTGCAAGTTTGAGGCCAGTCTGAGCTGCACAGAGACCCAGTCTCAAATGAACCGAACTAGGAAGGATAGAAGGGAGGAAGAGAGGGAGGTGAAATCATGAAAAAGAAATGACCTAGAGTAACAGGTGGTTCTGTTTCTATGGAAATTTCATTGTTCTAAAGCAGAGGTACGGAAAAATCCAGGGCAGATGGCCTTGCTCGCACACTTAGATCTGCACACGTTGGCATGGGTAGGGTGGAGACACGCTTCCCAGACACTGTCTCTCTATGGAGCCTCTATAAAGTGTACTATCTAATTCAGTTTATTATAGTAATTTCCTAAAATGCCCTCTGATGCAACACCACACTCCGGAACCAGCCCGATTGTCCCCACACAGACAGGACGTCCTGATTCCAGCATGCAGCTCCATGATTTTAACCAAGGCGTCCGACCTCTGTAAGCCTCAGTTTTACCATCTCTAAAGTAGACATGCTATGATCCGCACTGCATCCCTCCAAGACTTAAAGCGAGGCCCTGACCTCATCACATGCCGGTGGGTGTTGGAGCTGAAAGCTGCTAATCAGAGGCTCGTCCACGTTAATAACCTACCCCGTCCTTCCTGCCTCAAGCCAAACAGACGCTCACAGCTGTGTGCCAGTTGCCTCAGAGCGTGCCCGCCTGCATGCCGCCCCAACGTGTTCCTCCACTTTCACACCCAGACACAAGGACCAGGGCAAAGAAACAAAGATAAAGCCAGCCATCTGTGGACTAACCCATGTCTCCACTTCTCCACCCCCCACCCCCCCTCCCCGGCCCAAGCCCCATGTAGCCCAGGCTGCCTTCAAACTCGCTATGTAGTTAAGGATGACCTTGAACTTCTGATTCGACCTCCTCCACCTCCCAAGTACTGGGATTACAAGTCTCTGGCACCATACCCTGGTTCATGTGGTGCTGGGGATTGAGCATGCTGGGAAAACACGCTACCACTGGGCTACTTCCCTAGCCCGTGATCCTCATCTTTAAGCCCATGGCGAAGCTAAAGTCTGACAAGCTGTTCTGGCAAGGAAGGGTTTGGGGCAGTGCACACGCTCCTCGTGTGACCTCCTTGTTCCCTGTCAGGGCTGACCACACATTATGGTCTTATTTATGGGTGTTTTGAGATGGGGTCTCTCTGTCTGTCTGTCTTGGTTTCTTCTTCTGTTGCTACAAATACTCTAACAAAAGCAACTCGAGGGCCTATATTCTGGCTGATGGCTCCAGATACAGTCCATCATGGTGGGAAGTCAAGGGCAGCAGCCCAAATTGGCGGGTGGCATTGGCGTCTCAGGAAACAGGGAACCATGACTGATTCTGCCACTCAGCTCCCATTCTTTATCTGGACAGTCCAGGATCTAGTAGGGAATGGTATCACCCACAGTGGGCATGTCTTCCCACCTCAATGAACATAATACAGACAATCCCCCGGGGTGTGAGTCATCCCCACTTAGGCGAGTCTAAATTCTGTCAAGCTGATAATTAACACTAATATCATAAGGTCTCATTGTAGCCCTGGCTGGCCTCAAACTAGTGGCAATCCATCTGCCTCAGTCTGCCAAGCTGAGATGTGGGCCCATCATGCCTAGCTGGCTGTTGTCTTTCTTGTCGCCCTGTTAAAGGACTAGAGATTTAGGGTCAACGTGCTCACAGGGTTGGTCTCTAGTGAGGAATCTGTGGTTGGTAGATGGCCACCCCCTCACTTCATTCTCACCTGGGCCTTTCTCTCTTTGTGTCTACCCCTGGTGCTTCTTCCTCCCTGAGAACACTGGTCCTACTGGATTAGGACCCCATCCATACAACCCTACTGTGCTGTCTTTACCTCCTTAGACCCACTCACTGGAGAGTAAGGCTCAAACCACAAATAGCGGGGCAAGGGGACTCAGTCCATAACATACATGTCCGTGAATGCAGGGTCAGCCTTTGCCTTCTGTGGGCCCCTTCCTTGTTCCCAGGGCTAGGAATGGAACCTGGGGCCTTGTGCATGTTAAGCAAAGGCTCTACTACTGGGGTACATCCCTAGCCCTTCTCTGAAGTTTTAGGCAGCCCCTGTTTAGTACTGAGCGTCACTAGACCAAGAACTCCTTCAACAGTGGCCCCAGAGCTGACCTGAGAACAAAAGAAGTGGAGAAACGGCCACTCTGCTGCAGCAAGCCCTGCAGAAGCAGCCGGGTGGTATGCACCTGTGGTCCCGCTGCTTGGGAGGCTGAGGCAGGATTCCCTGAGCTCAGGAATTCGCGACAAGCCCGGGCAACAGAACAGGATCCCATTTCAGAACAATGAAAACAAACAGAGCAGAAGAGTCTGAGAAGAAAGTCGAGACTCTGCCTGATAGAAACAGGGTGCTCCGGGGTGGCCTGAGGCCAGACACCAGCCCAGACCTGAAGGAAAAAGAAACTGGAGTTCACAGGACTCGGCTCACAGAGGGAGCCAGGGTGGCCTCACAGGTCTAGTGGAATATTCCAGGATCTGAAGCCTTGATAAATACCAACCCCCGTGTTTAGGGGGAGAAAAATGTACAGCATGAGGACCTGAGTTCGAATCCCCAGGACCCAAGTAGAAAACCGGGCATGGGGGCAGAGATAGGAGGGAACTTGCTGGACCCAGCCTAGTTCCAGGTTCAGTGGAACTCCAGTAAAATTTGTCTCAAGGCAATAAGACAGAAAGTGATAGAACAGGACACTTAACATCCTCCTCTGGCCTCTTTTAATATGTATACGCATGCACACCTGCACACAGAAATGTACACATACACCACACACAGACACACAGACACACACAGACACAGACACACACAGACACACAGACACACACACATTAATTGAAAAGAAGAAATGAACCACCTCCTAAGAGCTTCAGTACCTGTTGTGTGCACGTCCGTGCTCTCCAGCTTCACTTTAATTCATCTCCTAATGAAGAGCCAAGCTGCCATGCCCCAAAAGTTCTAGAAAGCATTCTCCCCTGACAAGTCACAGAAGGACTTTGGAAGGAATATATTTCTGAGTCTGAAACCACAAGATTAAGTTTCCGTGTGTTGGTGATGAGGTCAAAGAACCTGCCACCATGGAATCCAGGGTTCTCTGTGGTCTGACATAATAGCTACCTATTAAGTTTGCCTTCTGCATGACCCACACGGCTGCTATTTAGAAAAGAGAAAGCCATCATCCATCATGGCCGCCATGGAGGACTGCTTTAAACTTTATCTTACGAAACTGTTTTCATAATTTTTGGCTTAGCATGGGTTTCCAGGCCTATGCAAGATGTGCGGGTGGTGTAAAATGGCCCTTATCTGGGCTGAAGCCAAAAACATCTTCCCAACAAACTAGAGAGTTGTGCGTGTGTGTATGTGCGGTGGTGTTTTTTTGTTGTTGTTGTTTTTTCCTGAAAAAGTCACCAACCCTAACTTCAAGATTTACTTTACAAAGGAAAGATTATCCAGGCTATCTTAAGGGCTGCTTGCTTTGTGCTTTGTGTGTGTGTGTGTGTGTGGGGTATTATTATTATTATTATTAATTTATTATTGTGGTGGTTTGAATGAGAAATGTCCTCCCTAGACTCCAGTATTGAACGGTTTGTCCCGGGCTGGGGTACTGTTGGGGGAGGTCATAGAGTCTTCAGGAGGTCTAGCCTTGCTGGAGGAAGTGTCTCTAGGGGCGGGCTCTGAGAGTTCAGATCCTCCCCCTCCTTCCACTAAACTCTGCTTTGTGCTTGCACTGAAGATGTGAGCTCAGGTTCCTGCTGCCTCCTGCCTGCCTCCCAA
>NW_008358859.1:2613977-2616164 GCF_000622305.1 Nannospalax galili | reverse complement strand
CCACCCCCCTCCCACCCGCCTCCTGCCATGCCTCCCTGCCATGATGGACTCTAAGCCCAAATAAACTCTTCCATAAGTCTCCTTGGTCATGGTGTTTGATCACGGCATCAAAAAAGTGACAAGATACAATTATTGCGTTTTATACGATACATACATGTGTACCTGCATGTTGTGTAAGGTGGGGGACACATGTGCCATGGAACACTTGTGGAGGTCAGAGGGCAGTTTTGTGGAACCAGTTCTTTCCTTCTACCTTTACATAGGTTCTGGGAATCAAACTCAGGTTGCCAACCTGGCCCAACAAATGCCTTTGCTGACTGAGTCATCCCACCTGCCCCTGATTTTGATTTTGTTGGTTCCGTTATTTATTTTTGTGTGTTTATTTTATTTTTTTGAGGCAGGGTCTCCCTGTGTAGCCTTGGCTGGGTGTAACTCAGAATCCTCCTGTCTCAGTCTCTCTGGTGCTGGGATTATAGGTGTTGATAAGCTTTGTTCAGCACCCTTATCTCCACGCCCCTCTGCAGTGAAAACTAATGCTCCAGCGCTAATTCCAAGCACAGCGAAACCCTGACTCATAATTCATGATTAACCATTTTGTATTGGAATGCAGAAAAGTGCTAAAATATTTAGTTGGTTTTTATTTTCTTTTATTTTTATTTTATGTGTATCACACTGCATGTATGTAAGTGCACCTGTGTCATGCAATGCTCACAGAGGTCAGAAGAGGGCGTGAGATCCCCTGGAATGGAGTTAAAACAGCTGCCATGTGGGTGCTGGGAACCAAACCCAGGTCCTCTGTGAGAGCAGCCAGTGCTCCTAACCACTGAGCCGTCTCTCCAGCCCCGATTTTGATATTTGATAAAAACCGTAGCTTGACACATTTTTAAGTTTTGTCATGATATATTTTCAAGGTAGGATACCATATGTAAGTGTATGTACTTGCTGTGAGTTTTAAACCACACACTCTCCCTAGACCTCCACTCACACTCCCTCCCCAAGCCTCCCAGGCCCACCACTCTAGGCATTATTAATCTTTCTGCCCCTCCACCCTCAGCATGTGACTTTTCTTTTTCACCTCGTGGTGTCAAGATGGCTGGCCCATTCCAGCCTTGTGCTCATAATTCCAAATAGAAAGATGAAGACTAAGAGGAGGACAGTGCTACAAATTACAGAAGAAAAAAATAATTCCCGAAATCCCAGGCAGACCTCCCACAGAGCTCAGCACCCAGCCACCTGGCCTCTGCTAGCTGCAAAGGCCTTGAGAAAGGTATATATTTTAGCTGGCCCTGGCATCACCCTGAACAAAACTGGTTTATGATAATTAGGCCAAAGGAGAGAATGGTTACGGTAAAGGTTTGACTCTGAAATGTTGGTGTCCTGTCCCCCAAGCTCAGTGCTCTACTTTTGGTCCCAGTTGGTTGCTGTGCTGGATAGCTTTAGTGTCAACTTGACACACCTGGGTTGAGGTAGCCTCAGTTGGGGAATTGCCTCTATTGGACTGGCCTGTGGCCATGTCTGAGGGGCATCTTCTTGATGAGTGACGTGGGAGGGCCCAGCCCACTGTGGGTGGTGCCACCCCTGGGCAGGTGGGCCTGTGTTGCATAAGAGCAAGCTGAGCAGGGGCCAGGGGAGCAAGCCAGCAAGCAGCGTTCCTCCATGGCCTGTGCTCCAGTGCCTGCCTCCAGGTCCCTGCCCTGAGTCCCTACCTTGGGCTCCCTGATGAACTGCAACCTGGGAGATAAAAGCTGAGTAAACCCTTTCCTCCCCAAGTTGGTACTGGTCAGAGTGTTTTGTCACAGCAATGGAGAAACAAACTAAGGGAGTAATTGGTACCAGAGAGTGGGGTATTGCTGTGACAGACCTGACCTTGGTGTTTTTTAGAGGACTGTGGAAGTGTTTGGGACTTTGGGCTGGAAAAGCTATTGCGTGCTCAGAGTTTGTTGCAGTGGAGCTTGGAACAGTTACACTGAAAGGGTTGTAGACGATGGAGGCCTGGCTTGTGAAGCTTCAAAGGGAAGTGGAGACCATCAGGGCTGTTCATGTGAGATTTCAGATTGAGAATCTGTGGGTTCTGGTCAGCTGGGGCTGAAGAATCAGCTGTGATTAAGAAGAGACCAGAACCTGAAGCAAAACCTTTGCTTTACTGGGACAATTGATGCTGGTTAGCTGGGGCTGAAAAATCAGCTG
>NW_008358859.1:2612000-2612857 GCF_000622305.1 Nannospalax galili | reverse complement strand
GTAAGCTGAATAAACCCTTTCCTCCCCAAGTTGGTATTGGTCAGAGTACTTTGTCACAGCAATGGAGAACAAACTAGGACAGTGGCATTCTTTTGGGAGGTTGTAGTGACCTTAGGAGATGGAGCTAATGGGGCAGGTGTGTGTGTGTGTGTGTGTGTGTAAGACACTGGGGGAAGTATTTTTTGCTTCTGGTCCCTTGTTTCTCTACTTCCGTCTACCATTAGGGGAGAAGCTCAACTTCCACTTCTAAACACACTGCCAGCCATTTCCAGCCTCCCACATCCCCGGAGTGGTCCTGAGGCCGGTGACTCAGCTTGGTCTTCTCTGCTCACCCACATCCGTCTCATACATTCTTTGGGGTCTTCATTGGCTGTGCAAACTTGGCCTTAGTGACAGCTCCAGATTTTCCAAGTCTGGGGCTTAAGGCAGCATTCTTCCAGAGAGTGAGGAGAGAGGTGCAGCCAGGGTCTGTCCGCAGCATCACTGAGGCAGCCAGGCATCTGAGATGGCTTTTACTTAGGTCGGTGAGGATGCTGGGGTTGGGAAGGGCTGTGGGCCTGAAGCTGGGACTATTGCAGGGTTGACTTTTACTAGGACTCTAAATCCCCAATTTACATGCAAGCATTTACCTCAACTTGATCACTTTTAAAGAGAGGCATGATGCTTGATTTTAAACTAATTCTGTTGTAAAACATGAGATTCGTCGGGGGCTGGAAAGATGGATCAGCGGTTAAATACACTAGTTGTCAACAGCCTCTTCTGTCCTCCTCAGGCATTGCACGACACGGGTGCACTTACCTACATGTAGGCAATACACACATACACATGGAATAAAAATAATAAATTTTTTTTCAGCC
>NW_008358859.1:2580434-2611748 GCF_000622305.1 Nannospalax galili | reverse complement strand
TAATTTGTCAACAAATTTTAAAGTGATATGTGTTATGAAGAGTGCAGATTCAAAATTAAATATGTATTCTGGCATCAAATAAATAAATAACCTAGAGAGGTGGTTCAGGTGGGTAAGAACATTTACTGTGCAAGCATAGGGACCTGAATTTGGATCTCCATATGAAAAAATAGAGCATGGCCATTGCATACACACCTGGAACCCGAGCACTGTAGGGGCTGGAAACAGGAGGATCACTGGGGCTTGCTGACTGCCCACCTAGCTCCTCAGTGAGAGACCCTGTCTCAAGGGCGTAAGGTGGGGGTGATAAAGCAGGACACCCCACATCATCCCCATGCACACAAACATGCACACCTGCACATACACTGCCCACACATGTCACACTCACACACATACATAACACACAAAAATAAATAAATGAAAATAAAAAGCTTGGTTCAATGAACTGGTTGGAATTTTGCATGCTATTTTTTTAAACACCAAAGCTTTTTGTTAGATTGGTTCTGGGCTAGGATCCAATCCCTCACACATGCTGAGCATGCACAGAGCAATATCTTTACCCCAGCTCTGAGCTAAATAACAAGAGTTTTTAAAAACTTACATCTTTAATCTTTCGGAGGGGGTGCATGCAGTGGTATGTATATAGAGGTCAGAGGACAACTTGTGGGAGTCACTGTTCTCCTTCCATCACGTGGGGTTTGGGGACCAGACTCAAGCTGTCAGGCTCGGTGATAAACACCTTTACTTACTAACCACCTTGGCAGCCCCGTAACAGGGTTTTATGTATAGTGTTGTGCCTTGGTATTTGAGGGGAATTAGTTCCAGGACTGTCCCCCAGGGATATCAAAACCCACAGATGCTCAAATCCCTTGTGTAAAATGATAGCATTTCCTATAATATACATCTTCTCATATGCCTTCATTCATCTTAAATTATAGTATCTCACATAGTGAATGTCATAAAATTTATTTTTGTTTGTATTATTTAGGGAATGACAGAAAAAGGTCTGCGCATGTTCAGTTCAGGAGAAAAGTTGTTTTCTTGAGTCAGGTACTGTGAAATAGCTATAATCTCAGCGCTTGGGAGGTGGTAGCACAAGGATCAGGAGTTTAAGTCCAACCTTGGCTACATAGTGAGTATGAGGCTAGCCTGTGCCATATGAGATCCTAGCTCAACCTTTCCCTCAACCAGCAAAAAAACTGTTTTCTTGAACATTTTCCACAGATGCAGAATTTCAGGTACAGAGCACCAACTACACATAAATCCACATTTTGTTCCCAAATGACAAGAGGCCTTGACCTATATTAGCTGTAGCAGGTAAAATACACCATGGTGGGTGATCTTTGCTCCTGACAAATGACAAGCAAAATTAGACAAGCAAAATTAGACATCATCATCCATCATATTTTTTTCGAGAAACAGTCTTATGTAGCCCAGGCTGGCCTAAAACTCACTAAATAGCCCAGGATGGTCTTCAACTCCCGAGTCTCCTGCCTGCATCTCCCAAGTACATTGTCTTTACTATTGAAAAAGCTTAAATTTGATCTGGTGAAAATCATGGGGAAGTTATGTAATATAATAATTAGATATGAATATTAAATTAATATTAATAAAATATATTAAATATATACTATAAATGGCCAACATGTAGAAATGTTACTACCCTAGCCCATCAGCTTTTGTTTTCATTCAGTGCTCCTCGGATTTAGACGGCCCTGTCAGTGAAGTGCTTGCACTATAAGCACAAGGACCTGAGTTTGGTCACCAAGAACCCAAAAGCTAAGCATGGTGGAGCATGTTTGTAAGCCTGGCCTACTTGGTAAACTCCAAGCCAGTGAGGGTCTGGCCTGGGGAGATGGCTCAGCAGTTAAGAATATTGGTTGCTCTTGCAGAGAACCTGGGTTCAGTTCCCAGCATCCATATGATAACTAACAACACCCATTAATTCCAGTTCCTGGGGATTTGACACCCTCTTCTGGCCTCCATGGGCATTGCACAACATGGATACACTCATATGCATACAGGCAAAACACTCATAGACATAAAAATAAATTTTTAAAAAGTGGATGGTGCCTGAGGAACACCGCCTGAGGTTGCTCCTTGACCTCCATACATACGTGTACACCCTCACATACAGGTATACTCATGTATACACATATACAAGATGAAAGTTAAAGTGTATATTATACAGTATGCTGTGGATCCACAGAGGGATTGAGTCATGAGGACTTTGGAAGTCAAAAAAGTCTAATAACTGTTTGATATACTTATTTCTTCACTTTTAATTTTGTTATTGTTGTGTATGATACGTGAATTCAGGTGTGTGTATGCCACAAGGTATATGTGGCAGTCAGAAGACAACTTTGTGGAGGCGATTCTTTCCTTCTACCTTTAGTGGGTTCCAGGGGTCAAACTCAGATTGTCAGGCCTGCAGAGCAGCACTTTACCTACTGAGCCATCTTGTAAGCCCTATAACTGTTTGAAAGAAAATCATGAGAGCTGGGCAGGAGGTTGAGGCCAGCTCGGACTCCATGGCAAGACCCTGTCCCCAACCAAACCAATAAACAATGAGACTCCTTCCAGCCTTCCATGATGTCGTGATGTGAATTGTCCATCCCACTGTGACAAGCTTCATTTCCTCCCAGACCTTTCTAAGGCGACCTCAGATCCCCAAACTGAACGACCGGCTTTGATGGTTGGCTGCCTTTCCCCTGTCTCTAGCTGTAGTCAGCTGTTTGAACCAGAGAGACTCAGTCATGTGGTTCCAGGCTAAGATGAGCTAACCTTGTGCTCCCCAGAGAACTGCTGAGCCGACAGCTGTGGAAACACAGCTCTGTGCTGCAGGATGCAAACGACCCCGTTTCCCCGTCCTGGTGCTCTGTGCCCTTCTCAGGACAGCAACATTGCTCTTGGAATGTTTAAACTAAGTGGAGAAATCCAACATAAATCCCCCAATCTGATAACGTCCTTGCTTACTTTTCCTGATACTTTCTTAAACTGGTTTTAGAGTGTGAATTCTTTTCTGTCAAATTTTAGAATTTGGGGGGCAGGGGATATGTCTATGTATGTGTGCATATATGTGTGTGCATGAATGTGCATGCATGTGTGTGCATGTGCATATGGAGACCAGAGGATAACCTTTAGAGGTCATTCCTCAGGTGCCCCCCACCTTGTTTGTTAAGATAAGGTCTCCCACTGGCCTAGAGCTGACCAAATAGACTAGGCTGTCTGGCCAGTTACGGAGATCCACCTCTCTCAACCTCCTTAGGCTTGGGATTGCATAAGTATGTACCACCGTGCTGAGCAGTTTCAACATGGTTTTAGGGATTGAATTCAGGTCCTCCTGCTTACAAGGCAAGCACTGGCTTATCTCCCCGCTCAGGGGTTTTCTTTTAAGATTTATTTCATGTTTACATGTAAGTGCCTGCATGTATGTATGTGTACAACATGCATGCCTGGTACCCACGGAAGCCAGGAAAGGGCACTGAATTTCCTAGAACTAGACCTACAGGCAGTTGTGAGCCATCACGTGGGTGCTGGGAACTGAACCCTGGTCCACTGGAAGAGCAGCCAGTGCTCTTAACTGCTGAGCCATCTCTACACACCACCTGATGATTTTTTTTTCCCCAAAGCCCAGATACGAAGTTTTCGTAATAAGAAGAAGCACCTCTTGTACCTGACATTTAAGAGAAGGCAAGATACGTCCAAGCTACCTGCTCTGTAGAGATGCACCAGGCTTTAGTTACCCCATATTTGTCCCGCCCCCCATCCAATAGCATCTGGATTTCCTTCTGTGGAAGAGTTCTTCCCCTTTGGAAATCTCAAATCCATGCACCCTCTTCCCATGGAGGGTGTGGAAGACAGCTGCCAGCCTTCCAGAGCTGCATGATTTCTGGCTCTTTCTAAACTTAGTGCTTCCAATTCACATCTGTCTTATGCATCCCCAAGACCTTCTGATGTACCCCCTTCTCTTACATGGGACTCTGATGACCCTAGCGTGCATAAGAAGCCCTCATCCCCATCTGCTGGGATCTGTTCCCCGAGAACTATTTTATCTAGACACGTGTCCTGTCAAAACACAGGTAGATCTGTGAACCAGAGCTTGTGAATCAAGCCTTGTGGGGCTCTGACCAGGGGATGTATTCTTGCCCATTCACAGTCTTTTAAAAAACATCTTATTTGCTTTCTTTTCAGTGAAGATCTTGAAAGGATACTATCATCTTGTGATCCTTGTATCAAATTCCATACTGGGCATTTTAGATGAAAGGGTATCAGTTCCAAAGTGGAAAGCAAACATGTGCTAGGTAGTGCACCTTTGGAAACGCTGGGCATCTGGAGGTGCCAAGTTCGAGGGACCTGGACACTCCTTCTGGCTTCTTTTTGCTGGGGAGAGCACAGTCTCACTGAAGCTGAGTTTGTTTCCAGGAACAGCAGAGGTAAGAAACATTGTCCTGATCCAAAGCCATGGACTGCTAGAGATAGCTCTTCTTAAATTGTAACAAGTACAGATTATAAAAATTCAAGGGTGTAGCTGGGCATGGTGGTAAACACTTTTGATCCCTGTACTCAGGAGGTAGAGGCAGATGGGTCTCTGTGAGTTTGAGATCATCCTGGTCTGTATAGGGAGTTCCAGGCCAGCTAAGGCTACAGGGAGACCCTGTCTCAAATAATAAAACAAAAACAAAAGTTCAAGGGTGTGACAAAACTCACTGATGGTGTTGCCTGGGCCCTTAGGAAACCTATAGGGAGTTGGTTGCCATGCCTGGAACGGATACAGGAATTCTTAGTCTGCTTCTGCCTGGAGGAGAAGGGACCCTGCTTTCTATCAGCTTCCATATCCTGGGCTCGATAGAGTCTAGCCTGCTAACAGTGGGAATGTAGATCTCATCCTACTAGACACTAACCCAGCTGACATGTTTATTTGGTGTCGCAGGGAGACTGGTACTACCTGACACAGGAAGTTCAGCAAGTCCAAGGTAGGAACAGCATATGGGCTGCTGAGATGGAGATAAAAATAGCTCTGGCATGAGGCCAGGATGACTGCAGAAATTCTATTGATGGAATTATCCATGGAACTTTATTCCCTACATGGGAACCGTTCATGCTCAGGGATTAAGAAAGAGAAGTTGCAGGCCAGGTAGACCAAACATGGCTTCTTCCTGGCTCCTCCTAATCACAGCATACTAAGATCCAGGGATGACACAGGGGCCCAAAGGGAGCCAAAAGGCCAAGGAACCTCAGGTCTGTTGGTGTAAAGAAAAATGAGGCATCAGCCCCTGAGCCTACCAGGTCTCCGTGTGCAGCAGTCACAGGGAGGAGAGAACTGGCCAAAGAGTGGGGAGTTCCCGAAGGATAAGCACCCCAGTTCCTCAGCAAACACGGTCATGGGAAAAGAGAGGGAGGAGTTGTGAGACTGCAGGAGCCGCTAACAGTCCAAGGCAACTCATGAATCCTGTTTGATCACCAATTTGAACAAATCAACTATAAAAACTCACGGTAGAGACATGGCTCAGTCTGGTCAGTACTTGTCTTGCAAGTGTGAGGACCTAAGTTTGATCTTTAGCATCTGTGTAAAAGTCCCATGAGGCGGCACATTTCTGCTGTCCCAACCTGGGGGGCGTCCCAAGCCAGTGTCTCAAAAAACAAGGTGGACACTGCCTGAGGAATGACACCCAAAGTTGGCCTGTGTGAGTGTTGGGGTGTGTGTGTGTGTCCTACATACACACATGTGTACCTAAACACACACACACATACACACACACACACACACACACACGACTCATCAAAGGAAAATGATAGAATGTCAGAAGCAGGCTGGGTATTAATGACAGTGGTGGCTCGGCTCCGTTTCCCCAAATCTTTTCTCTGTATACGTCTGCGTTAGAGGCGACTCAAGAGGAAATGGCATCAGATTTGAGAGGTCGAATGAAGCCGGTGCCATGGCAGGTGGGCACGCAGGTGTCCCTGGGTTCCAGTCTGTTCTCCTCTGTCCCCATCTACCCCGTCTTCCCGCTGACCAGCTTTGCTGACCCTAAGTCGATCTGCAGGGACTTGGCTATGACCAACCTTGACCAACAAAGCTGCTATAAGGACTTTGCTCATTTTGTTAAATTCTTAATGGTAAGAAATCGGTAGGGAGGGGAGCATCCGCCATGGTGCCCACTGAAGTCTTTATAAATAAAACTATACCGTGTATAGAATTTTCTTTTAAATTCTTTTTTTGTTTGGGACAGAGTCTCCCTATAGCCCCAGCTGGCCTAGAATTTGCTATGTAGACCAGGCTGGCCTTGATCTCACAGAGAGCCTCTGTGTGTACTGGGATTAAAGGCGTGAGCCGCCACACCTGATTTGCTTTCAAATTCTTAAAAACTGTGCTGGAGTGTGGGGAATAATCATAGTATTGAAAACAGCAATGATTAGGAAAGTGGGAGATAAGCTTCTGTTTGCCCTTTCTGATCTATTTGAAAAAAAATTTTTTGGAGGGGTGCTGGGATCGAACCCATGGCCTCACATATGCTAGGCAGGTACTCTACCTCTGAGCTATATGTCCTCAGTCCCTTTGTTTGAAAATATTCATGATTTTTAAAAAGTTGAGGGAGCACTAAGAAAACAAAATAGATCTCAAAGAGCACCTCTACCCTCTTACCCCACCCTTCTCTGCCACCACCCCAAGTTGCATAACTGGAAAATTCTCCAACTCTTCTTGAGGATGTGGGTGAAGAGGAGGAGGCCGACCCAAGGCTGATTAACCCCATTCACATCACAGAAGAAAAAAGAAGCCAATTAAATCTTACTATTACTTTTGACTGTGAGTAATATGCTGTGACATGTGTGAGCTGGTCTTGTTGTTCTCATAAACAAGGCTAAAAGAAAGTCTGTGGCCTCGGAACTCTTAGAGTCATCCAAGCTACTGAATGTTTTCAAAGATTTTCAGAGGACACAGTTTTAGACTCAGGTGCATGTTTTAAAGAGGTACCTAGTAAATTGAAATTTTAACAAGGGATTGAGATATAAGACTTTTTAGAGGGAAGAAAAAAAAGGTTTAAAAGCCATCATTATCTTGGGTATGTTTTGGGTTAGGAGTTGAGAGTGGGTGCTGGCCTGGAGCCAACCAAAACGGGGGCGGGGCAGGGGGGACACCGGGAGCCCGTAGTGTTGTTCACAATGTTCTTCTCCAAGGCTGAACTTCTTGGAAAGGGGTTTATTTTATTTCATTCTAACGTAGCTCACACTTGGGTTTTTTTGTTTTTTTGTCTTTTTGAGACAGGGTCTCCCTGTAGCCCCAGCTGTCCTGGAACTCACTATGTAGACCAGGCTGGCCTTGAACTCACAGAGATCCTCCTGCCTCTGCCTCCGAGTGCTGGGATTAAAGGCGTGCGTCACCACGCCCGGCCTAGATGTTTTTTTTAAGGTGTCAGTAGGTGGCTATGGTTCTTAGAACTTTAGAATTAAACTCCTTCCTCCTCCCCTTCCCTTCCCTTTCTCTCTTGCTTTCTTCTTAAATTCTTTAAAAGGTTTTTGAGGTGTGGGTAATAGTAAACAGAAGAAAATATTTGGTATTGGGAAAATAATCAATTTTCAGTAAAATGCATAAAATTAGTAAAGCTTGAAACTGATATAAGCCCAATTTTTAAAATACTTTATTTTTTGTTTTATGTATGTGAGTGTATTGCCTGCATGTATGTATGTGCACCATGTATGTGCCTGGTACTCGAGGAAGCCGGAAGAGGGCATCAGATCCCCTGGAACTAGAGTTACAGACAGTTGTTAGCTGCCATGTGAGTGCTGGGAACTGAACCCAGGTTTTTTGGGAGAGTAGCTGGTGCTCTTCACTTCTGAGCCATCTCTCCAGCCCTCCTCCCAGTCCTTGATTTATTTTTAATCAGGAAGAAAAGGGCTATGGAATGTCTTTAAATGTTTTTCAATTATTTATCTATTTATCTGTGTGTGTATTTATTTATTTTGGCTGTGTGTCTTATATATGGGCACATGCGCACCATGAGCGGGTGGAGGTCAGAGGACAACCTTTGGGGATCAAACTCTGGTCTTCAGGCTTGGCAGCAAGCACCTTTACCTACTGAGCCATCTTACTGGCCCTGGAATGTTTTTTTAAAAAAGGAAAAGCTGCCCAGCGTGGTGGCGCATGCCTTTAATCCCAGAACTTGGGAGGCGAATCTCTATGAGTTCGAGGCCAGCCTGGTCTCTATAGCAAATCCAGGCCAGCGTGGGCTACAAGGAGACCCTGTCTCCAAAAGACCAATAAATAAATAAATAAATAAATAAATAAATAAATAAATAAATAAATAAAAATAAGGAAAAGCTACTTTGAGAGAGAAAGTCGGAATACGATGGCATTGGGAGGGATCTCTACAGCAGAGAAGGAGCAGAATGCAGTCAAAGATACGAGGGGGTGTGTTCAAACAGAGGACAGAGCACAGCCTCTGGTGTGGGTCCTCGCCATCCTCTGGCTCTGTTTGAGACAGGCTCTGCCTGGCCAGGCTAGCAGGCCCATTAGTTTCCCAGGATTCTCCTGTCTCCACCCACCATCTCAGCATAGGGACACTGGGATCATGGATGTGCACCACAGAACCCAGCTTTATATGGGTTCTGGGGATCCGAAGTCAGGTTCTCACACTGGGCAGCAAATGCTTTACTCAGTGAGCCATCTCCTCAGTCCAGGAGAGTACTCTCACCCCCAGGGACAGAGTCACAGCTAGACAGCTGCACACACAGAGCTGCTAAAACAAGTCTTATATCCCATTAGTCGCCCCCCCCAGCTCCCCAGGATTTCCTGTTCCTTTCCTTCATTAAAATGATATGTTAAATAACCTCAAATCTAACCATTCCATTGAGTTTCGTTTTCTTCTGTAAACTCCTATGCATGTGGATGTCAATAAAAAGTACATCGTTTCTCTGCTAATATTGCTTTTGTTGGTTTAATTGGCAGGCCCACGAGTACAAACATAACGGGTAGAAACAAAGTTTTTCCCTCAAGGCACACAAAAAGCACAAAACGGAGACCCCTGGATTAACTACCAGCATGGACAAGAACAAGTCACCTAAGGTAGTTTTAAGATTTTTGGCAGGCCAGGAAGACAGCTAGGTGGGTAAAAGTGCTTGTTGAGGAGCCTGGGATCTGAGTCCAGATCCCTAGAACACCTACAGCAAGATGGAAAGAGGAAGCTAGCTTAGACCACCCAGTACAACCACAAACAACAAAAGAGATCCTGACTCAAAACAAGGCAGAAGGTGAGAACGGGCACCCATGGTGTCATCTGACTTCACATACGTAAACACACACACACACACACACACACACACACACACACACAAATACATTTTGTAAAAAGATCCTTGATGGAGCTAGAGAGATGGCTCAGTGATTAAGAACACTGGTTGTTCTTACAGAAGACCTGGGTTCAAATCCCAGCACCCACATGGGAGCTAACAACCACCTGTAACCCCAGTTCCAGGGAATCAATCCAACGCCCTCTTCTGTCCTCTGCTGGCACTGCACGACACGGGTGCACTTACACACATGCAGGCAATACACTCATACTCAAATAAATAAGTAAATAAGTAAATAAATAAATAATTTTTTTTAAAGTTACTGGGACCTCAGGTTTTAGTTAGCTCATGGAGTACAAGGCCCTGGCTTCCATTCCCGGGCACCACCAAAACCATGTAAATAACCTACTAGCACGGATCCTCCCTGATTCCAACAGAAAGCCCAATGCCAAGTTGACCTGTGTCTTAGTTCATTTCCTGTTGCTGTAACAGAATACCTGAGACTGAGCAATTTACAAAGGAAAGTTTATTCAACTCAGTTGTTGAGGCTGGGCATTCCAGGAGGAGCAGCTGTGTCTGACAAAGGCCTCAGACTACTTCTAACGTGCTGGAGGTTGGAAGGGAAGAGAAGACACGTGTAAAACAAAGGGAACCCAACTCCCCCCAAGGAAAGCATCTATTTATTCCTGAAGTCTCTACCCCTATGTACCAGACTCCAGGCCCCACCTCCCAAAAGTCTTATATTGCGGACTGTTTGGGAGTGACACCCTATGTGACACCGCTTATGCGTCAACCCAGTTAGCAACTGCAGTACTGGCTTTAACACTTCAATATATCCTAGCATTTAAAAATGTGTGTGTGTGTGTGTATGATGCATGTGTAATATGTGTGTTTGTGTGTGTGAAAGCAGGTACACACATGCCATGGCATACATGTGGAGGTCTGAAGACAAAGCCGTCCATCTTGCTTATGACAGGATCTCTTGTTAGCTGCTGTGAACTCCACACCACCTGGTCCATGAGCCTCTGGGAATTCCCTCCTCTCTGTCTCCCACCTTGCCATAGGAGCACTAAGATTACAGATGTGCGCTACAGTACCCAGCTTCGCACAGGTTCTGAGGATCCCAGCTCAGGCCCTCTTGCTTGCACAGTGAGTGCTTTCCCTACCAAGCCATCTAAGGTCACTGTATTTTTTTAAAATGGCCCCACTGAGGTCTAAGACAAGCATTATAAAAAATGTTCAGCAAGTTTTGACATATGTACACACCCAAGGAGTCATCTGCCATAGCAGAATAATGGACATACCCATCAGCCACCAGTTCTTTCCTGTACCTTTTTCATTTTTACCCTTAATTTAATTTTTGAGACTGGGTCTCACTCAATAGCCTGGGTTGACCTTGAATTTACAGTGCTGCCTCAGCCTCCTGGGTGCTGATATTACAGGTGAGCACCACCGCATGGGGCTCCTCTTTTAGTGCATAGTATTTTTGGGTGTCAAATAAAATGACAGAAGGAAAACTAATTACTCTGACCATTGCACAGTTATATAGATCGAGTTATTACACTGTACCTATGCATACGTACATTACAGCCAATTTTTACTCATTTACTTAAATTTTATTTTCATTTTATGTGTATGAGTGTATTGCCTGCATGTACGCAAGTGTACCCATGTCATACAATGCCGGTGGAGGTCAGAAGAAGGTATTAGAGTCTCCAGAATGGGAGTTATGGACAGTTGTCAGCTGCTATGTGGGTGCTGGGAATTGAACCCGGGTCCTCTGCAAGAGCAGCCAGTGCTCCTAACCGCTGTGCCATCTCTTCAGCCCCATTACTGTCAATTGTTTTAAAAAAAGAATTCAATTTGGAAATAGAGCTGCGTGTTTGGGAGTGTGTCACTGGTATCTCTACCTGCCTATACCACGTGCTTAGCCCTTCAGACCTTTCCCTCTGCTCCCTCCCTTTACCACTTTCCTCCTGCAAATCCCCAGATTCTCACCCTCCACCTGTGCCAAAGCCCTGCTTCTGGCCGAGGGCAGTGAGAAGCAAAGCCCCCTGGGATAACTGCAGCTTTTCTTGTGCAAACAGCCACAGGCCCCTCATTGAGCCAGCCCTGCCCATACTCAGGGAGAGCCTGGAGGTAAAGAAAATCACAGAGCCAGGGCCTGCAGAGATGATGCTCTGAAGTGCTCATAGATGTTTACTTTTGATCTTTCGGGTTTTGCCTTCTTAGGAATTTGAAAAGTTTTAAGTAAAATATCGATCTTTTAATCAGTGATATTTGGCTACTTCTTGGAGTATACAGAACACCAACACTGTCGTTTTACTGCAATGCTGTGCAAAGCCCATCTCACCCAGCTTAGCCACAGGAGATATGGCCACTGTGATGTTGGTGTGCGTTACCCAGGAGGTTCTCACACAGAGACCACGGAGGGAGTGCCCAGTGCTTGCAGGGGCTGGAAATTGATCTAGTACATCCTGTGGTTGTCCTGGTCTTGCTTATATTTTCATTTTTAAAAACTTTTACTTATTTGTTTTTAAATTTTTATTTTATGTGCATGAGTATTTTGCCTGCATGTATGTAAGTGCACCCATGTCATGCAATGCCCATGCTACAGAAGACTGTTAGCTGCCATGTGGGGTGCTGGGAGCTGAACCCAGGTCCTCTGGAAGAACAGCCAGTGCTCTTAACCACTGAGCCATCTCACCAGCCCCATTACTTATATTTTTCAGATCCTTAAAATGTACCACTTCCCAACTGTACTCTGGACAGGTGGGTCAATGTTATATAAGTTAAAACGTCAACTGAAATGCATCCTTAGTAGAGCCAGATGACACTGGTTCCAGCTTCCTTTGAAATGTTATCATTAATTTTACAGGAGGGCAATTTATACTTTTTAAGTCTTACTATTCCTGACACTAATTTAGTTGCATTTTTATCTGACATTCTTAATTAGTGTTAGCCATGTTGAACTGAAATATGGCGGTAATGAGTATCCATGTGTCTTTAAAGGATAGAAATATCTGGATACAAGATAAACGATAAGGCTCATATGCCATTTTCTAGAGTGGACCAAACCTTAAAAGGCTCTATTGCTCTGCATTGGTCCTTTCAGAGATGGGATCTCTTGATTGCCTGGAATGACATTGGAGATAGCCCACGTCCTGTGCCTGCGGTCTTTGTGGCCCTCTGGGGAAAGGTTAAAATTCCTCATTCTTTTCCTATAAGTGGTTCTCAATGAGGCTGACAAACAGGTCAGTCTGGACCTGCACACCCTGGAGCTGATTCTGAGGAAAAGCAGGATGTGTGGCTGTTGGGTCCGGATGGTGGGAGAAGGAGGAGTGTAAGGGGGAAAGGAGAGGATGGGGGCGGGCACCTGTCTGCGAAAACATGAGCTCTGGTACAGCCTGACATAGTACAGTATTTGAAAAGTATAAACCAGAATGGCTCTTCCTGTCCCTCCCTGTCCTCTTGTCTCTTTTCCTCTCGCTTTTCTCCGTAGCTTCCATCTTTGTCCTTGTGGGATGCCAGGGCCTGAGGGAGGGAGGGAAGAAGCCCCCTTTTGGGGCTGTAGCACAGAGTAAGGGGTCGGGGGTCCTTGAAAGGAGAGGACCAGAGTGGGTGTCAGAGTTCACCATAGTGAAGGGTGACCCAGCTTGGGCACTCAGCCCAAGACTGTGACACGTGGGCATTTGCAAATGTCCATTGGTGTGGGGTCAGAGTCCTTACTGGGTCAGGAGGGCCCCTGGGCAGGATGTCAGAGCCAAGCAGGGTAAAGAGGGTGTCCTCCATGGGGGTGGACGTGATCAAACAAAGGTGCAGCCTTGAAATAATGGGAAGCAGGGTTCTCACTCCAGGGAAAGGAAATAGAGATGATAAAGGAACCTGCATTACCAGACTGAACTCAGAGATTTCAGCCAGAACAGACACACAGACACCCACGTGTGCTTTCTAGTGTGGTTCTATAACAAGAACCCTGGCTCTCAGACCTCAAATGGCAACGTCTGCTGGCTGCTCTTGAGAGGGAAAAGCCTGTTCCAGGGCCAGACATGGAGAGGACAAAGGGAGCTAGAACATCTGTCTCCCTGGGTCCACAGAATGGAAACATTTCCAAGGGTGATCAAGACACATCCAAAGGATGTGGGAGTCATCAGGAAGGGTCACCAGAAATAGATAGGTGAGCTGAGCACCAGAGTATCACTAGAACCAGATAATAACCTATTGGCAGGATAGAGAGCTTAAATCTGTGCTGAATGTGTTTCCAGTCTGATGAGGACAGCACGTGTTTCAGGATCTCCTGTGGAACAGGTATTGATGGCTCCAGTCTAGCCACAAGGAAGCTCCAGATGTCAAAAATTGTGGTGCACCCTGCAAAGCAACCACCCCACTATCTTCAAAAGTGCCCAGGTCACAAAGGTCAGAGAAAGACACCAGAGTGAGACATGGGGACTCCAATGCATTGTGTGACAAGACATAAAGGACACGATTGGGACAAGCGATGAAGCTTGAGCGGGGGTCCTAGGGTTCAAGAGCGGCTGAGCTGTTGTCAGTTTTCTGATACTGATGATCACCAGTTTGTGTGTAAGAGAATATAGTGTTCAGGCCTAAAGGACTACTGGATTGCCCGCCCCCGATATGTATGCAAATGTATGAGGGCACATGAGCCTGTTTGAGTGGGTGGTGATGGGCACTGAGTACCCTAGGGTACCCTACCTGACCACGCTCCGTCTTACTCCCTTGGGGCAGGGTCTCTCGTTGAACCTGGAGCTAGGCATGTGATCAGTAACTAGGGATTGGAATTCAGATCCTGTGCTTTCTGTGGCAAGTGCTCCTGCCCTTTGAGCCATCTTCCCAGCCCAAGAATTGTCAATGAAACTTCAAGGACTCTCCCCTTTTATTTGAAACCCTTCTGGCAGTGCTAAAGGTTGGACCTGAAGCCTTACATATGCTAGGGAAATACTGTACCCCTAACCCCAGCCCAAGATACCCAACTGTTCTATGGATCAGGAAGGTTTTTGTACTCAACTTGAAACTTTCTTGTTGGTTTGTAGCATGAGTAAAAACATAATAAAAACTTAAATAAGGCACCATATTAGGGGGTTATTCAGGGCCTGAGGGTAGGGAGCTAGATTAGAAAAAGTCAGCCAGAGGGAAATGCTCTGGCTTGGGTGACTCCTCATTTCCACATTTGCAGATTCCCAAGTCCAGGCTGGAAGTCCTTCTGGGAATTTCACACAACCCTCCACTTGGTCCATCACATACTATGTGCCTGTTTACTTAATGAATTTCTGATTAGAGTTGATCTGTGTCCCCGGAGCTGAAAATAACTCCAGGTGCATGCAGCTCCTGGATATGCACTGTTGGCTGAATGAAAGAGCTGCCCACAATGGCTCCAAAAAAAAATCCCTTCCCATGGTCTTGGGACATCAAATCTGGTCATTCATAGATCGAGACCAAGGACGTGGCGCCTGGCTCACCTGTCCTAGATTCGGTGGAGCACTTGGAATCTTGCATGGCTGCCCTGTCTCAAGTCTTCGTAGAACAGCTATGGAGTGGGTCAGCTTCCATGGATCAGCACAACATTGTTCTTTGAAGGGACTGCAGGGAAGAAACCTAAACAAGGAGAAAACCGGGCTGGGGAAGTGCTCAGTTGGGAGAGTGCTTGACTAGCATACATGAAGCCCTGGTCTGGGTCCCCAGCACCACAGGAACCGGGTGTGATAGAACAAACTGTAATCCCAGCAATTAGTAGGTAGAAGAAAGCCTATCAAGGAGAGGGAGTTCATAATTCTTGATTATATAGTAGTTCAAGGCCAGTCTAGGCTACAAGAGACCCTGTATTTTTTAAAAAGGCAGAGAAAACCAGACAGCTTACGGTCAAGGCTGCCGAGCAAATAGTCATCAAGTTCCGGATGTTTACGCACGTGTGTGCACACGCACACGCGCGCTCACACACACACACACACACACACACACACACGCACACACACCATGAATGAGGTGAAGGAGTTATACAAATCCTTATCCCCTCTCAGACTGTAAATGATTCTAGGCTTCTAAAGTTTTTTTGTTTTTATTTTTATTTTATGTGTATGTGTGTATTGCCTGCATGTAGGTAAGGGCACCCATGTCATGCAATGCCAGAGGAGGTCAGAAGAAGCTGTTGGATCCCCTGGGACTGGAGTTACAGACAGTTGTAAGGGGCCATGTGGGTGCTAGGATTCGAACCTGGGTCTTCTGCAAGAACAACCAGTGTTCTTAACCACTGAGCCATCTCTCCAGCCCCAAGGCTTCTAAAGTTTTAACAATGATTTCCTTTAAAGAAAATGGTTCTGAGGCTGGAGGGATGACTCAGCGGTTAAGAGCACTGGCTACTCTTCCAGAGGACCCAGGTTTGGTTCCCAGCACCCACATGGCAGCTAACAGCCATCCCTATCTCCAGTTCCAGAGGAATCTAGCTCCCTCTTCTGATTTCCAAGGGCATTGCATGACATGGGTGCACTTACATACATGCAGGCAATACACTCATGCACAGAAAGAAACATAAATAAATAAATAAATAAATAAATAAATAAAATATTTTTAAAAAAGAAAATGATTCTGGGTAACTCAAGGACACTCCAGCCTTGACTTTGAAAATGTCTGAGCTGTCCCCAAAGCAAGTCCCTGGTATATCTGCCTCAGTCTCGTGGCAGCTACAGGCAGGGTTGGCCTTTTCTTTTTGTTCAGTCTTTCCACCGGACATAAATAAATAAATAAATAAATAAATAAATAAAATATTTTTAAAAAAGAAAATGATTCTGGGTAACTCAAGGACACTCCAGCCTTGACTTTGAAAATGTCTGAGCTGTCCCCAAAGCAAGTCCCTGGTATATCTGCCTCAGTCTCGTGGCAGCTACAGGCAGGGTTGGCCTTTTCTTTTTGTTCAGTCTTTCCACCGGAAAGACTTTGTATTTAAAAAAAAAAAAGAAAGAAAGAAAGAAAAGAAAGCAGCAGCCATGTCACAATGGGACTGATTGTTCTGAGCGGGGCCACATTGCCTTAAATATTTACCTTTTCGTTTCACAATCCAACAGGAAACAGGGGTCAAGGGTTTTCGTTACCCTCTCCCCTCTGGTCAGGACTAAAGAACAGTTGTTTTTCTAGTTGCTCAAGAAGGAAATGATAACAGGTAGGAAATTAGCACTTAGCCAAAGCCTCCAGATCACAGTCTTTGGGTTGCAACCAAGTTCTCCAGCTATGGGGCGAACCGGTTACAGAGGAATGAATGAGCCTTGGTCAACCTTCTCCCACTTTCCGTGTGCCTCCAGGGTGCGGCTGAGGTTGAACATTGTAAAACAAAAATTCGGGGAGGACATTACTTTCTACTGTGCTGCTCCCAGTCCTAGCAGACCAGACCAGACCAGACCAAAATGGAATCACTTATGCCAACTGTCACCTCCTCAAACTGAAGCCTTAAAGAAGCATAGGTTTTTGGGGTTTTTTTTAGTATACTGGGAAGTTCATCTACCCACATCATTGTGATAAAGAAATTCCTTCTGCTTTAACCCTTGTGGGAAAACTCCGTCATGTGATGGGCCGGGGATGTAGTTCCCTTGGTGGAACGCATAAAACCCTAAGTTTGATCCCCAGCACCACATAAAAACTTCCTTGTGTTAACGTATGGAATTTGTCTTTTTACTGCTGTTTCTCATCCCTTACAAACCCTAGTGCTCTCGCTCTGCCATCTGCCCAGTGAGAACTTCCAGCTCTGTCTTGTAGTTGAAGACTGTCCTGATTCATGAGCCACAAATAAAATCTAGTTAGGTGTGCCACGAAATCTGCTGTGACTGTGTCTTTTGACAGAATTTCCACCGTATTTCTGCTCTATCTAATGTTATCAGTGATCAAGATAGAAAGCTGGGCCAGGAGATTAGGTTCCTTGTCAAGCAAGTGCAAGGTAGGGTAGTGGTTCAAAGACGAGGATGTGGGTGCATCTCTGTGACCAGCATGTGTCGGGTATGTACAAGGCTCTGGGTTCCACCCCCAGCAGCACAAAGAAGAAGGTACAAAGAGCAGTGTAAAGGAGGGCTTCCCCCGCCATTCTCCAAGGCCTGACAACAGCCCGGTTTCTGCATTCACAGGCTCATTCTGGTTAGAGACCAGTTCTGGAATGTTCTGTCCAGATTCTAGGAGTGGCCAGCCTTACCAAAAGTGTGAGTTCAAGCCATAGACTAAAATGGTTTGGGGATAGGGGGATTTCTATGTCTTAGCTGCCTCTGAATACACTGTAGGGGAGGGAAGACTTTTTGCTCTTAGGTTTGGTGTTAAATTTGTGAGATAAACTGACAACAGGTGAAAGAAAGGAGGATCATGTCATGCAAATGTATTGGTATTTTAATGTTTTGTACATGGGAGGCATAACAGCAAGGGAAAAGAAAACCACCCCTAAAGCAGTGAGATTTGAGAACTTTTATCTCATCTTAATAGGGATAAGGACAGGAAATACTGTCACTTAGGGCACAGTGAATGACTTTTAGGGAAGATGAACAGGCCCTTAGGAGAATAGATGGGAGATGTGATAGGTTGTAACAGGCTTGTCTGGGAGTGGCCTGACCTCTAGTCTCTCCTGAGATAAGGACACTCCACTGGGTTGGACACTCCAGGGAGGGATCTAAACTGTTGTTGATGATCCGTCTTTGAAAAGATAAGAGGACTCCTGAGCAAACTGCCCTCTGTGGTCAGTGCTTTCCCCTCAAAATAGCCAACACACCAAAGTGGTATATTTTGAAGTAGCAAGTCCTGAACTCCTTCTGTAGCAAAACTTTTTAATTAAATTTTTTTTAAAATTAAGAATTCAGTTATAAATAAGAGTTTCATAATTAGATGAGTTAATCATTAAAATATTTCTATATTAAAAGCCCAGTCCTTAGCTAGACATAGTGGACATGCCTATAATCCCAGCACTCAGTAGCCCGAGGAGACTCAAAAGTTTGAGGCCAGCCTGGGCAGGACTCTACCTCAAATAAAATTAAAATAAAAAAAGCTCAGTTCTTGAACTTGGAATGCTTGGGTTCAAGTCCCATCGGTGCCATTAATTAATCATTAACCTAGAAGAAGCTGTCTATATAACCTTTCTATGCCTCATCTTCCATATCTGTAAAATAAGATGTCGGGGGCAGGGGTATACTTCAGTGGTAGGGCATTTGCCTAGCAAGCACATGTCCCTGGGTTCTGTCCCCAGAGCCAAAAGGTGGGGGGGGATAACAAAATGAGAGGGAACGACACATATTTCAAAGGTTTTGAGAGGAAAAGAGTTAATATAAATCAACAGTACCAGGCACAGGATATAGACTCAAGAAACACTAACACTCCTCGGTATAATATCGTTACATTTTTATTACACTTATTTATTTTATATATGTGTGTGTAGGTCAGAGGACAACTTGCAGGAGTCTGTTCTCTCTTTCCACCATGTGCGGACCAGGGAGTGAACTTGAGTCTTAACAGCAAGCACCTTTACCTGCTGAGCCATCTCAACAACCTCTCATTACAATTTAAGAAGACATTTTGAAGCAGAACACAGTGGTGCATGCCTTTAATCCCAGCACTCAGGAGGCAAAGGCAGACGGATTTCTATGAGACTGAGGACGGCCTGATCTACATAGGGAGTTCTAGGCCAGTCCAGGCTCCACAGTGAGACTCTGTCAAAACCAACCAAACAAACAAACAAAAACAAGAAAGAATTTTGTATTGGGGAAAGAACTGGGCTAGGTAAAATAATCAAGTAAATGATGTGATGGAAAGCTAAAAGGACAGATCTACTCACAGACTAAGGGGCAACTTTCAAAGTTCAAATCACCCTTACTGACGTGAAAGTTTGGCCTTTCTCAGCTCTCAGAGGACAGTCTCCCTCTTGCTTTCTTGGTGATGAATAGATTGTGTTTTCTTTTTATACTGTGGTTTATTTACTTATTTTTTATTTTATATGTATGAGTGTATTGCTTGCATGTATGTAAGTGCATTCCTGTCATACAATGCCCATGGAGGCCAGAAGAGGGTGTCGGATCCCCTGGGACTGGAGTTATTGACAGTTGTTAGTTGCCATGTGGGTGCTGGGAATCGAACCTGAGTCCCTCTGCCAGAGCAGTCAGTGCTCTTAACTCTCCAGTCCCTATACTTTGTTTTTTTAAATACATGCTCCATTATAATTGTAGGAAAAGCTGTGGGTGGCCCAGCTGAGCTTATTCAGGGAAGTTGGTCAGTGTCCCAGGAGCACACAGGCCCTGAAGTCTTTATTTTGCTGAGAATGACTCTCCAACCCCTGTACTTTCACCTGCTGAGACAAGGCAATGGCCTCAGCCAAAGGTCAAGAATCAGAGGCTTCTTAAAAGCCTCCAGCAGGTTCTAAGCTCATTCTGTAGGACGCACTGCCTCCAGCTTTCCAGGCCCCTTTCTAACAAGAGTGTGGTGCAAGGTGGGCTTTCCCTGACTCAGATCCCACTGGGAAGATCTTTTTATGCATGTATAAGAGTGTGTGTATGTGTATGTGTGTGTGTGTGTGTGTGTGTGTGTGTGTGTGAGAGAGAGAGAGAGAGAGAGAGAGAGAGAGAGAGAGAGAGAGAGAGAGAGAGAGAGAGAGAGAGAGAGAGAGAGAGAGAGAGAGAGAGGGGGAGAGAGTGATATGAGCACAGGTGGGCCATGGGTGCCTGTTGTGGGGAGGCGAGAAGAGGACGTTGGAGTCCTTGCTCTGATCCTCCTGTCTCCCATAGTGCTGGGATGACAAGTGTGCATGTGACCACACCTGGCTTTTTACTCCTGTGCTAGGATTCAAACTCAGGGTTCCCATACTTGTATAGTAAGTGCTCTTACCCACTGAGCCATCTCCTCACGCTGTGCTGGGAAGATCTTCAACTGGTGTGTTTTAGCCACCTAGACCCTTATATGTGAAGTCCTAGAACTAGTCTTTAGCAGAGGTGAGGCGTAGAGGAGGCAATTTATCAGAGTGATGGCTGAGAGGAAGGCATCTTAGCCCTGGGCTGCAATGTCTAAGAAACTTTCCTGTGGGCAGGGGTTGGTTGTGCGCATCCATCCATCAGTCCATCACAGCTGGCCTTAGGGATGTAATAAAGGTTTATTCATCCAACTGCCAGGAGTATTTCCTTCTGCCAGGCCCCAACGGGTGAGTGCAAACATCAACAAGCAAACCCTGGCCTCCTGGGTGTGAGTTTAAAGAGCCAGGGACGCGCCAGGAAGGGAGCAGCTAGGCCTGTCCTCAGGGAGTGACTTCATGACCCAAGTGGGACTTGAAAACAAACCTTCTCACATCCACCAAACTGCTGGATTTCCATGGACTTCATGGTTATAAATTTTCCACTATCTCAATCAGTTGTAAAGTTGGGTTAATGTTTTTTTTTTTTTTTCTGGTCTCACATTGTACCCTGACTGCCTTACCTTTTCAAATATGATTCTAATCCCTCACGTCTGTCTGGAAGCTCTAAGATGTGTGTGTGTGTGTGTGTGTGGTGTGTGTGGTATGTGTCCCCAAAGCAACTTCTCTTTTCTAGAAAATTTTGTTTTTTGAGGTTTTTTAATTTTATTTATTATTTTTATTTTATGTGTATGTGCATATTGCCTGCATATAGTTAAGTGCACTCATGTCGTGCAAGGCTGTGTGTGTGTGTGGTGTGTGTGTGTGTGGTGTGGTGTGTGGTGTGTGGTGTGTGTGTGTGGTGTGGTGTGTGGTGTGGTGTGTGTGTGTGTGTGTGGTGTGTGTGTGGTGTGTGTGTGTGTGTGGTGTGTGTGTGTGTGTGGTGTGTGTGTGGTGTGTGTGTGTGTGTGTGTGTGGTGTGTGGTGTATGTGTTGTGTGTGTGTGTGTGTGTGTGTGTGTGTGTGTGTGTATTCTGCTAAACACAGCAAAGGATTGGTTTGTTTTCATTTGTCATGACTGCAAGGCCTACCTCCAGGGCTCCAGGGAACCATAGGAGGCATTTTCCAGACTTCTTTCCAGAATAAACAACTTGAAAGGCCAGCCTGCCTTCACGGCTGCCCACGGCTTCACATCTCCGCTCCAGGAGGAAGGAGAGACCCCTGACCTTCTGTAAATATTTCAACACAGCCAGTTCTCTGAGGAATTAGAACTTTTGTTTTTGAGTCAACTCTGAAATGAGCACAGAGGAGGCCCGATTTTTATGGCCTGGGTGTACTTTCTTGACAGTGGGACATTTTGACATTATATTTTCATGGCTATTAACAAAGGAATTTCATGCCCTAAAACTCTGGGACAAAAAGGACACGGGAGAGGAGTCTAAGTCATCAGAATGCAGTGGCTGTTTTGATTCGGCCATAGACATAGGCAGATCTCAGAAAGACTCTATAGGATTGTGAAATACCTCTGGTCATAAGCTTGATCTTCTAAACAGAGAATATAAAGCAAACAAAACAAAACTCCATGCCCTTAAAATAAGAACCTGATAGGAACAGCAGGGTTTGATTTCTTGTATTTTTTCTTTCCCCCAAGTGTGTGCATGTGTGGTGTGTGTTTGTGGGTTCGCAGGCATGGGGGAGCACTGTGTGCACATGTGTGCGGAGACCCAAGGTTGATATTCAAAGTTTTCCTCGCTCACTTCCCCCCCTATTCATTGAGGCAAAGTCTCTCGATCCAACATGGCTAGTTTACATGGGCTCTGGGGATCCAAATGCTGTTCCTCACGCTTGCGCAGCAAGCTCTGTGAGCACCGAACTCTCGCCCCAGCCCAGAACTGAGTGCAATGCAGCAATCCTCCCACATCCTTAGAGATACATTCCAAGATTCCTGGTGAATATCAGTGACCATGGGAAATACTCAACCTTATATACTATAGTTTTACCTCCACACATTTATCTATGACTAAGTTTATAAATTTGGTGCAGTAAGATATTAACCACAACAGTTGTCAAAGCCAGAACAATTATAATATGCTGTAACAAAAGTTAAGTACACATTGTCTCTCTCAAAATATATATACTTCTAGCCGGAAATGGTGTACACCTTTAATC
Organism: Nannospalax galili; assembly: GCF_000622305.1. Classification (NCBI taxonomy): domain Eukaryota; kingdom Metazoa; phylum Chordata; class Mammalia; order Rodentia; family Spalacidae; genus Nannospalax; species Nannospalax galili. The sequence continues at coordinate 2,589,442 of NW_008358859.1, read as the reverse complement.
CCAGCAGTCTGGCGGCAGAGGCAGGCAGATCTCTGTGAGTTTGAGGCCAGCCTGGTCTACATAGTGAGTTCCAGGACAGCTGGGGCTACAGGGAGACCCTATCTTACTACTATTCTTTTTTAGTGCATGAGTGTTTGCTTGCACATATGTTAAGTGCACCACATGCATGCAATGTTCGTGGAGGCCAGAAGAAGGCATCAGATCCCCTGGAAATGGAGTTATAGGACAGTTGTTAGTAGCCAGGTAGGTGCTGAGAACCAAACCTGGCTCCTCTGGAAGGGCAGCCAGTGCTCTTAACCACTGAGCCATCTCCCCAGCCCTGTGCCTCTCTCTACCCTGAAAGGAAGCACTTCATGGGGCTTCTGTGGCTTATCCCAGTTGCCAACATCACTATTCTTGTGCTTGGGGACCATTATTAAATGAAGCAAGAGTTACCTGAATGTAAGAACCACAATATCATGGTGGCCAGCCTGAAATCCAAGATGGCTACTTGATGACTAATAGGAGAGTTGAAATACAGTGTGGGTACCCTGACAAGGGATGCTTGTGTCAAGCACGATGGGGCAAGCTGTCAGCACACCATTCAGAAGCTACACAATTTAAAACTTAGGAATTATTTACTTCTGGAATTTTCTGTTAATATTTTCAGACTGGTTGATTTCAAGTAACTGAAAGCTTAGAAATGGATACTGTGGGTAAGCTGAGAATGTATGAAAAGTGTTTAAACTCCCTGATTTGACACAGACACATATACCAGGAGAGCGGCTATGACCTTTGAAAAAGACAAAGCTCATTCAGTGTGTTAGCTTTGTCAACATGCTTGGAAAGGGAGTTGTTCGATGCACTAGTATGGAAAAGGAAAACCACAAGTATTTTGAGACTCACAGGTCTGTGTTATAAGAGGCCAACTTGGTTTCTGGTGTTCTCTCACACTGTGACTCTCTCTCTCGTGTGAAGGTCAGAGGTCTACCTCAGATATTTTTCAGGGACTACTCACCTTAACTTTGGAGAAAGGTCTCTCACAGGTCTAGAGCGCACCAACTCCGCTAAGCTTAATAGCCAGTGAGCCCAGGGATGCGCCTCCCATCCCGGTGCTGGGATTATAAACGGATGCCGCCATGTTTGCCTTTTTCAATGCAGATTCTCTCAACTCAGTTCTCAGGCTTGCAAGGCAAAGCACTTTAGCCCAGTCCCTTACTGTTCTTAAATTTTAGGAAAAGTAACCCCACGAACCTAGCATTACATAAGCAAAAAGTCCGTTTAATTTCTAAACACAGTAAGAGATTAACCACAATAATTAATGATAACATTAACAACAGGCTGAATAAAAGTTAAGTGCTTAGTCTCTCTCCTATCTCTCTGTCTCTGTCTCTGTCTCTGTGTGTGTGTCTCTCTCTCTTTCCCTCTCTCTTTCTTACTGTACCTCTTTTTTTAAAGGAGAATCACGTGGTGAAATTTGCTCTGGACTTTCTAGATTCTGGGTTTCAGATTCATAAGCTCTCACCTTTTGGTGACCCATAGCTTGAGGTACCTGATGGGCAGCTAATTAGAGCACAGAGCCCTGCCCATCTCTAGGCAGCTGGTCCCAAGGCCAAGGTGTTGCAGTACCTTCTAATGTTTTGTTTTGTTTTGTTTTGGTCTTTTTTTGAGACAGTGTCTCCCAGTAGCCCCAGCTGGCCTGGAACTCACAGACCAGGCTGGCCTTGAACCCACAGAGATCCTCCTGCTTCTGCCTCCTGAGTGCTGGGATTAAAGGCATGTGCCACCACCCCCGGCGATACCTTCTAATGTTTTTTAAAAACAAGAACAAAAACAGAATTCTCCAAAATTCAGTTTTAGGCAAACCAAACGGAAGAGACACAAAGAAAACAGACAAATCTCTGCTGTCCCTGTGAGCTTCGTGAACCCCATGGCTTCTCAAATGTAAATGTCTGTCTGAGCTCCGTGGCTGGCTTGAGCGTGCTGTTGTATGACGGGGGATGACGCAGCTTCTGGATGCTGAAACAGCCTCCAGCCACAAGCAGCAAGGGACTGCTTAGTTCTACAACACAAGGAACTGAGTTTTACCAGTAAGAATGAGCAGTAGCAATCACTCAGTGGGTCGAGGCACTTGCTGCTAAGCCTGATGACCTGAGTTCAATCCCTGGGACCCACATGTGGAAGAAGATAACCAATTCCCACAGATCATTGCCTGACCTTGTCATGTGCCCCCCACACACACACACCAAAAATGTAACTTTTAAAACATGGGTTTGGAAGTGGATTTCTCTCTAGAGCCTCCAGACAGGAACTCGGCCTCATGGACATCCTGGTTTCAGTTTGGGGAGGGCCTGGGCAGGAAACTCAGCCTGCAGAACTGGCCTCCCTAGTCAAGGACTGGTTTTAAATGTGTGCTTGTTATATATAGTAATTGAAAGTGAATATTCCATCTGGTACTTTTTTCTTTGTGATTTAGACAGGATCTCACCGTGTAGTCCTGACTGGCCTGGAGCTCACCATAGATTAAAAGACCACTGAGGACTTTTTTTCAATGTTTACATAGACTATAAATGTGGAAATTTTCCTTTTACAAAATGAGATCCAATTGTATGTAACTATATTATAAATGGCAAATTAAAGATTGAGTTGTCAAATTCAAAAGAAAGAATAGTAGTTGAGACGGGTGGAAATCTATAGATTAGTTGGGAGAGACATATTTTAGAGGTCATGTCTTCAAAACATGATAGAACTTTCCATTTGCTATGTCTTTTAATAGCAAAATGGCAAATTACATAATGTTCTCCATTTGGTATTGATCATTTTTATTGTGTTTATTCTTAGGTACAATTGCAAATGATAATGTTTTTATTGCCTGTGTTTCTCCAATTGCTGTTGGTGTGACTTTATCAAAATGTAATTAATCTTTTTTCTTTTTGGTTTTTTTTTTTTTTTTTGGTCTTTTTGAGACAGGGTCTCCCTGTAGCCCCAGCTGTCCTAGAACTCACTATGTAGAACAGGCTGGCCTTGAACTCACAGAGATCCACCTGCTTCTGCCTCCTGAGTGCTGGGACTAAAGGCATGTGCCACCACGCCCAGCTCTTCTTTTTGAGATGGGATCTCAAGTAGCCAGGACGAGCCTGGAATTTGCTATGTTTTTAAGGCTGGCCTTGAACTCTTGATCTTTCTGCCTCTACCTCCCACATGTTGGAATTACAAGCGTGTCATGCTGCTCAGCTAATCTTTGCATTTTGATTTTGCATACACAATTTGTCTAAAATATTTTATTAATCTAATGCTGTATTTCTTAAAGTTTTTTATGATTTTTTTCCTTGGTTTAACTTGATTTTTTGTGCTTGAATCAAACCCAGGGCCTTGTGCATGTGAAGCACCAGCTCTTCCACTGAGCTGTCTCCCTCATCCTGAACTCCCTGCTCTCCTTAGAATTTTCTGGAAGAAGCCAGTCAGATACATTTCTGCATGGTTTTATTCCTTTTTTTTTTTCCTCCAACTCGATCATTTTCTTTTCCCCTTTGTCTTACTGATTAGTTTAGCATCTCCATTGCTTGGACTCAGAGTAGTCAAACTTGATGCCATTGAACTGCTCCTAATCTTTCACACACATTCTTTGATTCTGTTGCTAGTGTTTTTGTTACAGCTGTGCTCCTGGGTGAAGCTGGCGAGGAATTCTTCTTTGCACCTCTTGCTAGGTTTAGGAATCACGGTCATAAAACTGGTCCCTAGTCCATTCAGTTAGTTAAGGAATGTTCCTCTTCATCCTCCCACTTGGAAGAGTTTATGCAAGACTGGGGCCATTTCTTCCTTAAACACTGAGTGAAGCTGGTCTGGAGAATCACCCGGCTTGACGGCTCCTGGGGCAGAGATTTTATCTCCCAAGTCAGATTTCTATAATGGGCTTAGAATCAGTCAGGCCTTCCTGAGTCAGTGGTGACAGGACTATTTGAGGACTTTATCAGTTGGTGGTCCTAGAGATGTCCGCAATGTCCCCTTATTGTTTGCAGCTCTGTTAGGGTTGTACTGTCGCATCCCTACTCCGTTTTAGTAGGTATCTGTGTCCTCTCTTTTTCTGTCTGTTTGGTCCAACGGACGGTCTAGTGCTTCATGGGTTTTGCACTTTCCCTCACTGCTGTGACCAAAATCCATGACAGAAACAATTAAAGGAGGAAAAGCTGGGTTTTGACACTGGCATAGAGTGTGTGGTGGAGAGTCCACACATGATGCCGGGTCAAGGACATACGTGGTGGTGGGAGAGAACTGGAAACAAGGAGGATGTAACTTTCACAGCACCGCCCTACTCCCAGGCCCAAGGATGGCACGATGCTTGCCTATCATGCACAAAGCCCTGGGTTCCATCCCTAGTAGCCCATAAATTGACCGTAGTGATGCAAATCTGCAATCTCAGTCATCTCCAGAGATGGAGGCAGGAGGATCAAGGTCCAGGTCATCCTTGGCTGCACAAGGAGTCTCAGGCCAGCCTGGGAGACATGAGACCCTGTCTCAAAACAAAGGCCTAAACTAGTGACCTACTTCTCAATCCAGGCCCCACCTCCTGAAGGTTCCATAGTCTTCAAAATAGTGCCACAAATTGGAGAGCACGTGCTCAAAGCACTAGCCTATGTGGGACATTCTAGATTCAAACCACAATCCACCCTGGTTGGTCACAAATTTCTGGGCTCAAATGATCCTTCTGCTTCAGCCTCCTGACTTCTGAGTGGACAGGCATACATACCACTGCTCTTGGCTTCCCTTCTTCCCTCGATCCATTTTTCTGGAATACACGTTCATTTTTTCTAGTTTTTCAAAGAACTATGTTCGTCATCAGCAATTCTTTCTGTTCTATCTTCATTTTCTATTTCACTGATTTCTGTTCTTGAGTGTTTTCTTCCCTTCTAATGTCTTCGCATTTATCCCACAGCCTTTACTCTAACCTGTCAGACAGAATGCTCATCTAGGTACTTAAAATTATTTCTTCTTGAGCCGGGCATGGTGGCGCTCACCTTTAATCCCAGCACCTGGGAGGCAGAGGCGGGCAGATCTCTGTGAGTTCGAGGCCAGCCTGGTCTACATAGTGAGTTCCAGGTCAGCTGGGACTACAGGGAGATGCCTGTCTCAAAAAGACCAAAAAAATAAATAATTTCTTCTTTTCTGATGTAAATGTTTAAGACTAAAGCTCCCTGTAGTGGGGCTGGCTTGGAACTCACTATGTAGACCAGGCTGGTCTTTAACTCACAGATGATCTGCCTGCCTCTGCCTCCTAAGTGCTTATTGTAATATCTTTTTAATTAATTAATTTTTTTATGTATGAGTATATTGCCTGCATGTGTGTAAGTGCACCTGTACCGTGCAATGCCTGCGGAGGTAGAAGGCGTTGGATCCCAGGGAACTGGAGTTACAGATGGTTGTTAGCCGCCATGTGGGTGCTGGGAATCGAAACTATGTCCTCTGCAAAAGCAGTTCTTAACCACGGAGCCATTTCTCCAAACCCTGTCATATCTGTTTTATGTTGATTTCTTTAGAAACATTTAAAATTTGAAAGTACAAGAGAATTTAAATTGTTAATAATTTATGTCATGATCAGAAAAGTGGACTGTGAATTACCAGCCCATTGACATTTGCCAAGTTCTACTACTATGTTCACCAACGTCTCTTTTTTGTTTCACTCATTCCTGAGAGGAATTTCCACCAGAGATGCACTTCCACAGGAAGCCGTTTACTTTCAGTATGCCAGAGAGTGCTTCCGAGCCCCTCCTTTACTGTTGCTAGTTCCAATTTGCTCTATTGAAGGCAGAAATCTGCTAAGTAGCCAAGGATGACCTTGAATTTCAGATCCTCCTGCCTCCACCTCCTGAGTGCTGAGATTAGAGGTATATGCCAACACACCCAGTTATATGGTGTTGGGGATAGAACTCATGGCTTCATGCATGCTAAGCAAGCACTCTACCAACTGAGCTAAATCCTTAGTCATTATTTACTTATTTTTTTGTTTCATTTTTTAAAATTTAATTTGTGTGTATTTGATACAGACCATCTCAGTCGATCTTAATCATGTTTATACCCCCTCCCCCACTGGCACCCTCCCATAGCCCCACCCCCACTGGAATCCATATATTCTGTCATTTATTTTAAGGCCCATTGTGTCAGTTAGTGTTGCCAAACATCCCTCAGTGCAAGTTCATCTACTGAGATCTAGTCAGGCTATCTAGACCTCTAGATCAGCTCTTCCTCACCCAGCACTAATCAGTTACCAATGTTTCTTCAGCTAAGATAGGAGTCAACTGTCCATTTCCCCAGTTCTATGCTGGGTTTTTGTCATCTTGAGTTTGCATGGGTCCTGTGCATGCTGACACCATTGCTGTAGGTTCATATGAGCGGGGACCCAGGAGCCTGTAAGCCTCTGTTTCCATACAGTCATGCACCTCCTCCCTGGCTCTCATAATCTTTCCATCCCCTCTTCTGAAATGGTTCCCGAGTCCTGAGTGGGTGTAGTTTAATATAGGAGTCCTGTCCAAGGACCAGCATCTGTAGACTCTTAGTCTCTACACGTTGCCGTTTGTGACCTTTTGTGTTCCTGGCCCTCTGTTGTATGAGGGAGCTTCATGAATGAGAGTTGAGATATTCATTATTGTCTTCTTTACCCCTTGTTCTATGTTCCGTGAGCCTTAGGTGCAGAGGTTGCATTGTAGATGTGCCACTTAGACTTGGGCAATTCACAGACAGTATCTGTGTGTGACCAGTTGCGGTACTCTGTAATAATCTTTGGTGCAAAAGAAACCTATTTTTAAAAAGTATTTTTAAATTTATTTTATTTTTGGCCATACTGGGATCAAGCCCAGGACTTTGTATCTGCTGGACAAATGCTCTGCCATGAAGCCATATTTCCAATTTATTTTTAATTTTTTCATAACCCCTTTATTAATATATAATTCCTATGTCACACAGTTTGTCCATTGAATTGTAAGATATAATTCGTGTCACACTGAAGGAGTACAACTCAAAGGCTTTTCTAGAGAGTTGTGCAGCCACCGCTACAATCATTTGCAGGGCATTTCATCACCCTGAAGAGAAGTCCACATCCACTGCAGTCACGCTCTCCTGTCCCTTCACTCCACTCACTCCCCAGAAACCAAGAGTCTGCTTCCTGTCTGCACTTCCTTTTTCCGGATAATTCATACAATGGAGTCACACAATAGATGGTCGTTTGCAATCGACTTCTTTCACTCGATGTGTGTGTTCAGGATCCTTCCATGTCGGAGCATCTTAGTTCCCTCAAGCTGCGATAACAAATATCTTCAACAGAAATTGATTTCTTTATTTATTGAGGCAAGGTGTCTTGGAACTCAGGATGGATTCAAATTAGCCAAGTAGCCAAGGTTACCTCTGAGAGCACGGTTGTCCTGCCTCTATCCAAGTGCTGAGATTGCAAGCATGCACCATCATGTCCGGCTTGGCAACCTCTCTCTCACAGTTGTGGATGCTGGAAGTCCAGGATCATGGTGGCAGTGGCTGGTTCTGTGTCACTCATTGGTTCACAGATGACACATTCTTTTTTTTTTATCTCTCTGAACATGCTCAAGTGTTTTATGGTTTATTTTTGCTTTTGTCTGTTTGTTTAATGATCTCAGAATCTCCTCAGATTATAGCAAACAAGTTAGAAGTCAAGGCTGCCTGGGGCAAGCTTGCTCCAGTCTGTGCTCTGCCTAGAGGTTCTCTCTGTATGGAGGTGGGACTTGTGCCCATTTTTCCAGTGACAGAGTAAAGAGCATTGGAAGGCCCCTACTAAGTCACATTTACTAATACAGCACGGCAGATGCTGAGGTCAACTCTACCTGCTTGGCAGTCACAGGGCAGAGGGAGGATGCAAGGGATTGAAGATCAAAGTCCAATCTGCCAAACCATCCCAAGAATCAGAGGAGCATTTCAGAAATCTTTAAAAACCACTGAACTTCAGACGGATACATGCCTCCTAGCACTGGTATTATACTAACCCTCCCCATTAGTGGCAGCTATAGAGAACAAAATTTAACCCATTAGAAATAAAAAACAATGAAAATTTGCATATGTAGTACTGTTATGCTATTTTATGAATGTTATTTTTATTAAAATGACCAGATTTATTTACTTTTACTAAAATAATCTTGATTTACAAAAGATTTCATACCAGACCATAATATCAAGTGTCTTTAGAAAATGGGTAAAACAATCTGTGAAGCCATTGTCACAGGAACTGTAGGTACAGAAGGGCTGCGTTCAATTGACTGTTGAGTCCTCCCTAAAGGCATTCAGATGCTGTTTATATTAAATACTGTCCTGGACAAACCCTATCATTTATCTCTGACACTTGATTATATAGATGAGTCTGTTACCCCAAACCAAGAAAAAATGACCAACAAAGATTTCATTGCCATCCAAAATAGAAGGCATTTGTCTCTTATGTGTAAGAAACTTTCTTGCTGTCCTGTCTGACCATAAAGTTCTTCAAACCTGCTGGGCGTGGTGGCGCACACCTTCAATCCCAGCACTTGGGAGGCAGAGGCAGGCGGATCCCTGTGAGTTCAAGGCCAGCCTGGTCTACCTAGTGAGTTCCAGGACAGCTGGGGCTACAGGGAGACCCTGTCTCAAAAAGACCAAAAAAATAAAATAAAATAAATAAATAAATAAATAAAGTTCTTCAAACATTTCAGATTGAAAAGGTTCCAGGGGGGTTCACCTAGGATGACTTGGCAGAGCATGACGTCATGCTGCTTGATGCATGGGAACAGGTAGAAGCCATATTTTGCTCATAACAAGAAAAAGTCCTTATCGTTGGGAACTGACAGAACTTACTTTAAGAAATAGCAATTCTAGGGGCTGGAGAGATGGCTCAGCGGTTAAGAGCACTGGCTGCTCTTGCAGAGGACCAGAGTTCGATTCCCAGCACCCACATGGCGGCTAGGAACCATCCTTAACTCCAGTTCCAGGGAAATCCGAAGCCCTCTTCTGACCTCTGCAGCATTGAATGACATGGGTGTACC
>NW_008358859.1:2537456-2580342 GCF_000622305.1 Nannospalax galili | reverse complement strand
TTTATAAAAAAGAAATAGCAATTCTAGTAATAAATGGGTCTGGGGACTAAGCTGTACTCAAGAGACATCTCACATGTTTTGGCAAAAAATGAAACGGTTGTATAGGGCAAGTTGATTTCTTTTTTTAAATATTTTTATTATTTTTATTTTACGTGTATGAGTGTATTGCCTGCATGTATGTGAGTGCCCCCGTGTTGTGCAATGCCGCAGAGGTCAGAAGAGGCCTTCAGATTCCCCTGGAACTGGAGTTAAAGATAGTTTGTAGCCACCATGTGGGTGCTGGGAATCGAACTCTGGTCCTCTGCAAGTGCAGTCAGTGCTTTTAACCGCTGAGCCGTCTCTCCAGCTAGTCCCACAGCTTCTACCTTTGGCAGATGACACATTCTTGCCGTGTCTTCACAAGGCAGAAGAGGAAAAGGAAGTTGGATGGGAGTCTCTGTTTATTTGAAGACAGAATCTGTCTGTAGCCCTGCCTGGTCTGGAACTTGCTCAGCTCTACCTACCTCTGCCTTCCAAGTGCTGGGATTACAGGCATGTGCTACTCCACCAGGCTCCTGGGGTCTCTTTCATAAGGTCACCAATTCCACTCCCTAGAGCAATACCCTCGTGCTCTGATTGCCTCATAAAGACCCTACTGCATCACGTTGTGCATTGGGAACTGAGTTTCGTGTTGGGAGGCACAAATATCCAGACCACAGCCTAACTCGCTCTAGCACCTTGGCAGGTTACAGTCCACTGTGTGGATGCACCACATTTCACTTATCAGTGTGTCAGCTGGACAACTGCGTTGTCGCCACATTTGGGGGCTTATGGATAATGCTGCAAATGGTCTATTTGTGAAGAAGTCTCTTATGGACCTATGCTTCAGTTCCCCTGGGTAACTCCTAGCTGTGACCTTGCTGGGCCATGGGGTAGCTTCACCTTTAGCTGCAGTGGTACCATTTTACAAACCCACCAGCAATGTAGGAAGGTGCTAATTTCCCACATCCTTAGCACCACTTGTCATTATGTCATTTTTATTATAGGGCTTGCGCCTTTGTGCCCAACATCCTTCATGGTGCGTGGCACATGGCATGACCTTAGTTAATTACAAATATGATACTCCTAATTACAGCATACTTTCAATCCTGTGTATGCTATGGATGTGTGCATTATGGCTACATTTGTTACATATAATATAGCTAAAGTACTATTATATCTTGTAGTAGTCATTAAATGTCTTACTTACTTAAGCTACACTTGATGTTTGGGTAATTCCCAGGAGTGGGGAGGCAGGGGGCACGCTTCACTAATGATGGCCAGAGCCAAACACCTAAGCCACAAAGGGCTGACTCGGCAATGTGGGGCATGGAGACCAGTTCAGCTCAGGACACAGGCCACGATCTTATTCTCGAATAAAAGAACTTCAAAACCTTTTTCATCTTATTTCATACCAACTTTGCATATATAATAATGAGTTAATTTTCTCAACAATATTGTATGACTGTGTCAAAAACATAATCTACAGGGCTGGAGAGATGGTTCAGTGGTTAAAAGCACTGGCTGTTCTTGCAGAGGACCAGGGTTTGATTCCCAGCACCCATGTGGTGGCTAACAACTATCTGTGTCTGTAACTCCAGTTCCAGGAGATCTGACACTCTCTTCTGACCTCTGTGGGCATTGCATAACATGGGTGCACTTACACATATGGAAGCAAAAACACTCATACACATAAAATGTTTAAAAAAATAAATTAAAAAAAGAAAATAGGGGCTATAGGTCCAAAGAGTCTTGGTCATGAAGAAAGGCTTTCATTTTAATAATTTTTTTTGCTCTTTTTTGAGACAGGGTCTCCCTGTAGCCCCAGCACTATGTAGACCAGGCGGGCCTTGAACTCACAGAGATCCGTCTGCCTCTGCCTCCCAGTGCTGGGATTAAAGGCATGTGCCACCACGCCCGGCCTCATTTTAATAATTTTTTAAAATTTATTTTTATTTTAAGTGTATTAGTGTTATGCCTGCATGTGTGTAAGTGCACCTGTGTCATGCAGTGCCCTCGGAGGACAGAAGAGGGCATCGGAGCCCCTGGAACTAGAGTTACGGGCAGTCTCTAATCACCATGTGGGTGCTGGGATTCAAACCTGGGTCTTCTGCAAGAACAACCAGTGCTCATAATTGCTGAGCCACCTCTCCAGCCCCAAGGCTTTCATTTTAAACAGGCCCTTCTGGTGTTTGTCCTGAGGGCCAAAAGGACAAAGCACGGCTGCATTTGTTCAATCAGTCCCCATAGATTCATTGAAAGACACATCATGTGATCTGTCTCGAGCCCCCTCCTGACTGTCCCCGGGGTTCTCCTTAGTTTGGTTGCTGTGTTTAATGGTTCTCCTTCCAAGGTTATAATCAACAGCTCAGACTGCATCTTCCTCCTAAATACAGTTTACATCATGCGTCCTTAAACAGATGTTCCCTGTACTCAGCCACATGACACTCATGCCTAGTCACCCATGTGCCCTAACCACTGGTCCCGTCACCTCCAATTTCAGGTAACTCGAACCGTATTGCTTTCCATGCAGCTCCTTTATTTGGTGACCAGGACAAGGGTCTGGCCACCATGGGTCCTCAATAAACATTGAAATAATAACAGATTCCATCCGTGGCATCATTGACTTCCAAGGAAGCAGTTGTCTTTATGTTTCCATATGATCAACACAGTAATTACTGCTATGAAACCTATCTGCCAGTAACAACTTGGAAGCAGGTGATCTGTTGTCCGTCTCCGCTGCTGGTCAAGCCATCGTCTCAGGCATGCCAAGGTGTGTCTGAAAAAGAGGATGGACTGGGTCCAGAAAGTAGGGCTCCCTATTTATGCAAGGGCCCCAGGCAGTATCTTAATCCTAGTCTAGTCTGCTTGGACTTTCTCTTGTCCCCCATGAAAGGACTTCTGTTTCTTCTTCTCTGTCTAACAGGAATTCTCCTTACCCAATATGCTTTCTTCCCAGCCTGTATGTAGACTTCCTCACTCGGTAGCCAATTTTAACTCTGGTTGAATAAGAAAATATTCCCTCTGTAAAATGGCAATGGTTCAAGCGAAAGGCTTATTACCTTGTGTGCGTGTGTGTGTACCTATGTGTGTACATGCATGCAGAGGCCAGTTTAACCTTGAGTGTCTTCCTTGATTGCCTTCAGAGGCAAAGGAGATAGCTTAGTCAGTAAGGTGTTTACCATGTAAGAGTGGGGACGTAGCCAGGTGTGGTGGCATGTGCCTAATCTCAGCACTCAGGAAGCAGAGGCAGGTGGATCTCTGTGAGTTCGAGTCCAGCCTGGTCTACATAGCAAGTTCCAGGCTAGCTGGGGCTACAGGGAGAACCTGTCTCAAAAAGACCAAAAAAAAAAAAAAGTGAGGACCTGAGTTTGATTCCCAGAATCCATATTCAACTTTAGACTTTGCAGCACACGCCTGTAATTGCAGCACTGGAGAGGTGGTGACCAGAGGATTCCCAGGGCTCACTGGCCAGCTGAGCCTAATCAGTGAGCCACAGGGCCCAGTGACAGGTGTGGTAGCAAAACCTTTAATCCCTGGCTGGCCTTGAAATCATGATCCTCCTGCTTCCCAAGTGTTGTGCTCACACAAGTGTACCACCACATCCGTCTGTATTAATTGATTTTGAAATTTTTAAATTTAATTTAAATTAAAAAAAAATAACCTCTGACCATGCTGTGAGGTTTGGTTTGCTAATATGTTAAAGATTCTGCATCTATTGGGGCTAGAGAGATGACTCAGTGGTTAAAAGCACTAGATGTGGAATCCCAGAAGCCACATGGCAGCTAACAACAATCCCATAACCCGAGTTCCAGGGGCTCCAACACCCTCTGGTCTCCACTGCATGACACAGGTGCACTTACATACATGCAGGCATAACTTAACTCATGCACATTAAATAAATAAATTTTTTAAAAGTTAGAAAAAAGATTCTGCAGCTGCGCGTGGTGGCACACGCCTTTAGTCTCAGCACTCGGGAGGCAGAGGCAGGCGGATCTCTGTGAGATCAAGGCCAGCCTGGTCTACATAGTGAGTTCAGGTCAGCTGGGACTACAGGGAGACCCTGTCTCAAAAAGACAAAAAAAAAGATTCTACATCTATGATAGTGGTCCATCATTTTGTTTATTACAGCATTTTTTTTCTGGTTTAGACATCAGAGTAATTAACACAGGCTTCCTGAAATGAGTTGGAAATCTATTTCTGAAAACCTGAAGACCTATGTAGGCTTGCTTTCATTTCTCTCCTGAATGTTTGCTAGAAGTCTTTGTCTTTGGGCATTTTGGGCTGCTGTCACAGAGCACCACAGACTGAGGAATATATATATGTGTGTGTGTGTGTGTGTGTGTGTGTGTGTGTGTGTGTGTGTATGAGTATGAGTGTATTGCCAGCATGTGTGTGTAAGTGCACCCGTGTCGTGCAATACCTGTGGAGGTCAGAAGAAGGAGTCAGATTCCCTGGAACTGGAGTTATGGATGGTTGTAGCCACCATGTCGGTGCTGGGAATCGAACCTGAGTCCTCTGGAAGAGCAGTCAGTGCTCTTAACCACTGAGTCATCTCTCAGCCCCACAAACTTGAGTAATTTGTAATGAACAGAAATGGACTGGATTGCAACTTCAGAAGCTGAGAAGTCCAAGACCCAGAGGACAGCCCAGGCGAGGGTCTTCTCCTTACGTGTTACACAGCCAAAGGCAAGAAAGGGGTCCCAGTCCTGAGATGATGGCGTTAGTTCACGCAGGAGGGTAGCGTCCACGTGACTCACACACCTCCTAAAAGTCTTATCTTCCAATAAAGTCACAAGGGCAATTAAAGCTCAACATGAGTGTTAGCAGAAACATTCACCTACAGTACCTGCCAACAGAACGTTCTGAGCCTGCTGTTTGTCAGAATGCTTTCCTTAGAAGCTAAGGGAACACTAGGACAGAACTCAGGGCTTTGTATGTGCTGGGCAAGTGCTCTCCCTACCCCCTTGTTAGAAATTTTTAAAGATTTACTTTATTTTTAATCATCTGTATGCATGCCTGTCTGTGTATGTGCACATTAGTGCAATTACCCACAAAGGTCAGAAGATAGTGTCGGATCCCCTGGAGCTGGATTTACAAGCAGTCGTAAACTGCCTGCTGCAAGAGCAGTATGCCTGCTTTTAACTACTGAGTCATTTCCCAGCCCCTTATTAGATTTGGGTTTTCTTGAGACAGGGTCTCCCTGTAGCCCCTGCTGGCCTAGAACTCACTATATAGATCAGGCTGGCCTCCCAAGTGCTGGGATTAAAGGCATATGCCTCCACACCTGGCTGGAATTTTTTAAACCACAAATTTTCTTTTAACATTTTTTGATTTATTTATTTTTATTTTACTTATATGAGTGTTTTGCCTGCATGTATGTGCAAGTGTACCCATGTGTACAATGCCCATGGAGACCAGAAGAAGGGGTTGGATCCCCTGAAGCTGGAGTTACAGTTTTTAGCTGGGAGTCAGTCAAACCCTGGGAGAAGAACAGCCAGTGCTCTTAACTACTGAACCATCCATCCAGCTCCAAAATTTGATTTCTTTAATAGATATAAGGTTTCTAAGATTTCCTATTTGGGGCTGGAGATATGGCTTAGTGAGTAAGAGCATTTTCCACACAAGCTTGGGGATTTGAGTTAGAATCCCAAGGACCCACGTAAAAGCCAGACCTGCAGTGCTAGCCTTTGCCATCTCATTTCTCCTACAAGGAGATTCAAAGCGGAAACAGAAGGTGCCTCAGATGCTCACAGACCCAGTGGCCTGGTGCCCATAGCAAAAAAACAACAGAGACCCATGCTGTCTCAGAAAGGCAGAAGGAGAGGACTGCCACCTGAATGTCCTCCCATCTCCACAACATGCACTGTGGCATGCACAGTCCTGCACACACACACACACACACACACACACACACACACACACGAATGTCCATACTCCCAAATTCTATTTCTTCAATAATTTGAATAAAAAGAATTAATTGATTGCATTTAAGCTTTAGGATTTATTGCCAGCAATGTATTCAGAATATCTCCCAATAATCCATTCAATGTTTGTAGGATCCACAGTGAGGTTCTTGCATTTTGATATTGATCATTTGTGCCCCTCCCCCATCCCTTTTTTCTTGCTCAGTCTGGCTGTCGGGAGGTAGGGAGGTCAGATTTATCAATCTTTTCAAAGACCTAGCTGTTCCCACCGTTCATTTTCTTCTCTATGGTTTTACACGTTCTATTTCATTAATTTTCACGTTTATGTTATGTTTGGTCTAATTTGTTCTTTTTTCATTCTTTTGCTGTTGTTTTATTTAATTGCACTAAGTTCCAGATAGCAGGGTATTGATAGGACTCTCTTCTGTTTGTTGGCTAAATGCTTCTCCGAGTCTTAAACTATTTAATTTACTTAACCAACAAACTTTTCTCATGGCAACAGGGAAGGTAAATTTCAGTCATGTTTCCTGAATTTATTAAATCTTATTGTAATGCTGATAGTTTTACTATTTATAGTTTAAGTAAAACATTAGTAATATTTTAAAAGTTTACTTGAAACTTTTCTTTCTTTTTTTAAATTTTAAATTGTATTTATTTTTATTTTATGTGTATGAGTGTTATACCCGCATGTAAGTGCACCCAGGTCATGCAATGGTCACGGAGGTCAGAAGAGGGTGTCGAATACCCTAGAACTAAAGTTGCAGACAGTGTTAGTCACTATGTGGGTGCTGGGATTTGAACCAGGATCCTCTTCAAGAGCAACCAGTGCTCTTAACCACTGAGCCATCTCTCCAGCCCCAATATTAATGATATTTTTAAAAACTTTTATTTTATTTTATTATTTTTATTTTATGTGTATGTGTGTATTGCCTGCATGTAGGTAAGTGCACCGATGTCGTGCAATGCCCGCGGAGGTCAGAAGAGGCTGTTGGATCCCCTGGGACTGGAGTTACAGTTGTTAGCTGCCATGTGAGTGCTGAGAATATTAATGATTTTTAATAGCCATTGATTTAAGCTAAACACTTAGAGTTTTTGTTTAAGTTTCTGGATTTTGCTTATATTTAGATAATTAAATTGAACACCCCCCCCCCACCAGATCTCTGAGTAGGTTAGAGCTTTAGGGTGGTGAAACTGTTCTTGCATGATACCATAATGGTAGGTCTGACCTCACATTGGTCAACATATTTAGAATATCCAACAGCAAGCATGAACCCTTGGGTAAACTATGGACTTTGGGTGACAATGACGTGTCTATGTAAGTCCATCGATTGCGACCAAGGTACCACTGTGGTACCAGATACTGATAATGGGGGAGGTTGTGTCTGGGAGGCGACTGGGGTGCTGGGGAGCCCTGCACTTCACATTCAATGTTGTCATGAACTTAAAACTGCTCCAAGAAATAAAGCCTACTTAAAACAACAAATGATGAGATCTCTGGACATTCAGAAAGTCAGTCCAAGGATTAAATGGGGAAGTTTCATGTTCACTGCTGTTACTAATTAGTTCCTGTAATCCATGTGGCTTTAAGGGTGACTCTTGAAATCCCCCTAAACTGTAACAAGCTTTACCGGGTGGCAGTAAAATTACTTTGATTACGTCTACATTATTTGAAAAATGAGGCATTTTGGCTCTAGGACATGAGTCAGTTACGACATGAACAGGCTCTTGAGAGAGAGGAGCCCTTGCTCTTGCCACATGCCCTGCAGAGACTATATTAAGGTTCACATTATAAGTGCCTCACAGCTGCCTCTCCTATGAGTTCAGCCGGAGCTTGGTAAATAATATCAGAACTGAGTCATTTATGGTTGAATGACACAGAATGAAAAATAAATGTCTTTCAGGCAGTTCCTGTTACCTAATATGGATGAAGAAGTCGACACTTTAACGAAAGAGCCCCACCTGTGACCCAAACGAACTTTTCCCTATAAGGATGTTGATCTAATTTCCTGATCAAAAAAGGAATCCAGAAAGACTGTAAATGATCTGACTGGCCCTGAAAGGAGACTATTTTCTCCTCTCAAAGGCCTCATCAATGTAAGTCTGCTGAGTTTATTTCTTAAATAGCCAAGGGTGTGTGTTGTTTTGTTTTGCTTTAAAGAATTCCAGGTAAAGTTACTCTTCTCTCTTACCCAAAGTGCCTTGCTGCCTAGACTCCCACAGGTGGCGGGAGCTCAGAAGAGAGGTAAACTGGAAACAGAGTTCATATTTAGAACTTGGAAAGAAGAATCGGCATTCTTGGAGGACTGTTTTCAACACAACACTCCACCGTGAATTCTAAGACCAGGCCAGAGATGCCTGATAGAACCTGTCACTAGAGCCGGGCCTTCTAACACACATGGCAAAGTTGATAAGAAAGCATCCTCCTCCTGCAAGTGGCAGAGGAGAAAACAGCATTTAAGCAGCAGCTTTCAGATAGCTGAACTCAACTTTGAAAGCCATAAGGAAAGGGAGCCTTTTTCTAAGGAAATGACAAGATTCATAAATCGCATGACTCATAAACTGCTTTCAAATTGCGAAGCTGATTATGAATCACTGCAGAAAAACTTCAGATCTCGAAAAATCCGAGTTGTCTTTTAGGAATCAACTGTTGAGGTCTTAGCTGTTCATGAACATATCCTCCTTCACCAGCCCGGAATAACCTTATAGTGATAGTAAAATAGGTCAGTTTGTTAGAAATATTTGTTTAAAGGTCAGACTGGGTTCTAACTTTCTTTTGAATGAATCATAAGAATCTAGCTGATAAAAAGAATTTTGTGTAAAGAAATGTGCCCAAAACAGGCAGTGGATGAAAACAGAGATTTCTTTCAGTAGAAATCTATGTTTCCGAATTCTTGAAAGCAGGCTCTGTGGTTAAATAACAACCTGGTAAAAGATAATTGGCCTTGACCATCAAAATTGCCAATAGGAGCTGGGCTTGATGGTTTGGGCCTGACATACCACCTATTCAGAAGGTTGAAGCAGGGAGATCATGAGTTCAAGGTTAGCCTGGGCCACTTAGTGAGACCTGTCTCAAAATAAAAAATATCAAAAGAGGACTGGGGATGTGGCTCAGTGGTAGAGCATCTTTAGAAATGCAAATAAATAAACAGACCAGAGAGGCAGACAGCTCAGAGGTTAACAACACATAACGTTCTTGCAGAGGACTTAAGTTTGGGTCCCAACATCCATGTCAGACAGCTCTCAACTATGTGGAACTCCAGCTCTAGGGGATCCCATGCCTCAGGCTTCCTCGGGCTGGGCCTGACATACCACCTATTCAGAAGGTTGAAGCAGGGAGATCATGAGTTCAAGGTTAGCCTGGGCCACTTAGTGAGACCTGTCTCAAAATAAAAAATATCAAAAGAGGACTGGGGATGTGGCTCAGTGGTAGAGCATCTTTAGAAATGCAAATAAATAAACAGACCAGAGAGGCAGACAGCTCAGAGGTTAACAACACATAACGTTCTTGCAGAGGACTTAAGTTTGGGTCCCAACATCCATGTCAGACAGCTCTCAACTATGTGGAACTCCAGCTCTAGGGGATCCCATGCCTCAGGCTTCCTACACACACACACACACACACACACACACACACACACACCATACACACAATATTAAAAATAAATACATCTTCAAAGAATAAATAAAAGTAAACACAATTTCCAATAGAGGGTTAGATCCACATACACACAGCCCTTCAAAGTGATTCTTTATATGAAACCATTAGCAATAGATGGGATTTTTCTCGACATCAGACTGTATTCCACTGTCTCAGAATCTGTTACATGCATAAAGGAAATGATGATCCATAATTCTTCCAAGCAATGGGAAATAATTTCCACCATGAGATTTCAATCATTAACTTCAGACCAACCTCAGGCCGATGTCCAGGTCCAAGAACCAGGACAACACTGTCAAAGATAAAACACGGTTTTTAACTGGAAAGCTTAATGGCAAGCAAAGTATTACTTTTATATCTGTATAAATTACTTTTATATCTGTATAAAGACAGTTCTAGAGAAATTTGGAGGCAGTTTTAATTAATACTTGGGAAATTGAAATCTAAACAAACAATAAAAAATTATCTGGATCATTTAAATATTACGGGTTTTACAATTCTGAAAACCTCCTAAGATTTGCCCACCTATGATAGTGTCATCATCATTAAACTCCAAAATGAGAATGGCAGATGGAAAGGAATTGTAAAACCCCAAAGCCCTCAACCAGAGAATCTACGTGTCCAGAAACTCTTAACTGTCTTACCTTCAAGATACAGGTAGGATTTCTCCACAAACCTAGAGACATCCTGGGGCAAGTAACTCTAACCCTAACCCTAACCCCTACCCTAAGCTAACCCTAACCTTTACCCTAATCCTAAACCTAACCCTAAACATTTTGCTAACCCTAAACCAAACCCTACCACAATACCTACTGTGCTTTCTATGAGAAAGCAAGCACTTAGTAAGAGATGTGACACATATTTTTCTTCAGCAACCTGTCATTGATGGCAAGTTCTTTTACATGCATTAGGAATGTGGTTAAATGTGAAATGCTACTGTTCATTCATTTTCACTATAGTAAACACATTGTGAGAAATACTGTGTTTTGTACAGGAAAGAATGAATTTAGGTACAGATGTGACAAATATTTTTCTTAAGAACCCTGAATGACGTGGACGGCACGTCCCTTTTGCATACAACTCATAAGGAGCGTGGTTAAATGCAAAATGCTACTGTTCATTCTTTTTCATTGTAGTAAATACATTGCGAGAAGTACTGTACATTCTACAGGAATGTAAGCAGTTAGATATAGATGTGACACATATTTTTCTTAGGAAACCTGACTACCCTAACCCTCACCTTAAAACTATCCCTAACCCCTAACCTAACCTTCTACCCCTACCCCTACCACTAACCCCTAACCCCTAATCCTAACCCCTAAACCCTAACCCCTAACCCTAACCCCTACCCCTAACCCCTAACCCTAACCCCTAACCCCAACCCTAACCCTAACCCTAACCCCGTCACTTGTTAGGATGAGGATAGTGGAAGCTATTCAACCTCTCTGAACCTCAGTTTCCTCATCTGTAAAAAGGGATGCCGTTTCTAAGTGGGTCAGTATGACAAATGTCTTCAGTGACTAGTCATGTCATGTCTAATTCCTATTGCACTAGTGGTCAATGAAATTAAAAATAAAACCCAACTTTCACTATTACAACCTCAAAGGAATAACATGCTGGATTCTTTTGGAATGCAGAAATGGCTCTTACTACTTCCCATACCCAGAAAGCTGGAGTCACATACCCAGTACCAAAAAAGAAAAAAACAACAGAATTGAAACCAGAAGAAAAAATCGGCTTTCTATCCTCTTTCAGGACTCATGTGTCCATCTGCCTACATTCCATCCGTCTCATCACTGAATAGTACCCTCTCTCGGTCGCCTTTCTAAATTTTAGACTACATCTATACTTACCTCTTTACATATTTATACATGTGTATAGTACAGGCTAGGATCTGTGTGTGAGAGAATATTTGCTAGTGGATTTTTCAGATTTTGAGCACCTTGTTTAATATTAGATATTCAAAGTCCATTTTCTTTCAAATGTCATAATTTCATTTTCCTTTGGAGCTGAATAATATCCCATCTTGTATAAGGGACCACATTTTCATTATCCATGCATCCGTTGATGGACATCTAGCTTGGTTCCATCTCCTTGCTAACAATAGCAGGAGCAGCAACAAACATGGATGTGCTAATACCTCTGTGGCAGGATACAGAGCACATGGCAGGGAGTACAGCAGCTGGGTCACGTAGTAGCTTCAGTTTTTTGTGGAACCTCCAAACCGATTTCCATAATGGCTGAATTAATTTGCACTCCCACCAGCAGTGAATAAAGGTTCCTCTTGTTTTGGGGGGAGATATTTTATAACCTGAAAATTATAAAACTATATCAGGAGGGTCTGGAGAGACAGCTCAGCGGTTAAGAGCACTGGCTGTTCTTGCAGAAGACCAAGTTCTAATCCCTGCACCCACATGGAGACTAACAATCATCCATAACTCCAATTCCAGGAGGATCCGACTCCCTCTTCTGTCCTCCTCGGACACTGCATGACATGGGTGCACTTACACACATGCAGGCATAACACTCATACACACAAAATAAAAATAAATAAAAATAAACCAGCAAACTATATCAAATCATTCTATTAGTGTTGTTTAATATGCAAACTGTACTGTTATCTATAAAATAAAGTATGTCTTAAAAATTATAGAATAAAAACAAAATGTTCTAAATATAAAAAATAGGGACTGCTAAGACTACCTCATGGGACAGCCACTGTCAGTGATATGTCAAGCCATGGTGTGTGGACCATGTAACTCTTAAAGCTGATAGAAATCATATCGCTAGGATTTGTTTTATTTACATTTCTCTGAGACTATTTTACTGGTCTTTTGGATAGAATTTATTTGCCAGGAAGGAGGATCCATCACTCTTCTGTTGGAACCAGGGCCTGGACTCTTCCCTCGTTCTGTTTGTACCACACAGAAGCGGGGGTCACTGGACACCAGTGCTTGGGCTGAGCCCTGACTCGGCATCTTCAGGATTTCTTCTGCTCTGGCCTGCGGACTGTGAATGGCAATCTTTCCATTCCTCCTGATGCCCAAGGACCTGAAGGTGGACTGAGCTTTGGAAAATACAGGAGTCTGGCCTGTGAGCTGCTTCAACACCTCCTTGGCCAGTCTGTCTCCCCTCTGTCAGTCTCCCCTCTCCTGCACAGATACAGAGGCAGAGCTTTCGGATGCAAGGTTCCCGAATGGGGTTCGCCTTTTCACCTTGATCCGCCTTGATGAAGAACAGCTACATCTCTAGTATTTATGTTCAAAGAAGTCCCAGTTATTCGGAGGGGAAAACCATGCTCAGCGTTTGTCACCAAGGATGCCACTTTGAAAGAATGTGTTTGGGACCCTGCATCCCACATGGGCAGATGGCTGTGGGCACTCACCTGCCAGGGCTCCCAGTTACCTTAGAAGCCAGCGTGTGTAAATCTCCAGAAAGAGTATCTTCTTAAAACAGTCGCCCAACCGCAGCAAGTGCTCAAAAAGTACTTGTTGAGACCAGTGTTTACAACAAGGAATTTTAGGGATTCGTGTTTTCCTGCCTTCTTGACTTTAGATGGTTCCCTCGTGGAAAAGCTGAAGTGTTGACCGCAGGACAAGCATTTGGCTCTTCTGATTTACAGCCTTTTCCTGTGAGCTCAAAGCAGGATGTTTCGCTCATATTTGTTTTATTTCTCTCCCTCTAACCAGGAGTTTAAATCAACTTAGATTAAGAAACCAAAATCTCTCAGTGCCTGCTTAGCATGGGACAGGCCCTGCCAAGGACAGAGCAGCAGCAGCTACAGAAATCTCTGCCCTGCCTTTTGCTGCCTGCTTGCAGCTCACTGTGGGGAAGCCCCTCACTGTGGACCCTTTGCCCTGCCATCACCCCCGGTGGTGACATGCAGGAACTTGTCACTGTTACCCAGTGACAAATGTTGACGTTTGGGAAGGGGTGTGACTCCCTATGCCTCTTTTTGAAGATTCTTATAAGAGTTTGGTATCCAAACATTTGGATCCTTTTCAAGACCGAAATCATCTTTAAAGCTATGCCAAGACTTAAAAAAATGAAATGGATGAAGTGACTTCACATTTGAACGCAGCAGGCAGATAGCTCACTGGGTGGAGTTAATAAGGGCCGAGGTGAGTCACAGAGTCCTGAGGAGGGAATATAATTATAGCTCATTTGGAAGCGAGCACGTAGATACATGACCTTTATTCTCCAGCCGAGCTTTGCTAATGTCTGCTGCCATGCTGACATGGACACCAGGGGAAATAAATCCAAACAGCAGCAGCCAGAGAGAGGATCACGTTCACAGAGATCAGAGGGCTCCAGGCACTGGGCAACTCCAGGCACACACGTAGAGGTCAAAGTCTCATACTGACAGCGGCCAGCTGCTCACCTTGCTGGTGGTAAGGGTGGGTAGCAGCTCTCCAAGATGAGATGGCATCTCTGAACACACTGATCCATGACTCCATCTTCCAGCCTCATGCCAGCTCAGACCAACCCAGAGATCTCTACCTCTTCCTTCCCTTCTGCAACCTGATACTTAATTGCTTCTCACAGCTCATAACTCCCAAGTTGCATTCATTTTTTTCTTTAGAATGTCACACTTAGGGGACTGGAAAGATGGCTCAGTGGGTAAAGCGTTTGCTGTACAAGCATGAAGTCTGGGGTTCAGATCCCCAGAAGCCACATAAAAGCCAGGCAAGCGTGGCAGCCATCTGTAATCCCAATACTCAGGAGGGCAAGACAGACAGAGGATCCCTGGGGTAAGCCAGCTGGCTAGACTGGTCAGAATTGGCGAGTTCTGGGTTCAGCCAGAGACCCTACCTCAATAAATAAACTGAACAGTAATCAAGGAACACTCCTGACATCAACTTTGGGTTCCCACAGGCACACGCTTACATGGGTGCCCACATACATACATGCATGAATACACTCATGCATGCATACCACACAGAGAGACATACACAATAAAATAAATAAATGTCACCACTGTTTCTCTCATTAATTTTAACTTTTTATTTGAGAGAAGGTCTCATGTAGTCCAGGTTGATCTGAAACTCACTATGTAGCTAAGGATGACCTTGAACTTCTGATCCTCCTGCCTCTTCTTCCTGAGTGCTGGGCTGCTAGGCAGGCATCACCACACCTGGTTTATGCTGTGGTAGGTATGAAACCCAGGGCTTCATGTTTAGTAGGCAAGCATTCTACCAAATGAGTGCTCTCTCTCTCTCTCTCTCTCTCTCTCTCTCTCTCTCTCTCTCTCCCCACACACACAGTGTGTGTGTGTGTGTGTGTGTGTGTGTGTGTGTGTGTCTTTCAGATAGGGTCTATGTAGCCCAGGCCGGCATCGGACTCAGATTCTTCAGTCTCTGTTCTGCTGAATCAGGCCGCCATGCCTGGCTCTTATACGCTCTCTCTCCTGGGTCCTCTCTCACCTCTAGTTTGCACTTTGCCGCACTCCTAGTTCCTGGATTCAATGACCCTTCAGCCTGTACACCTGTTAGACCTAAAGCCATTTGCAAACATCAAGCTCGGCTCAGAAACCTCCAGGACTCTTCCAGTAACTGCAGATCCATGGCTTGGCGGAGTCAAATCTGCAGGAACCACCTTCACCTGAATCCTTCACTGTACTTCCCTTGCTCTGGTCTGCCCCATGGCCCCCCAGGACCCATGTGGATTCTAGGGCTGGCTCCTAGCATGGAATGTCCTCCTGTGTCCCCTCTAGAACTAATAAAGTCCTACTGGGCTCCAAGGTGCAGCAGAAACACGGTCTATCTCCCCTGGCTGTTGGTCCCTTAGGCTGGACGCCCTGCTCAAAGGCCAGCACCTCCACCAGGCACCAGACCCTCCCAGTCAGGGTGTCCCCACCCCAGGCCCTGCCACACTTCCATCCCTGTGCATGACACATGCCATGTCTGCCTGATTTCATAGTCATTTCCCTGTGAAATTAGAAGCTCCCTGGAGATAGCGACTGTGTCTTACTCATCTGTTTATTCCCTGAGGCACTCAACACAGTATCGTATCAAGAAATATCTGTCGAATGAATAAAGCAGTTAAAAGGTTCCGTGAGACATCTTGACCCCAACTGACAGATGACCTCCAGTGCCCTCCCCGTAGTCGAGGACATACAGCCATTCCACACCGACCATCTTGTGTCTTCCGGGAGAACCCACCACAGCTCACTTCATTATTCTTCCAAAGCACTGTCACTTGATATGACAGACCATAGTAATATTTGACAAATTAGTGCGTAATGAGGAAAATGAACATCATATACGTCATTACACCTGCAATTGCATATGAAATGTGTGCCAGAGGTGAGCCTTAGTAACGTGTGTGTGTGTGTGTGTGTGTGTGTGTGTGTGGTGCTGGGAACTGAACCTAGGACCCTACACAAGCTAGGAAAGTACCACTGAACTACTATTTGCCCCTTTGTAATTTTTAAGAAATTTTGGTTTTCTTAAATTAAATTTGTTCTTCGATGATTCCACACATGTACGTGACGCACACTGACCACCCCCTCCACTCTCTCCTATCTTATCACTCCCGTCACCCACCCCCTTCTCCACACATCTCTTTCTTACATTCATGTCTATTCATTTTGACCTGCTGAGTTTAACCGGGACTATCTGTGATGATGGGATTGGAGTTATCTGTTACAGCCTGGGCTCAGCAGTGGGTGCACAGCTGCAGACAATGACTCCTCCTCTCCCCAATCTACCAATGGCTAATAGCTCAGCAGTAAGGGGCGGGGCCCAGTGAGTCCCTCCCGCTTCCATGACTGATTGTTGGTAGGACCAGTCTTGTGCAGGCCCAATGCAGGTTGCCACAGTGTAAGTTCATGGCTGCACTGGTTGTGCTATGTCAAGTCTAGAGGTGGCATTGCACAGCCTGTTCCCCTACCCTCTGGCTCTCCCGTACCTCCCACCCCGTCTTCTACACTGTTCCCTGAGCCTGAGAAGGAGTGACGTCAATGTCTGGTTCATGCCTTCTTTGCATCTTGGGCAGCCATGAGCCTGCATCCACCACCATTTGTGGGTCCAGGTCGCCGATTTTTTTTTTTTTTTTTTTGTCTTTTTGAGACAGGGTCTCCTTGTAGCCCCAGCTGGCCTGGAACTCGCTATGTAGAGCAGGTTGGCCTTGAACTCACAGACATCCACCTGCCTCTGCCTCCCGAGTGCTGGGATTAAAGGTGTGCGCCACCATGGTTTGGGGTACCATCCCTGTTTGAATTTTGATTGTTTTGACATGATAGGCTTCAGGTTAAAAATTTAGGGTGGGTGTTGAACGCCCCCCAAGCCCAGCAGGCTTGGGTCTTCAACAAGAAAGACACTCAGACAAAAGTCTGAAGTTATACGAGGAATTTATTAAAAGGAAGGCAGGTGCAGGTTGGGGAGTGATCATCAGAAAGAACTAACTGTGGGGTTCTCACAGCTCCTTTTTGTATAACTCGGAGTTGGGGTCGCCAAGGTGATTTTTCTAACAGAAACAAACAAGTTACTATGGATACAGCATGTAGCTGCATCTTCCGGTGCCCGCAGACCGAACTGAAACTAACTTTCTAGAAGACCTGATTTATCATACAGGTACAGCCTGTCAGCAGAGAGCTCAGAAGCTCTTAAAGTGACACTCTCCTAATTTCCAATGCTTATGGCAAGCATGGCTCCCGACACCACCACGCCTGGCTAAAGATCACAAAGTTTTAAGCTATTATCATTATTTATTATTATTTTATTATTGTAATGCTGAGAATCATTATTTATTATTATTTTATTATTATAGTACTGAAGATTGAACCTGAGGCCTAAGGCATAAATGTTCTTCTACTGAGCTATGTACAATAAGCTAGTCCCCTTAAATTTTTTTTTTCTTTGAGACAAAGTCTTGCTGAATTATCCAGCCTGGGCTTTGAATTCACTGTGGAGCCCAGTCAGGCCTTGAATTGTGATCCTTATGCCTCAGCCTCCTGGGTAGCTGGGCTCATAGTCATCTGTCACTTTTGAATATGCTGCTCAAAAGTACAAAATATAGACTGAGGATACAGCTCAGTAGTGGAGTGCTTGCTGAGTGCACTCAAGGCCCTGGGATACAGTGCCCAGTACTGGAGAGAGGGTCCCAAAGTCCAAAACATAGGAAGTGTATGCACAAGGGGGCCGTTGAAGCTCAGTGCTGAAGAGGTGGGAAGGTGGCCACACGTGGACTGCCAGCTGCGGCTCAGTAAGTGACCTGCACTAACCCTTGTTACCTCACCCTAACGGACCACCCCTCCCGAATCCCTGCTCATGCACCTCAAAACATCCTGACCTTAAATGTCATCCTCCTTGACACCCATCCCAGTCCAACGCCACACCGTCTCCTCCGTCGCCCACAGTTTTCCTGTCCCTGAACTGTTTTGGGTACTAACATGCCATGTGTTTCTTATAATAGTGACACTAATGTCACTCATGCCTCTTTCAAAGACACTCAGAGCCCCTGATGGCCATTGGGTCGTTACCGTGTTATTAACTGACCTCATAATTCCATAATGTAATGAACAACTATCCTTTCTAGGAGGAAGCTATGTAACCAGAAAAACTAAGTAATCAGCTGTAGGATGCTACAAAGTCAAGATCAAACAGAAGGAAACTGGAAATGGGGTCTAATTTAGTGCTAGATGTGGAAGGCCAGGCTCTCTCATCTTTCCCAGCATACTCAGAAGGACACAGGAAACTAGCACCGGAGCAGAACACACTGTCTTCTAAAAACAGCGTCACCCATCGAATCCTCAGCTGCCCAGTGATCCGGGTAGTCAAGCGTCTTTCTCTCTTGTCTGGGGAGGGCCGAGCTGTCTGGGACAATCAGGATGGCTTTTTCCTGTGCTGAGTCCTCTGTTGCAGTGTTTGGCATTCGGTGTAAGACACAGAAGGCCCTTCCATGGCTCCCCATCACTCAAAATGAAAGCCAGAATCAGGGCTGGGATATGACTGTGGCAGTGTGTGTGCTCGGCATTGGGGAGGCCCTGGGTCCCATCCCTAGCACCAGTGAAATGAAAGACCAGATCTTTGCAGTGAGGTTTTCCGCAGTGTGACCCTGTCCCTGTCTGTTCCTGTTCTCTGATCTCCTTCCCTTCCCTTCTGTAGCCCTCAAGCACACTGTGCCCCAGGCCCTTTGCACATTACTGTTCCTTATTACTGAGAAGTTTTCCCCCAGATGTTCAGATGAGTCATGCTATTGAAGTCTTGACTCAAAAGTCACCTTTTCAACAACACCTTCCTCGACCACCTCCTTTATGATTTCCATCTCCCAGCTGCCTCCACCCCCACACATCTGAGTTCCTGTCCTTATCTAGTTTTTTACCCTGGTCTTTGACACTGCCCAACATATTTTACTTACTTATCTTGCTTGTTCTCAGTACCAGCACAAGCCCGTGAACACGGGAATAGAAACACGCATCTTTAGGGTGGGGCGGGGGAGAGGGCTGTGTGCAGCCGTGACTAACGCTATAGTAAACTGCTTGGGCGCTTTTTATACTACTGTTAAGAGCTATTGCAAAGTCACTTGTGGTTTGAATGACTTTAAAAATCAGAGTACTATTAATTTCCGGTGAATAATTCCAAGAAACATGGTGCTTGGGGAAGAATTAAGATGTTTTCAGAACAGTACAAAGGGCTCCCTGGTGTGGCTCTGGAGGAAAAGACCACAGTGTTGAAGTCATTTTCCTGTTTAGTGAGGAGGCAGTGCCACGGATATTTTGAGATTTACTGTACTCTGATTCATTCAAAACGAGATTCCTCATGATAACGTGTTTCTTTAACTTGTCTTGGAACAAACTCATTTCCATTCCCACTTGTGTTTTCTTTCTGTTTTCTTTTTCCTTATAGGCCTTTGCAAGTTTACAGATTACTGAACTACCAAGAAGTTTCTCACAGGTTTCTCAATACGAGTTTAAAAGGGACTGAGGGCAGCTCAGTAGAATGTTTGCCTAGCATCTGTGAGGTCATGGGCTCTATCCCCAGTACTCAGCATCCATCCAGTACCCTCCCTGGTTAAGAGTATCAGAGCTGTACCGGGTGTGGTGGCGCACGCCTTTAATCCCAGCACTCGGGAGGCAGAGGCAGGCGGATCTCTGTGAGTTCGAGGCCAGCCTGGTCTACATAGTGAGTTCCAGGCTGGGGCCATAGGGAGACCCTATCTCAAAAAGACCAAAAAAAAAAGAGTATCAGAGGTGACGGTAACCATGGTTTCATAAGGATGCTGGTGGCATGTGCCACCCTCTGTGAAATCAGTGAGACCGAGATGGTAGCTGAGGGCTGTCCGCCTGTCTCTGCTCCCACACACACACCTCAACAGCTGCCTCCAGAGGGAAGAGTTGTCAGCAGGCTGATGGGAAACAGTTGGGCGCTTCCTGCCTTTGCATTCTCCCCAAGCCTAAGCCAGCGTACTCACTACTGCAAAAGCTGTGGCAAGGTCCTTCCACCAGCACCACCAGGCTCCACCTCCACTGCACAATCCACAGGTAACAATGGAGATCTGTGACGGAAAGTTCCAGCTCCAAGGGTTTGTTTGATTTTGTCTTATAGTTTTTTAATTTTTGAGACAGTCTCCTGTAGCCCACTCTGACCTCAAACTTTCTATGTAGCTGATGATGACCTTGAACTCCTGATCTTCTTGCCTCTACCTCCCAAGTGCTGGGATTACAGGCATGTGCCACCATGCCTGGTTTATGTGGGTTTATACTGGGTATTGAACTCAGTATAAACTCAGTATATGCTGGGCAAGTACTCTACCAACTGAGCTTGGTCCATCCTCAGCCCTTATTTTCTTTTCTTTTAGCGAGGGGCTCATGTAGCCCAGGCTAGCCTCAGACTCTTGCTCCTCTGCTTCCTACTCCCAGTGTTGGGATTACGGGTGCGTATCATCACACCTGGCCCTACTGGTGAACCTTGAATGTGAAGGAAAGATTTGGTTGGATGAACTGTCTGTCCTTCGGGACAGTTCCGTGTCCATCCAGAAAGCCTCAAAATGCTTGAAGTTGAGCTCCTCTGATGGAAAGCTGCACCTGTAAGCAGAGGGAACGCATGCAAAGAGGAATTATTTTAAATAATTTGAAGCACCCACACCCTGGCCATTGAACCACCAGAGGAATCTGAAGCATGA
This sequence comes from Nannospalax galili, assembly GCF_000622305.1. NCBI lineage: Eukaryota > Metazoa > Chordata > Mammalia > Rodentia > Spalacidae > Nannospalax > Nannospalax galili. The sequence goes on along the minus strand of NW_008358859.1, from coordinate 2,559,615 downwards.
GACAAAACACCAGGGCCGAATGCCCTCATCGTTTCTCCCTTTTCAACCAGTCCGGAACCCCGGTCCGTGGGTGGGGCCTCTCACACTCAGGGTAAGTCTTCCATTCTCACTTCAACCTCTCTGGAAACTCTCACAGACACACCCAGAGGTAAACCTCTAGGTGATTCCAAATCCAGTCCACTGATAACGATTAACCATGACTAACCATCGCTCCCCTAATGAGACAACTTCCTCGCACTGGACCCCACCTCGTAAAGGTTTCACCACCTTCCAATAACTCCACACACTGGAGACCAAGCCTTCAACACACGTGCCTCTGGGGGACATTTCAGATACAGACTCTAGCGAGAGGAATCACTGTGCTCTGTGTAGACATTTCTACATAGCTCTGACTTCATAGTTATCATACCATTTCACATAGTGTTTCCCCCTCCGAAGGAGATGTTTAAAACCAACGAAGACATAGAGGAAACTCAAAGTGCTGTACAGACTAGAACAGGTGAACCTGACCGTATCACAAACAAATAAACCAACTCCCCTGAAGGGGGTGGGGAGGAAAAGAGCTAGCCTAGGTAACTGTTTTATTTTGTTTACTTATTTATTTATTGTGTTTTTGTGTGGGGGAGGGGGAGATATGTGCACATGTGCGTGCAAGAATGTGTGGGTACCAGAGGAGGACATCAGGTCCTGCTCTGCCAGTCTCCATCTGTGCCCTTGAGACAGAGTCTCTCACTGAACCTGGAGTTAGGCTGGCAAGTCCCAGTGATTCTTCTGTCTCTACCCCCACAGTGCTGGGGTTACAGGAGTCGGTGCAACCTTGCCCAGCTTTTTAATGGGTTCTGTGGATTTGAACTCAGGTCCTTGTGCTTGTGTAGCAAGTTCTCTTACCCACCTAGCCATCTCCCCAGCCCAAAGCTAGGTAACCTTGGAAACAGGATCTGCTCTACAGAATACGTGACAACTAAAACACTAGTGTTCAGGGGCTGGGGAGACGGGTAGGTGACACACAAGCATAAAAATCTCAGTTTGAATCCCCAGCTCCCACGTCAAGGCTGGTCTGCAAACGTAGCTGTGCAAAAATGTCTACACAGAGCACAATGAGTCCCCTTGCTAGAGTCTGTATCTGAAATGTCCCCCAGAGGCATGTGTATTGAAGGCTTGGTCTCCAGTGTGTGGAGTTATTGGGAGGTGCTGAAACCTTTACGAGGTGGGGCCTAGTGTGAGGAAGTTATCTCATTAGGGGAGTGATGGCTAATCATTATCAACTTGACTAGATTTGGAATCACCTAGGGATACACCTGTGGGTGTGTCTGTGCGGGTGTTTCCAGAGAGGTTTACCTGAGGAGGGTGTAGCCTGGAGAGTGAAGACAAGAGGATCCCCAGAGCTTGCCAGTCAGCTAGTCTAGTTGAGTTGGTGAGCTCCAGGTTCAGTGAGTGATCTGGTCTCAAAATATAAGATGGAGAATGACCGAGGAGGCATGACAATTCCACGTAATGTGGGGTCCCAGAATGGGAGCTGCACTGACATAAAGGGTATCAGTGGAAAAACCAATGAAATTCAGATAATTAGTGATAGTGTTGTGTTAATATTACTTTCCTGGTTTTGATCATTGCATTTTGGTTTTGTAAGATGTTTAACATGTAGAGAGGTTGAATGAAAGCTATTTAGGGATTCTCTGTACTGTTCCGCAGGTGTTCTATAATTCTAAAATTATTTCATGACGAAAAATAAAAAGATAAAGTCAAGATGCATTGATGGGTGGGTAGATGGATGGTGTGATAAGTAACTGTATGAAAGTACTAACTAAGCTGTGTGTACTGCTGCACACCTGCAGTCCTAGCACTTGGGAGGCTGACGCAGAAGGATCAGGAGTTTAAGACAGCCTACGCTGCATAACAAGTTCAAGGCCAACCTGAGCTATAGGAGTCTTTTTTCCTTAAATGATTCTCTCTCTCTCTCTCTCTCTCTCTCTCTCTCTCTCTCTCCTCTCTCTCCAGCAATAGAATTTATAAGATGAACAAGTAAGTGTTTGCTGTGCAGCTCTAACACGTTCTTGCACACTCAAAAGTTTCAAAAACAATATACTGAAAACATCCAGTTAAACTAAATTTAACTTTGATCCCAGTAGCAGCTGATGAATTCCTACCTGAAGTTTGTATGATCAGCAACTTGATTGGCGTACAATAAAATCATGTTTGCTGATCTACGCAGCACCACCAAGGAAAGCCAGGTTCTGGGGTTGGGAATGAGAAGCTTTGACTGAACAGTGAAGGGGCAAGAAAACAGTAACCAGGGAAGGGCTGCAAATCCTTTGCAGTAACCAAGGAAACAGGGTCTCCCCCAGTTTTAGGCTGCACGTACTCAGGAGAGAATATTCTGTGAGATGCCTCATAGTAGAGATGATTGTCCAATTGAAAGGTTCACACCGCATCTCAGGCCAGGCTGTGCCTGTGAGCAAGGTTCGCTCTTATCAGACACTGATTAGAAGAGGGAGGAAGCTATTAAGTTGGCTAAGCCAGGGTTGGTGTGAGTTGGTACAGTCGCCTTATTTAATATTATTTAATTGCTAAATAAACTGATCTCATGAATCAGCCCCACAGTAAAATGATGTAACAAGCAATAAATCTGCACTGGAAACCTTTGGTGTTCTGGATGAATGTACACACTGTAACCCACATATTTAATCATTGAGCGCGGGAAGCTGTGGGGTTGTAATGAAATACACACATGTCCCTTGGAGACTGAGACGCCAGGGAGGGTGAAGGGAAAAACATGGACTTCATGCTCTACAGATTCACAGATGAGAAACGTCCTATGAGATAATTCAGAAAGCTTCTGGTTCCCAGTGTGGACCAGGAAATGCCTACGGTCCAATTTGGCAAGATACACATTCAGATTCCAAACCTAGTCCTCCAGGGAAAACGGAGAGGAGCCAGCCCAGAAGGTTGAGGCTTCATCGGCTGCTAAACGTATCCAGTTCCCTAAGGGGGTTGTGAGCAACTGAAAGCTTTGTGATGTAGAAATCGGTTTCAAGGCTGGAGGAGAATTTAAAAATATCTTCACAAGGATGAAACTTTTTTTTAACTTGCAGAGTGTCAAATTTGTGTATCTTAGTATAGTTCTGATAAAACACAACAGTCAAGATAGAATTTTGGTTTGTAACCAAGAAGCTTGGAAACGCTGTAGGAATTTCTCCAAGTCTGCTCAGCAATCAGCAGGCTCATGAATGTTTTGTAGGGAAAGGGATGCTTAGTGTTTCGAGTTGATCCTAAGCAGGTATCATTCTAAAGAACAGCAATTGGGGCGGTTGGGGTGTGTGTGTGTGTGTCTGTGTGTGTGTGTGTGTCTGTGTGTGTGTCTGTGTCTGTGTGTCTGTCTGTGTGTCTGTGTCTGTGTGTGTCTGTGTGTCTGTGTCTGTGTGTCTGTCTGTCTGTCTGTCTGTCTGTGTCTGTGTGTCTGTGTGTACGTGTGGAGGCCAGAGGTCAGCATCAACTGTCTTCCTCAATCCCTTTCCAGCTTGTTTTCTGAGACAGGGTCTCTCACTGAAATTGGAGCTCACCGATTCAGCTACACTGGGCCAACAAACCCCCAAGATCTTTCTTTCTCTGTCTCCTCAGAGCTGGAATTACAGGCTTACCCACCATGCCCGGCTTTTTTACATGTGTTCTATGGGATCAAACAGGTCTCCATGCCTATATAGCAAGCACTTTACCCACAGACATCTCCCCAACCCATAGCAATTTTTTAAAATAATAATATTCAGGGCTAGAGAAATGGCTTAGTGGTTAAGAGCACTAGGTATTCTTACAGAGGACCTGGGTTCAATTCCCAGCACCTACATGTTGGCTAACAACTGTCCTTAGCTCCAGTTCCAGGGGATTCAACATCCTCTTCTGACCTCCGAAGGCATTGCGCGACACGGGTGCACTTACACACATGTAGGCAATACACTCATAAAGAAAATAAAATTAATAAATAAAATATTTTTTAAATGGTAATAATAATATTCGCTGAACACTTTCCATGTACTAGGTTCCACTCCCTGCAAGTAGATGGACTAACTCGCTGAATACTAGTCTCTTCTGAGCGTGTGCACCAACCCCCAACAGGATATATCACAGAGCAACCTCTTACTGGCAATACTAAGAGACGGGTGAACGCTACTCGGATGGTCTTCAAGCCTCCTCCACAGCGTGTTTCCCCCCGTGCACAATGAAAGTTTGCCAAGGGTCGAATTGAAAATTATTCCAGCTGCATGTATCTCAGAATTGCCAAACAGAGCCGCTGCCTCGGCCAGGAAGGTTCTCTTCATCTAACGCAACAGAGCAACCTACCCCACTCCCAGGAGCCGCTGATCTTCAAAGACTATACAGTCGGATAAAGTAACTGTGCTGTGGCAGCTTGGAAAGATATGTGACATGACAAATATATGGGTTCCTGTAGAGATCCTGCAATAAGAATCAAATGTAGTAAACAATAACAGAGTGCCAGAGCCTACTTTAACAGACATTCCTAATTAAGTTTTCACAGAAAGAGGAAGATAGGAGCATTAATTGCTATGAACAATTTTTCTGATTTAGGTCAGTAAATATGCATACTTAGGAGCTGGAGAAATGGCTCAGCAATTAAGAGCTTGGACTGCTCTTGCAGAGGACCAGATTTTGGTTCCCAGGACCCATATCAGGTGGCTCACAGCTGCCTGGAACTCGAACTCCAAGGAATCTGATGCCTCTGGCCTCTGAGGGCACCTGCATTTATGTGTGCATACTCACATACAGACACACACATATATGTACACAGAATTCAAAATCAAGTAAATCTTTTTTTAAAAGCACACATGGATGGGGTAGATCTGACATTATTCCTTGCATGTCTTTCTTATTAAAGTGGAAAGACTGGTGTATATTTTTTAAGATCGTTAATACTGCTACGGTGGGACTAAATCACCTTAGTGTGAAATGCAAATTACCTGGACATTTGAAATACAGACTTGTGTAGGGACCCAGCATGCAAGAAAATTCTGGGATTTTCCTAATAACACAAGTCTGTGAGCAGACGGAGTCTCCTTCCCACCCTACGGCAAGCCATTGCTCCTTGCAGTAGAGGACTTGGGAAAAGTCTCACTTACTAGTGTGTGCAGTGTCTTCCTTGATATTTGGTATTTGACTTCCTGACTGTGTTTCTGACTACAAACTTGAAACACAGACTTTGCAGGGTGCTGTGAGGAGAGGCAATGTTTGCACGTACACAAATAATTCATGTGCAATATATGTTCAAGTGGGCTCTGTCCTCTCTCATGTCCTGAACAGCAGCCCTGACCCTCTGTGAACCATCTCGAAGCTTTTCCCTCTTCCTCCAGTGTCTGGTATAAGCTGTTATTTCAAGGGCTGCAGCCTCACTCCAGGAAAACCAAGGCAAACCTTAAATGTACTCTCTTCCTTCTGTTCAATAATTTTAGCCTATAAAATAAACTGTCAACAGGAAAAGAACGTATACTTTATTATATGCCTGATAAACACAGGAGTCATACACAGAGCATGAAGCTCGAAGAGTGGCAAGATGGTCCAAGTTTATACACAGGAACTCGTTTCCCGGGGAAGTGGGTGAAGCAGGTTCTGAAAGCTACCCAGATGTGCGCAGCTATGTGGAGTTAACTCTCCTTGGGATATGCATGAAGCCTCCCAAGTAACAGGCACCTATCTGTATAGAAACCAGACCCCAAATCCTCTCCCCAAGAACAGATCTCTCCTAGTCAGGGGGCAGCAGATGGAAAGGGCTTCACCAAATGACGGCTTTGCAGAGCTATCCCTCCCTGCACAGGTCTGCCGCTTCCCTGAACAACTCAAACTATGCCAACATACGTGTGCAGTGGAGTAGTTCCCTCTCCCACAAACACCTGAGCTCTCTTTTGTGGATCAGAGCTTCAAACCTCAACTTTTCTCCCTTCCACTTGGGTGATCACCACAAACCCTTTTCCTCACCTTATGACATTAGAGGATCAGTGTTTCTTTCCTTATTTTACTTAATTTACTACCACAACCCTAGGGCTAGAACTAAGGTCTCACACTTGCTAGGCAAGTACTCCACTGCTAAGCCCCAGCCTAAGGCAGTAGTTTCTGATTCTCGGACCCACAGATTCCCTCCTGGTGTTCATCTCCTCCAGTTGATTCCCACCACTTCTCTTCCCCTGGCCAACAAACAGGCGTAAGGATTCAGCACATGAGAAAACAAAAACCAAAGCCTTTGACCTTTCCCAATCCCCTAAATCTTCATATTCTCCCTCCCATTTTCTGTGCGGGCCTTAGCTCCCCCTGGGCCTGGAATCCACCTGCCCCTCTTCAGCTTTGCCGGGACCCCAGCCCACGCCATGATGTTCTCTTCTGGACTCTCAAAAGGCTTAACAGGCTGTGCTGCACCATCCACACATCTGCATTGTTAGAGACCCAAACCCTGTGATTTAAAGACCTAACTGGAGCATCCAACACTGTCCCTTTGGCTCTGTCCTGGATTAGTCTGCTTTTCTGTCCCAGCCCTAGTTACAATCCCGTTCATCCTTCAGGTCTGAGCTCAGCAGTCACATCCTCAAGGGTCCTTCTTAGACCCTGTTGGATAGGTGTGTCTTCCGAAAGAACTAGCACTGAACCCTAAGGGACTCCGTAGACAGAGGGGAAGACAGTCACCCCTCCCACCCAATCGGTCAGTTTCAATTGCATGAGCACACAGTGTAAAGACAGGCACGGAGGAAGCTGGGAGGTGCTGGGAAGTCGCCATCTTGGCGGGAAGCTGGTGGTGGTGGATCTCAAAAGCTCAGCCGAGGTGTAGGGGGATGAGCCCATGGGCATTCATGCCTTAGTGAGTGACCCCCCCTCCAAATAGCATAAGCTTTAACGGCACCCCCAAATAAATATTCCTATTCCCCAAACTGTGACTTAGAGGGACATTGTGTCGGTTTTGTCAGTCGGTCGTAAAGACGGGGTGGGGCCTGGGAGCTCAGAAGGGTGTAACACACCTCACAGAGGGCTAAAGAGCACCCAGCCACCCAGGAGAGAATGTGGCGCTATAGACGCCCCACACTGTTCACCTTGTGCACTACACTTCCTCTCTTTCAAGTGTGATCAGGAGGGCTCCACTTGCTGTCATTATCTGATCAGTGTCTCTCTCTCTCCCACGAGATCCCAGATCCATGTGAGCAAAGCCTGCATCGCCTTTGCCCCCATGGCTGAGTGTACAATGCCAGGCTTCTGAGGGATTCAAGAAACATTCACTCTTGTCAGACACTACCTCCCACAAGGACAAGGCTGGACTGGCTGTCTCCAGTTCCTGAGCTCCACTGTTCATCACCAACCACTTGACACCCTGTCCGACTTCACGCTTCCATTTTGCCCACTGGCGAGGGGCTGTGACATCCTCTGTGTGCCCCTCACTCTGTTGACCGATTTTGGCCTCTTTCTCTTGAGCCCTTTTCCCTGGCTCCTCTCTGCTAACACCTCAGTTGCTGCCCGCACCCCCCAGTCCCCTTAACCTGTGGTCCCACTCTGCTCTCTCTTATCTTCCAACCTACTCACCATTTCTCAACTCTGTCTACCTGTAAGAATCTGATCAAAATTACAGACGCAGTCCATCCCTCTCAGCATGCCAAGCAAAAACGCACAGAAATATCACTGCTGGTCTCGGAAGGTGATGGAACAGGGAGTGCCAACCATCTAGGCCCAGTGGACTCCATGAATCTGCCATTCCATCCACTTCTTACTACACCCCATCTGCTAAGTCTGTCTGAGTCTGCCTTCTCTCCGTGTCTAATCCCAACTTCAAATGTTAACTTACTCTCTCTTCCCACACACCCCACAGCACTGTCAACAAAGGCATGTATTTATTTCCCCAACCGCTATTCTTCACACTTCTCCAATCTCCAATTGTTGCCTCAAACTAGATATCTATGTAAAATAACTCATAGTATTCATTCATGGCACTCTGTAAATTCATCCGGGGTCCTTCCCCCAAGGAAAAACTACATCTCCTCAATCCAACTTTCAAATCATTTTTTCAAAATACAGTCAACAGCTTTCCTGAAAACAAGCCAATTCCAGAACAAAATAATTAATAACACGCATGCACCTCTGATTATGAAATCATTTTAGCGATCTCCCCCTCACCCTTCAACACCACCAAGAATAGACAGGATGTGCTAAGGGCAGATGAGGAAGACACGGTGTCCTCAGAATGAACTAAGGAGGGCACGCAACCCAACCCCAACTCCTTGGCAAGTTCCTCCTCGAATGTCTAGCCGCCCTAATGTTGCAGTCATTTTCCAAAACAATGTCTTGTCCACAGCCTGGCTGGCCTCCTCTCTGACCCCACATTTTGTCAAACTCACGCCCTGCTCTGTTCTAGTTATCCCTACCAACTTGGCACTCCTCCTCTCTGTTGTGACTTTTCAAATTCTTCCTTAAGGCCCAGAACACATGACTCATATCTGGGTAGTATGTCACCATACAGCTGCCCCCTCTGGATTTGAAAGCGGAGCCCAAGTCCTGCCTTTTCAACAAAGCTTTCCCCAGTCAGTGATGTCAACACGTGCTCACAGCCATGTAGTATGTGTGTTCTATCCTGCCAAGGCCTGAATGGGCTAAGACTGGGATGGGGATGGGAAGGCCAGAGACTACTTTAAAGGACTTGTAGACCAGCAATACTGGTTTAATATATATGTATATGTAACTCTAGACCGAAAGACACAGACTAGTGTTACAGCTGTGGCAAAAAGGAGTTTCTGCTTTCTCTACAACTGCCTCAACTTATGTTCCCTTGCACGTTTATGAGTGTCCTTATCTATACCCAGTTTGGAAGCATTCTGGGGCAGGAGCAATACTTCACCCACAGGTCTAGGGGAACCTGGAGCCAAGAACTCTGAGTGGAGGGGAGGCTTGGCCAGGGCGGGAGAAAGGAGGTAGAGGCTCTCATGTTATGGAAAGTTTCCACATGGACCACTCATCTTATCCTTACTGTGAAGTAAGTAATGCCCAGGCCTCAAATTAACCAAAGCCTTCCTTCTTCAAGGAACTGGTAGTTTACCACATTCCAGAGTTCACAGTCAGGTCTCAGGATCCATAGGCCCTGTATCTGTAGATTCAAACAACCTCAGACAGAGAATACTGGGGAGGGGGCCGTCACATCTATATTCAACATGCAGACCTTTCCCCCACACTACTCCCTAAACAGTACAGTATAAAGATATGCACATGTCCTATACAAACACATCATTTTGTCTAAGGGATGGAGCATTGGTGGGTTTGGGCATCCGATCCCTCCAGGACACCAAGGGATATACTGTGTGTAGTGGAATTTTAAACAGTTCAGTTGCCTCAGGCAGTAAGAATCCCAGACTTGAAGCAAAGATTTGTCTTTTAAGATTTATTTATTTAGTAGCAATTAAAAAGCAGGATTTAAGAAAAGTCCGTGCAAGTACCTGTCTCTAAGCCTCATTTCTCTCCGGTCCAGGTGACAATAACGCCAGGTTATCAGCAAAGCAGTCAAGGAGAGGGCAGAGGGTGCTGGGGCCACAGCCTCCGGGTGTCTGTCATGGCTACAGGAGAACTGTGAGTCACCCAGGAGAGGAGGGCCTGCCTGCTCTTGACCAGCACTGTAGGCGAGGAGATCCGTGTTTGCTTTTAGACCATGGGGCCATGGGAGCAAAGCGAACAAGACCAGTACATCCGAACGGCTGGGGAGCAAATGCCCCTCTGGCCGGCACTAGCCAAGCCACCCCTCATCCTCCAGATGCGGGGCCTAGGAAGGATCTGAGCTTGCCTGTTCTCTAAGTTTATTTCCTCCAGCCTTGCTTAGCCGCCGCCCTCCCCCCACGCCCCCCTCCCCAGGCTAAACACTCAGCATTGGCTGTTTTTTATAACACAAGGCTGGACATAATACACAATTGGACAAGCAGCAAAACATCATTTGAATGTATTTATTTAGCCTTTGAATCCTGCGTACACAAGCAATGTTTTGGTTGAGAATAAGGGTGTGCGGAGGCCTGGTCCCGTGTCCCCCCCCTCCCCCCCACACCCCCCAGTTACACCAAGGACTGTTTCCTAACTCACAGCATCCATTCGTTATGGTTGAAATGTACTCCAAACACTACTCAACTGAGAAGGAATTCTAGAAACCTAAGAGATTGCCAGCTGACACTCACCCTCTCTTGATGCCCCAGCTGTAAATGGCTTCATCTGGGAACAAACTTCTTTTTGGAAAACCACCTGGATGGAGTCTCGTGGCAACCTGCCGCCATCAGAAGTGGGTGTGCATCTAAGGACCTACAGCTTATCACTCAGCCCCAGACATATTAAGGTTTTCGTTTGTTTGGGGGTTTTGACAGTTACTGGGAATCAGATTCATGACTCTCCAGCTAAACATGCTGCTGCAGCAAGAGAAGGGGTAATAGCTTAAAGATCAAAAAGGGAAACTGGGAGCTGGAGAGATGCTCAGCTGTTCAGAACAGTGACTGTTTTTGCAGAAGACCCCTGTTCAAATCCCAGCACCCACATGGCAGCTAACAACTGTCCGTAACTCCAGTTCCAGGGAATCCAATGGCCTCGTCTGTCCTCCGCGGGTATTGCACAACATGGGTGCACTTACATACATGCAGGCAATACACTCATACACATAGAAAAAATAATAAGTAAATTTTTTTTTAAAGAAGGAAACTGTAGGACTAGGGAATGGCTCCTTTGGTAAAGTGTTTTCCTGGTAAGCACGAGGACCTGAGTTTGATCCCCAGCACCCATGTAAAAAGCAGGGTGTGATCCAGTGGTGAATGGCATGGAAAGAAAAGAACCTTGAGGTTGGCCTCTGGCCTCCGTGCACACACATGTGCATGAACACAACAAATCTCTTAGCAAAAGAAGCTGAATGTTTAGAGATAAGAGAAGCTTAAAGTTAAAGCGGGAAATGAGGAATTAACAATATCCCACGTAGGCAGGAACTTTCCGTGGAGCTCGGATAATGGGAAGTCATTTAAGGAGAAAAGGAAAACAAATGGCATTTCAACAGCGAAAGCAGAAGGGGCAGAGCAAATTCACTGAAAACTACCAAGAAAGTTTTACTGAAAAATGATAGGCTCAAAAAGTATATGAACGTGCCGGGCGTGGTGGCGCACGCCTTTAATCCCAGCACTTGGGAGGCAGAGGCAGGCAGATCTCTGTGAGTTCAAGGCCAGCCTGGTCTACATAGTGAGTTCCAGAACAGCTGGGGCTACAGGGAGGCCCTTTCTCAAAAAGACGAAAAAAAAAAGTATATGAACATAAAGAAAGCCCATGTTGGAGGCAACTTTTCCAGAACCTAAGGCTGAATGCAGGCTGATTAGCCCACCGGGCAGCACATGGAAAGTCCTTAGTCAGCACGCACTGATGACGTATGGTATTTACATGATAACTCAAGACCTCAGCAGATACAGCTACCTTTACTTTGTCTGAGAAGTAACATTTTACCTTTATATCTTATTTGTTATTTTTATCTATCTACCTATCTATCTATCATCTATCTATCTATCTATCTATCTATCTATCTATCTATCTATCTATCTATCTATTTATTTTGGTCTTTTTGAGACAGGGTCTCCTGTAGCCCCAGATGGCCTGGAACTCACTATGTAGATCAGGCTGGCCTTGAACTCAGAGATCCACCTGCCTCTGCCTTAGGAGTACTGGGATTAAAGGCATGTGCCACTATGCCCAGCTGTTTTTATGTATATGAATGTATTGCCTACATGTACGTAAGCACATGCAATACCCTCAGAGGTCAAAAGAGGGCGTCAGATCCCCTGGAGTTATGGACGGTTGTTAACCGCCATGTGGGTGCTGGGATTTGAACCCAGGTCCTCTGCAAGAGCAGCCAGTGGTCTTAACCCCTGAGTCATCTCTCCAGCCTCACCCCCTTTACTTTTTTTCATGAAAAAGTTTTTCTTATATAATGAAGCAAGCATCACACGCGGACAGCCTAATTGGTTTCAGATGAATTCTGTTGTTTGTTTTGTTTTGGTGCTGAACACAGATGTAGGACTTGGCACATCCTAAGCATCTGCTCTTCACTAAGCTATTCACAGCCCCCCAGCCCTTGACTGGATTCTGAGCCATCCTCTTCTCTGAGAGGAAAGGAATTCTGGTAAAAGTGGCTAAATGCAGACCTGTAAGAAAGCATAACTTTAGTAACCATTCCTTTGGGGTCAACATCTGCCGAGTTTTACTCCATTTGTAAAGAAAATTGTCCCCCTGTATAGCACAATACATATTTTAAGTTATTATCAGTCTCACCCTATTGGAATGAGAAACAAGGGTGGGGATTTGAGGCTGTATTGATCAGTACACTGTCCGTAGCTGCTGCAGCAGAGCCTGGCACAGAGTGGGGATCCGTAACCAGGTGAATGAGCAGTATAACAGGAGAGAGTTGTACCTGTGGCTGGGTAGCAACACCTCTTCCAAGTCAGCAGGCCACAGGCCTCTTCTGTGTGAGGCCTACCATGCTGGCACATATGTTCTGTAGTGCACAGCAGCTTACAGTCCAAGGTTAAAGGGACATTCAAGGATGCAGGTGTCAGGAAAGAGGGTGTTCAGGAAACACCCCAAGGACACCTGGTCTGCTCAAGGGCTCAGGAAAGGTCACTATGAAATGTCATTTAAATGAGACCCCAGTGACTGTGTAGTTGACCAGGCAGAGCAAAGAGACGATCTGAAGACCAGAATGCCATCTTCCCAGCTGAGGGAAGCTCAGTACGGCCCGACCACAGCATGGAAGGATACAGGAAGTGAGGGCAAGGTTCCAGAAGGCAGGAGGAGCACAGATCTGATTCATGGGAGGTCACGGAAGGGCTAGGAGCAGGGAGGACATGACCAGTTCTGCTTCGTGTGTGTGTTGGGGATGGAATCCAGGTCTGGCACATGCTAAGCACACATCATACTGCTGAGCCACACTGCACACCCTCATGCCTGCATTCCTTAGCATTTGCTGTATACTGTGAACAGCGAATTGAAGGTAGGTAAGACAGGGCGCAGGAGGAAAGTCAGGAGCCATCGTGCATGGCAGCTTGGACAGGGACAGCAGGAGGTATGTGGTGCAGTGTTTGTACACAAGCATCATATTTACTTGGGGACTCTCTTCCTCAAACTTTAATGATTAAGTCATCCAACAACCTAATCCATAACCAAAAAGATGATAGAGTGGGGTGGCCATTTTACAAGTAGAACTGACTCAAGATAGCAACGTACAATTCTGCCGAACTAAAGAGAGCTAAGCCTACAGGTGGATCTCCAGATCACTATGACTACCTCTTTCCATGAAACTACAAATGTTCCATTTAATTTATATCCCCTCCACACACACACACACAAAAGTATATTCCCCGTTCATCAGTCTCACAGCTCTTTACTTCCATCCCAACCACTTCTCTTATCTCCTTTCTTCCTCTCCTGCTTCCTGTGTAGGCTGCAGATCAAATCATCAAAACACATTTCTTTGTCAGATTTCAGGTTCTGTTTCAAGAGAAGCTGCAGACCTCCGCACGCAAGGAATGACTGAAACCTGTCTTTCTACAGAAGAAAATTACACCTGTCTATGTGAATAAAATAACCACGGTCACAGGTCAAGTCAGGTCCATCTCCTGTCCCCTGCCTAGGAGAAGAACTGTTCCCAGGATGACAGGAAGGGCTCTGCTAGCTATACCCAAACAGGCAGGACCCAGGTGACTGTCACCGTGGAACTTCATCCGCCTCCTCCACAGCCTACCACACCTGATTTTCTCTTCCCCCAGAAGCCAAACCCCTGTCCTTTTGTTCAGTCCTAAGAAACTTGAGCTTATTTGAGCCTCTGTGTGTGTGTGTGTGTGTGTGTGTGTGTGTGTGTGTGTGTGTGTCCTGCAATCACCTAGTTTCACTGAGTCCCATTAAGTTTGTGATAAAAAATAGACATTGTACTAAAGTAGAGTAATACTCGCTTAACTGCTAAATGGACAGAGGGAGGAGAACACACACACACACACACACACTCATGAGCAGCTCTAGAGAATGTGGGCAAATTACAGGAACTTTTACAGAATACACTAGTGAGTGAAAACTGGGTTCCTGCCCCTAGGGAAATGCCCACTCACAGTCTGCCTTCTCCGGCAAGCTCTAGAGGCCCAGGTGGCTTGTGTTTCTGATTTGGGAGTAGAAAGGGATAAGAAAGAACCACGATGTCTGCCTTTTTCTGTCTGGCCTGGAACCAAACATCCCCCTGAGAAGGAGGAATGAATACCTGTTGTCTTTCTTTAACCAGTTAGCTCACAGGTAACATGAAGCAACTTTTTTTTTTAATGTGTATGAGTGTGTTGCCTGCATGTATGTGAGTGCACCCGTGTCATGCAGTGCCGCAAAGGTCAGAAGAGGGCTTTGATTCCCCTGGAACTGGAGTTAAGGATGGTTCGTAGCCACCATGTGGGTGCTGGGAATCGAACCTGGGTCCTCTGCAAAAGCAGTCAGTGGTCTTAACCCCTGAGCCATCTCTCCAGCCTCACATGAAGCAACTTTTAAGGAAAAGCTCTTCACGAAGTAATTCATGACACGGATGCTGATCGTTTTGGAAATTTAAAGAAATGATTCCAGAACATGGAAGTGGAGGGGAAGTATTTGACAGCGAACCAGCAACTTCTACATCCTCTGGCTTATCTCACAGGAAACGTGAAAGGAATAAATGACTGTGAAAAAAAGACAAACATGCAAAGATTTGCAGACAGCATGTCCTGTGTTTTCACGTGTCCTACAGGATGTGTGGGTCCAGTTTGGAGCAAGCCTCTTTGGTTATCATGGCTATAATTACACAAGACAGTGTAGCCTTAAGGAATTGGGGTGCAGGTGTCTGGGGTTTGTAAAGTCTGCTCAGAAGCCCTGCTTGGCTCTTGAAACCTAGAAAAGCTACCAGTGACCTTTCAGAATGCAGCCAGACCTAAAGCGCTTTTGCTCATGAACAAAGGCACAGCCATTCCCAAAGTCCAGTCCAACCTGAATTACCAGATTTCTAATGAGCCCTGGCCCAGAGTCCTTCAGCGCCCTGCACCACACTTAACCCTTTCCTTCCTGCAAGTCTTCAGAATCCACCTTCAGTAGAAAATCCTCATGTCTAACTACTTAGTAGATAAGCATGCGTAATATCCCTTTATTCATGCCTAATCATGCCAGGAAGACTGGGCTGGGATGTAGCAAATAGCACTACCTGTTGCTGGGAAACAGGGACCTGCTGGTCTTCCTAAAGGGAGAGGCAGAGGCAGAGGCAGGCGGATCTCTGTGAGTTCAAGGCCAGCCTAGTTTACATAGTGAGTTCCAGGATGGTTGGGGCTACAGAGAGAGGAGACCCTGTCTCAAAAACAAAACAAACAAACAAACAAAACTGAATTAAAAGTTCTATCATGAAACTTGGCCCCTATAGTTTATCAGACGTTTCTTCAATCCCTTCGGTGTGTTGCTACCGAAGCTGCATGCTCCCGGTCAGGAGACGAAAATACTAAATTCCAGACTGAGGTTCTGTGATGCCAATGGTCGATATTCCTGCGGTCCTCTTCCTGGTTTGTATGTGTGCAAGAGTGTCTTCCTCAGTTGGCCTCCATTATTTTTTGAGACAGAGTCTCTCATGGAACCTAGAATTTACCAGTTGGCTAAACCAGGTGGCCTGCAAGCTCCCAGGATCCTTCTGTCTCAGTGGCCCCCTGCACTGGGGTTACAGGCATGACCATCACATCTGGCTTTTACGTGGATATTGGGATTCTGAGCTGAGGACTTCATGCTGGCATAGCAGCCATTTTGCCCACTAAGCTGTCTCTCCAGTCTGTCGCCCTTTTAAAAAGTTGATGTTTAGATTCTGGAGTTGAAAGTCTTGTGATTCCCACCCCCACTCCTCCTCCTCCTCCTCCCCATCCTCCCCCCCTTCCTCCCTCTTCCTCCCCCTCCTCTTCCTCCCTTACTACTCCCTCTCCTTCTCCCCCTCTTCTTCCTCCTTCTCTTCTTTCCTCCCCATTCTCCCCTTCCTCCGCCCTGTCCTCCCCTTCTCCTCCTCCTCCTCCCCCCCCTCCTCCTCCCCTTCCTCCTCCTCTTCTTTCCTTCATTTGTTTGTTTGAGACAGGGTCTCGCTATGTAGCCCTGACTAGCCTGGAACTCGATAATGTAGACCAGGCTGGCCTCGTGTGATTCTTCTAAATCATTTGTTCTACATACAATTAAAATGTATTACACAGTACTCAGGAGGCAGAGGCAGGCAGATCTCTGTGAGTCAGAGGCCAGCCTGGTCTATCTAATGAGTTCCAGGCCAGCTGGGGCTACAGGGAGACCCTGTCTCAAAACAAATAATAATTAAAAAAAAACTTATTACACATGAAAATTTTGAGTATTAAATTCTTGTGATCAGAAAAATAGTGAATTCTGAAACATAGTTTATTAGAAAACTAATAATTTAGAGAAGTACGGACAAGAGGGGGGTATGCTTTCTTCATTTATTCTCCTCTCTCTCTCAGCATATGAAGTTAAGTTTGAAAGGATTTAAAAGCAACACACTCATCGGTAACAAAACATGGAGAAAACAAAAACAAGCCTTGGTGGCGAGCATAAATTAGAACAGTTAGTATCCAGAGATTTAATCATTTCCTGTGATCTGATCATTTTACTTTCATTTATTTTAAGGAAATAATTAAAGATACACAAGAAGATAGCAACCCAAAGTGTCATTTCCTGGTCAATTCTGTCAAGGAAAAGAGCGTCACAAGCTCGTCACAAGCCCTCGTGCTGCGGCGTTATTAAACTACAATAGACGAAAGTGTTGGTAACCGTGGTTAATATTTATGATGTGTGGGATTTGGCTGAGCACAGTCTGGGAGGGAAACTGCATCCAGGAAGCTTCTTAGGGAGGTGGGGAATGGCCCTGGGGTGGGGAGGTGGACTAAGAGCCTTCTGGGCCTATAGCGTAAGGGAAGACAGAGCTGGGCCTAGCTGCCCGACCAGAGGCTAGAATACCTGTCCTGAGGGAGAGAAGTCAGGGCTTTGTGTTACATCTGCCTTTATTCTGTGGCTGCAGTTCATCCCCTCCCCACCACGACCCCGTGAGAAATGGCATTGGAAGGATTTAAAGTGGCGAGTGACGTGGTGAAGTATTGTTTGTCAAAGAGCCATCGTGGGCGGCATTGCAAAAGGTGGATTAGAGAACGGGAAATCTGGGATCAAGAAGACCAGTCCACAGGCAGAGACAAAGTAGCTGTGGGCAGAGGGAAGGCTGGGGAGGGGACAGATGAAGCCCTAGTGGCTGGCATTCAAGGCCTTGATCAGCAATTAGCTGTGAGGATTAAGGGCTGCTGAGGTCAGCGACAACTGTCTTAGAGAGAGACTGAGTTACATTTAAGTATGTTACAGAGAAAACTCCTCTCCTGAAGCCCACTTAGGGTCTTAAGGGGATGGCTTATTCCTTGCTGACCTCCCTCCTCCAGCTGATAACATCTGGGTCACTTTTAATTACTAGATATCCTCAAAGTAAACAAAATAAGAGAATTCCTTTCCATACAGAAAAGAGCTCTAAATTTCATTTTCCCTTGTTGGAAATTGAGCCCAGAGCCTTGGACATGCTAGGCGAGTGTCCTACTGCTGAGTTTCACCCCTAGACATTAGCCTTTTGAGACAGCATCTTGCTATGCAGCCCAGGAAAACCTCAAATTCATGATCCTCCTGCCTCAGCCTCTAGTGCTGGGGCTGCAGGCATGAACTAAGACACCAGCTTAGCTTTGAATTTATAAAGAACTCAAATTCAATACAGGCAACTAAGCAATCTTTTTTTTTGGTCGTTTTGAGACAGGGTCTCTCTGTAGCCCCAGCTGTCTGTCCTGGAACTCACTATGTAGACCAGACTAATTTTATTTATTTTTTCACTTTTTAAAAAAATTTTATTTATTGGGGTTGAGGATTTAGCTCAGGGGTAGAGCGCTTGCCTAGCAAGCACAAGGCCCTGTGTTCAGTCCTCAGCTCTGGAAAAGAAAAAAATTATTATTTTTATTTTATGTGTATTGCCTGCATGTAGGTAAGTGCACCCCTGTCATGCAATGCCCGCGGGGGTCAGAAGAGGCTGTCAGATCCCCTGGGGCTGGAGTTATGGACAGTTGTTAGCTGCCATGTGGGTGCTGGGATTTGAACCCAGGTCTTCTGCAAGAACAGCCAGTGTTCTTAACCACTGAGCCATCTCTCCAGCCCCAACATTATTTTAATTTTAAAAAGAGTTTTTCAAGGGGCTCTTCTGACCCCAAGGGCATTGCATGACATGGGTGCACTTACCTACACGCAGGCAATACACGCATACACATAAAAATAATAATTTTTTTTTTAAAAGGGTTTTTCAAGTATGGACTTAAACTCTGATAGAGCAATTAAAGTACTATAAAAATCTCCACTTTACCTCTTTAAAACATCAGCTTTTTCTTTTTTCCTTAAAGGACAAAATTCAGGTATTTTTTACATATAAAAAATGGAGCCAGGCGTGGTGGTGCACGCCTTTAATCCCAGCACTTGGGAGGCAGAGGCAGGTGGATCTCTGAGTTCAAGGCCAGCCTGGTCTACATAGTGAGTTCCAGGACAGCTGGGGCTATAGGGAGACCCCTCGAAAAGACCAAAAAAAAGGTGCATAGGAATGACTTTCTTAGCTGTGCCTTTTATCTTTTAAGTCATTGGTTCAGTTTTCAAAACCTACGTAAAGGGAACAATTACAAATATCCATTGTGGGCAATTAGTTAACAATCAAGTTGAGTATTTCACTGCCTAGTGGACCTTTGATTTATCTAAACTGCAGCTCAATCTAACTCAGGATAGCAAGTTAGTAAAATAATTTTCAAAGTCTGATTAACTGATTTATATTTAGGCCATAAAAACTTTGAAAACTATCAAAACCAGCAAGAAATAATTTTCCTAAAAGCAGCATCTGAAAAGCCCGTACTGGAAGCAGTGCAGAGCTGATGACACGCCGGAGGGTCATGTATTAACCTACTGTCTCCAAGACAGGGCGTGGACCTCCCCCAAAGCTGGAGGCAAGCACCTCCATGCGCACAGTCTGAATCAAAGTCCAGTTAGACTCAAAGAAGAAGGCTTTGTCTGTCTTCTCCCCAGAGATCCCAAGGTAAAGTTGGAATTGCCATTTGCTGGACAGCCTGGCCTGAGCGAGGCTCTTGCCCCATCCCCTGCAGTTACAAGTGGCTACTACGTCTAAAGGGAAAGTTTACTGGGAAGGAAGACATCAAAACTGTGAAGAAGAAAGCTGTTTTAAGAAAATGACAAAAGTGGGACTGGAGAGATGGCTCAGCGGTTAAGAACACTGGCTGTTCTTGCAGAAGATCCGGGTTCCAATCCCAGCACCCACATGGCAGCTAACAACTGTCCATGACTCCAGTTCCGGGATCCGATTCCCTGACATTGCACTCCATGGGTGCACTTACCTACATGCAGGCAATACACATGTACACATAAAAATAATAAATAAAATATTTTAAAAAAGAAAGAAAAGGAAATGACAGAGGTCCCTGAAAGAATCTTCTAAATCCAGCCATAAATGCTGTTTCTAAGTAATTACAAGCAAAAGAGCACAAGCTTTGAAATCAGACAGGCCCACCCACCCCCAGTGACCCTGGGCCAGTTGCTTAATCTAACAGTTCATTTTCTTCTTATGTAAAATGGTGATAATTATACCTACTTTCAGAGATGGTGTAAGGATTAAATTAAATAATACCTGCAGAAACACAGCGCCTGCCCCAAGGCCCCGGCAGGCTCACAGTAGATTGCCTGAAATTCCTCCCTTGACTTCACATCTCTAAAGACCCATTTCCCAACACACTTTCTCCCCAATCCCACTGCATCTTGAAACTTGAATCATGACAAAAACCAAAATCCTTTGAGTGCCTGGTCCCATAGAAATGGGAAGGAGATGCCCGGCTTGGTGGCACATGCCTTTAATCCCAGCCCTCGAGAGGCAGAGACAGGCAGATGTCTGTGAGTTCAAGGCCAACCTGGTCTACATAGTGAGTTCCAGGACAGCTGGGGCTACAGGAAGACCCTGTCTCAAAAAGACCATTAAAAAAAAAAAAAAAAAAATGGGAAGGAGAGACGTCTCCAGGGTCGAGGACCACAACGAAGTTAAATAAATATGATGGGACAGACTGCAACGCATACATAGTAGGTGACTCACAGACGGACAGAGGGAAGCAGGGCGTCTCAGACTCAGACCATCTGCAGCAAAAGAGCATCTTACTTTCTTTTTCAGAAAGGGCAAAGAGGGAGAGGGGGGTCTCCTCTCCGCCCCCCATTGGCCAAAAAAGAACTTTTTTTTTTTTTTTTTTTCCCTCCTTTTTTTTTTTTTTTTTTTTTTTTTTTTGGTGTTTTGAGACAGGGTCTCCCTGTAGCCTCAGCTGGCCTGCAGCTCACTATGTAGACCAGGCTGGCCTCAACTCACAGAGCTCTGCCTGCCTCTGCCTCCCCAGTGCTGGGATTAAAGGCGTGCACTACCACACCCAGCATCCCTTTTTGTTGTTGTTTGTTTTTATTTTTGTTTTCAGACAGTCTTGTTATGTAGTCCAGGCTGGCCTCAAACTCAAGATCCCCCAGCCTCTGAAACTGTGCAGGATCACAGGAATATACCTGTGCCACCATGCCCAGCTCTTTTTAAATTCTTTTCTTTTTTATGTATATAAATATATATACTTATTGTATGCACATAGTAATTTCAATGTATAATGAACATAATCCACAGCATATATGTGGAGGTCATAGGACAACTTTTGGTCTGGGCATGGTGGCACACGCCTTTAATCCCAGCTCTTGGGAGGCAGAGGCAAGCGGATCTCTGTGAGTTCAAGGCCAGCCTGGTCTACATAGTGAGTTCTAGGCTATCTGGAACTACACAGTGAGACCCTGCCTAAAAAATAAAAAACTTTGGGGAGTTGGTTTTCTCCTTTCACCTTGTGGGGTCTGGGGATAGAACTCAGGTCATCAGATTTGGTGACAAATGCCTTTACCTGCTGAGCCATCTCGCTGGCCTGTTTCATTTTCCTTATAGTGCTAGGGATTGATCTCAAGCCTCACATCTCGATCACTGAGTAACACTCAGCACTTTATTCTCAACGTCTATGCTCACTTTGTTGCTGGTTCCTAACAGGCAGTGGGTTCTCAACTAGTAAATCCAGAGTTGTAGCCAGTGACAGAATGTGTGCTTAACATGTACCATGCCCTGGTTCTATCCTGAGTACTGAAATAGATAAAAATTGAAACCTGGGATCCTGCAGCCTGCTCTTGGAGTTGGTCCTGAACTAGTCCTCCAGGGCAGCATTTTGGTTGTCAGAGGGATGCCTTGAAAGCAGTACAGTTTAGAAGTGGGAATCAACCCTGCATGCACTACACATTGGGGTCATTGAAAAAAATATTTTATTTATTGTTTTTATTTTTTGTGTATGAGTGTATTGCCTACATGTGTGTAAGTGCACCCGTGTTGTACAATGCCTGTGGAGGTCAGAAGAGGGCATCGGATCCCCTGGAACCAGGTTATGGAGGCTTGTTAGCCACCATGTGGGTGCTGGGAACCAAACCCAGGTCCTCTGCAAGAACAGCCAGTGCTCTTAACAGCTGAGCCATCTCTCCAGCCCCGGGGATCATTATTTTTATCATAACTTGGTATAGCTTGGCTGTATTGGAACAGGGACTGAAAAGATAGGGCAAGTCAGGTGTGGTGCGCATGCATGTGCTCCCAGCTCTGAAGCAGGAGCACCTCGAGATCCAGGCAATCAAAGGTAGAGCAGAGCGTCTACATCTCCTAACGTGAGGGAAAAATGACTCAGTAGACAGAGAAAACAATGAAAAGATATCATAACTTGGTATAGCTTGGCTGTATTGGAACAGGGACTGAAAAGATAGGGCAAGTCAGGTGTGGTGCGCATGCATGTGCTCCCAGCTCTGAAGCAGGAGCACCTCGAGATCCAGGCAATCAAAGGTAGAGCAGAGCGTCTACATCTCCTAACGTGAGGGAAAAATGACTCAGTAGACAGAGAAAACAATGAAAAGAAGAGGTCCTACATCTGTGAGCCCCCCCCCCCCCCCCCCCCCCCCCCCCCCCCCACCCCCAAAAAACAAGCCCCAC
>NW_008358859.1:2526329-2537197 GCF_000622305.1 Nannospalax galili | reverse complement strand
ACCCCCCCCCCCCCCCCCGCTGCTCGTCACTTCACAGCTGAAGAACAGGCTCCACAAGTGCTCGCCTCCACAGAGTCATCGGCACTCCATGTTTGTGACACAGCTCAGGAATCCCCTTCATCCCAGGGAAAGGCACCAGAGTGATGCCAAGGTCTGGTCCCGTTCTGCTGTCGTGCACTATCTAGCCCCACTCTCCAGCCATAACCTCAGGCAAGCAACTATCCTCACTTTCTGCTTAAGTGTGGGACCCACAACAGCACTGTCCTCAAAGGGTGGTTATGAGATCTGAATAACTTGGCACTCCTAAATCCCTCAGAACGGTGGTCAGTGTACGGCACATATCAGCTATGATTTTTATCACCACTGATCCCTTTCTTAGACCTTTCTCCTTCAGGGTCAACCCCAAGGTCAAGGGCAGAGGTATTTGAGAACTCCTAGTCCATCACTTTTTTTTTTTTTTCTTTTTGAGACAGGGTCTCCCTGTGGCCCCAGCTAGCCTGAAACTTGCTATGTAGACCAGGCTAGTCTTGATCTCAGAGATCTGCCTGCCTCTGCCTCTTGAGTACTGGGATTAAAGGTGTGGGTCACAACACCTGGCTAGTCCAACATTCAGATCACAAGCCCTTGATTTCAGAGCCCTACTTCTGAACAGCACATGGGAAGTCCTCTTTCCCCTGTCTCCTTTGTTCATATCCTTCATGGCCCAATGTCCCCTCTTGAAGGAAGGTGTGTCCTGAGGAACTGCGTCCAACTGCATAGACAAGAAAGCCATCCGTGCCTCATCATCAAGTAAGGGAGAATTGTTATCACCTGCTAAGTGGCCAGGGGATGGAAAGCTGGTGGTTGTTGCAGTAGTGCCCCTCCCCCGATTATCACTGCCTTGGGCACTTTTTTTTATTATTATTTTTGGTAGAACATCTTTAGCATGTGACTTCAGTCCTGTGGTTACTACCCAATCACATCTTGGAAAAAAAGCATCAGAAACAGATAGGGTCAAGGGGTGGTACTTGTGTGTGAGGATTCCCCACCCCAAGCCACTCTCATTGGCTTAAGGGTCAGGTGACACCGGAGGACCACTCCTAGCCACAAGGAGGATTTTTAAAAAGTGGGTCGTTTTTGTTTGTTTTGTTTTGGTTTGATACAGGGTCTTGCTATGTGGCTTTGACCAGCCCAAAACTCACTACATAGCCTAGGATGGCCTCCAACTCATAGCAATCCTCCTGCCTCAGCTTCCTAGTGCTGGGATTACAGGTGTAGAGTCTTTGAAGCTGGGTAAATTGTAGATCCAAACAAAATCTGGGTTCTATTAGTCACAAAAGAGTAAGAATTGCTATTGGATCAACAACTAGCAAAGAAGTCTTTCTTGATACCCCGAGATGGCGCAGGTGCCTCTGTGGTGCGCTTACTTTGGAAGTGCCTTAGCCCTTCCCCTTGCGTGTTGCTTACACAAAAACAGGAATTCTAATGCAGTTTGTTTTTTCTGCTGTTTGTTACTGGTTTTTTGTTTTTGTTTTTTTTTGTTTTTTGGGGGGATGCTGGGGATTGAACCCAGGGCCATATCCTATATTAGGCAAGGCTGCTATCATTGAACTATCCCATTTGTTATATAATTAAACTGCTAAGATATCTCCCTATAGAATGAGAGCTTGGGAAAAGGCAGGGTATGTCCTGTGTCCTGCTTAGCTGTCCCTAGGACTCTAAGGATACAGGCCTACCCCAGTATCTATGTACAGTGAGCACACCTTATAAATATATTCAGAATTAGTGCATAAAACCATGGGGTAAAGGTTTGCTGAAATACTTGGTAGCAGTGGATGGTCACCATTACTCTCCCTTGTTTAAACACAGACCAGAAGTCGTCATCTGCCCATTCAGTTAACACTGTGAACAGAATCTGTGGAAAGAACATTGAGGAGCACTGGGAAAATCTGTTGGGTCAGAACTTGACCCACATGGTAACAGGAATAACAGAGCCCTGGGGACGTGGTTATGGTCGTGGGAACAGAGAAACGGCAAATGGGGAAATCCTGGGAAAACCAACTCTATTTTTGCTAGCAAGCATGGGAGGTGAACTAAAGGAGGACGTGTTTGGTTATGGCCATTCCCCACCCCCACCCCTTTCCTCTTTCTTTCCTCCCAGTAAAGAAGGACATTTTTTACAAAAGGAATGAAACTGCTCAGAGAAACTCACTGGCTGACAGAAGGTTATCTCTGTCCATTAATTTCCAAACCCTGGTGGAGCATGCTGTGTTAGACCCTAAAGCACGCAGGAATCCCACAGCCTAGGTGCCTAGGTGCTGACTGGGGCGATGGGACGAGTTGCTGGAGAAGTAAACACGTTTACTGCTCAGATAAGCCGCGGGAGGTGCCATGACAGCATAAGCAGGGGAGGTGGCATTTAACCACCATCCAAGGATGGGAAGGCACTAAAGCATTTCACAATGAGGGTGGCGTGCATAGCAGAGGCACAGGGTGGCAAAGATGGGGTGTTGTAGGGCTGTGATAAGCTGGGCAACCAGCACCCCACAAGCAAGGGAATTGTGGCTTGTGACAGCCCTGCCCCCTCGCCTGCACAGCACATGCTCCCCTAGGCCCTTTGCACATGCTCCAACACTCTTCCCCTATCTTCTGGCTCACTCTGATTCAGATCTCTACTCATTATCATCTCCTTATCAGTGGCCATCCCATCTGAAACCATCCCTCTAGTCCCATCCTATCCCTTAACTTTATTGTACATTTTTCCTTCATCATTTATCTTGTATATAACAGACTTAGGAAGGCTTCTGGAACATAGCCACCCTGAGAGTGGGAACTCTGTCTGTTCATGAACATAGCTCTGCCACCTAGAAAAGCACCTGGAACAAAGTGGATTTTTAATAAATACTTGCGGGATGAATGTATATGCTCCAAGCATGAGAATGAGCCAGGAGATCTTATTACAAGAAAACTTCCACGGTCTTCCATGGATTCATGAACCATCAAAAATCAGTTACATCAAAGCCAGGCCTGGTGAGTGGTATACATCTATAATCCCAGCTATTTGGGAGGCTGAGGCAGGAGGGTCACAAATGCAAGGCCTGACTAAGCTATACAGGGAGTTCAAGGGCAGGCTGGGTAACTTAGCAAAACCTTTTCTCAAAAGAGTTCGGGAGAATGATATAGTTCAGTGCCAAAGCGCTTGCCTAGCACACTCCAGGCCCTAGGTTCAATTCCCAGTACAGGGGAGAAAAAGTGCCACATCAAATGAGAGTACGAAAGAAAATATGTAACATTAAAGGTAGCACCTTGGGGGAGGGGCTCCCTACCTTGTAAATACTCTTAAAAATCATACTCCAGGGCTGGAGAGACGGCTCAGCGGTTAAGAGCACTGACTGCTCTTGCAGAGGACCCGGGTTCGATTCCCAGCACCCACATGGCGGCTACCAACCGTCCTTAACTCCAGTTCCAGGGGAATCCAAAGCCCTCTTCTGACCTCTGCAGCATTGCACGACACGGGTACGCTCACATACATGCAGGCGATACACTCGTACACATAAAATAATAATAAAAAAATTTTCTTAAATTGTACTCCAAAACTTTTAAAAAATCATACTGCATAGACACTGAAATAGCAGAATGGGTACAAAGAGCCAAGGATTAGCCACACTGCACACACAGCAAATCCAACTACCTGCCAAGTTAACAGACCGTCACAAAGCAGAGAGATGTGTTTGTGAATGATGGTAGCAAAGGGAACTAGAAGAGGTTAACACAAATTTTCAACATAAATGAAACAAAACATGAGTATTATTATTAGGATGTGCTCTTAAAAACAAAACATCCGTACACACACACACACACACACACACACACACACAAATTTCTTAAACTTTTGAACCAAAACATGTAGGAAACACATAGAATTAAGAGCAGAAATGACTTCACTTTGGGGCTAAGAGAAAAGCCCAAAGTTTCACCTGTTCCACTAACCAGACACTTCTTTTCAAAGGCTCCTGGAAAATACTTTCAGACCCGGCAAAGTTTACAATCAATAAAGACCTGTGACACCTCTGATCCCAATCACTGAATAAAACGGGCAGCTTAAAGCACGTGCTACTGAAGAGAGATAAGGAGATCGATTCAATGAAGGGCAAAGTTAGTGCCCACAGCAGTCAGAAAGCAGGCTGTAAAAACTATAAAACATACACAGAGTTCCAACAAAGAATGTTAGCCTATCGGGTAAGTGGGAGAAGAAAGGGACAAGAAATCTAACCCTCCTGGGAGCGAGGTCAAAGGTTATGTAACCGAAATAGACTAGAAGATGAAATATTGAAAATCTAACGTGCAAGTAAAAATAACACTTAAAGAAACATTGTGAATTAAAACAGGGTCTGGCAGTAAAGCGAGAGGGTAACGGAAGGCAAGACAGTGCTATTCGCTCTTGAATTAATTCAGCACTCTTATATTGGGCAGCTATCGCACTCCAGGCTCTGAGAATGCAGTGGTTGATGCAAGATAAAAAGTACTTACGGGGCTGGAGAGATGGCTCAGAAGTTAAGAACACTGGTTGTTCTTGCAGAAGACCAGGGTTCGAATCCCAGCATCCGCAAGGCAGCTAACAACTGTCCGTAACTCCAGTCCCAGGGGATCTGACAGCCTCTTCTGTCCTCCAAGGGCATTGCATGACATGGATGCACTTACCTACCTGTAGGCAGTACACACATACACATAAAATAAATATAATAAATAAAATTTGAAAAAAAGGACTTGCTTGCAGGTATCTTACTTTCCAGAGGGAGAAAGGGACAGACAGCAAAAGTCCCACAGCATCTGGAGTTCTATCTTAATAGCACAGTCAGAAGAGTCTTCTTTGAAGAGTCAGTTTTGAGCCAAGAGTTGAGTGTCCCAAACAAGCTACAAGAAGACACTGGGGCAGATGGCTGAGGCAGAGACACGGCAAACAGGAAAGTGTCTTTTAAAAGATCAGTTGGAGCCAGGTATGGTGGCACATACCTACGATCCCAGCTAAGGCAGGAGAATCACAGGTTTGAGACCAGCCTGGGCTATATAGTGAGACCCTGGCTCAAAACAAACAAAAACCCACCAGAAGATATCCTCACAAAGCTGTCTAAAAGTTTTTACATACTGCCTGTGGGGATGGGGGCTGTTCGGGGTGACGGCGATGTTCTGCACCCTGTGGCGATATTTGTACAAGTGCAAATTTACTAAAAGTCATAGAGCTGTGTGTTTAAAATGGGTACATTTCATGACATGTGAATTACACAATAAAGCCACACACACACACACACACAGAGGAAGTCAGGAACATCCATAGCAAGTGACGAGCGCTCTAGCAAGGCAGACTGTGAGGCGTGATGTGTTGAGGCCCTGAGAGGCAGCTAGATTCAGGTCTGACAGCCAAGGGTGCGAGGAACAGCACTTAGCTGGGCACAGCATCCTCCCAATGCTCTCTGGCAGCTCCGCAGACAATTCCTGACCCGTGTGGAAGCCACCCGGAAGGTTAGAGCATTCCACACTAGAGATTGGTATGGGTTGATGGTCATCACAGAGGTGGTAGAAAGCAGTGAACACACAGAGAGACATTCTGGAGAGGGCCAGCTGGGTGCCCTGGTGGGTGGGCTATGGGACGAGCCAAGGACAGAGGTCAGAGAGGTCAGACACGTGATAGTGTCTGGCCTGAGTGATCCAGTGAACGGTACCCCCTCGTGCTGAAATGGGCAACACCGAGAAGTACGTTTGCACGGTGGGAATTACGATTTCTGTTTAGACACGTTAGTTTGAAATACTGTTATGGGTTGAATTCTGTCCCACAAAAAGATTCGTTCAAGTTCTAATCCCCACATCTCAGAATGGGGCCTTATTTGGAAACAAAACCATCACAGCTGTAGCTAGCTAAGATGAGGTCATGCGGAAGCATGGTGGCCCTTAATCCAATGACAGGCGTCCTGACAAGAAGACCCTGTGAAGAGAGAGGGTGGAGGCTGGGGTGACGTAGCTTCAGGTCAAGGAAGACAGATGCTATGGAAAGGCAGGAAGGATTAGATGCAGAATCCTGCGTAACTTCTGACCACCAGGGCTGAGAAAGAATACATTGCCATGGTTTTGAGCCACCCGGTTTGGAGACGAATGCAGATGTGCAGCAGACATCCGAAGTCTGGGCTTCGAAGAGCGTTTGGGGCCGAAGACGTGCTCTGGAGGTGGAACACTGCGTGCAAACAGTCTCCACTTGGCTATACATTAAAACCCAATCGTCTGCCTTGGAGAGCTGCCTAAACACCAACAGATGCTGACTTTTGAAGTAGGGACAAGGTCTACTTTCTAGGACACCTGCAGAGCTGATCATCACGGCCTCCAACTAAATATACAAAGCTAATGCAACATTTGCAGATAAAATCACCACTTGGTGGAATAGCAAGTAATAAGAACATGGTCCTCAATTCAGGTACCAATTAATGCAATCAAAAATGCCTTAAATGATGAAAGCAAATAGACACATGCAGCCGCATCTCCCATGATGCTTCAGGCAACCACAGACCACACAAGCAGTGGCAGTTCCATAAGATCATGATGGAGCTGAAAAATCCCTGTTGACATCACAGCCACCTCACATCACAGCACAACGCAGTCCTCGTGTTTGTGACGACACAGCTGCAAACAAACCTATTGTGCTGTCAGTCACATAAAAGCTCAGTACATATAATTATACACAGGGCACCATACTTGATAAGCGACCATGTGACAGGCTCACTACTGTACTTTTTGTCATTATTTTAGAGTATGCTTTATTTGTTTTTTGGTCTTTTTGAGACAGGGTCTCCCTGTAGCCCCAGCTGGCCTGGAACTCACTATGCAGACCAGGCTGGCCTCAAACTCACAGAGATCCGCCTGCCTCTGCCTCCCGAGTGCTGGGATTAGAGGGGTGTACCACCATGCCCAGCGCTATCTTTAATTTCTAAAGCTTACTGCAAAACAGTATGTTGTGTGTGGCTGGCACTGGCCCGGTAGGTGCGTTCGCTGTGCCCCTTCCTTGCTTTGAGAGACCACATACAGTGATTTGCTGCACCATCTGGGTTTGGGGAAGTGCGCAGTGATGAACTCCTGACAACCACAACCCTGCTGTGAAGCAACAGTGGGTGTAAACGACTAGGGAGCGTTTTCAGTATTTATCAAAATGATAGAGGTAAATATCAAGGAGTTTAACAAAGAAAATAGCCCAGGATGAGTAATCTGTACGTATGATGGTACTGCCTGGAAGAATGGGGAGATCGGACAGCAGGACGATAGAAGTCCTCTCTGAGTGTCCATGCCTCTCTGGCTCAAGGTCATCAGATTCCGGAACCCAATTTAATCACATTCTTAGATCAAACCACAATAAAAACAAAACAGGAGCAAAGAGTAAAGGTGCCTTGAAGTAATTAAATCTCACAGCCTATTACATATCCCATCTCTAGCACAGGATCAGATTCAGAACATGTCTGGCCATCTTAATAGTGATAAAGATAAATGCGGCACTCAAAGTACACGTAGTATATAATTATAATGAACATGTCTATAATTTTCATATGTATTAGGCACTCTGTCTATCAGGTTCTGGGTGTGAGAAAATCATGGTGGGGAAATTGGTCCTCCCACAGATGGCCATGGCTGACTCGCTCAATTGGTCAGGCTTCAGTGTTTCCTTTCCAAGGCTGGGCCCATCCTGCTGGGGCAGGGCCGTGCTGTTCAGAAAGCTCCCCTGCCCAAACTTCGCTCAACTCTTTCTCTTCATATCGTTTTTTCCTCTTCTCTTCTTCTCTTTCTTTTCTCTGAGTAAGACCCCTCAGGTGCCCATTTTTTAAAAAAGAATCTCTTTGCATCCAAAATTCAAGTCCAAATTTTATTCCAATAGCTTCATCAAGTTAAAAACTGTGGAGAATCCATTTTTAACAAATGATGGTCCTTGGATTCCAGTGAATTTCGTGGGTGTTTGGCAGTGTTAGGGATTTCCTGCCTCCTCTGTTTGATGAAATCTCTAGTTATAACATTGTTAGGTCACCAAGTTTCATAGCCAGCCAAACCTCATCTGAGGCATTTATGTGGGTTTTCCCGAATACCCTTCAGCATCTTAAATCCTAGATGTTATTGCCAGGTACCAGGGAAATTCAGTAGAGAAGACAGGAAGTATAAAGTGACTAACAGTCAGCCATTGCACAATTTTTTCTCATGGGCATTTTCCATGGCTGGGAAAGAACTCTAGGGTACAGTGGGACACAGTAAAGTGTTCACAGACATCCTGAGGTTCGGGGTCTACAGACACATGGAGAAACTTTTGGTTTGGTTCCTGGAAGGATCGAATGCTTGAGTCATAAATTTCTGTGCCTAAGGCTTGTTCAATTATATCTGAGTAGTGATGATTAAACACAATCAGAATCATGTGCTAGCAAAGGTCAATGTTTAAACACTTTATAGGTGCACAATCACCTCTCTCTTGTAAAAATAATGAATTCCTAATCATCTGAAACGCAGTTGAGGACTGTTCACAGCAGCATATTCAGACTTCCCATTCAGATACAGCATTCCACAGGCACTTGAGATTGTATGATACCTTCATGGAAAACAGAAAATATAAATCATGAATGCCAATTTGTTGTCTCAGTATCATGTGTTAGCTTTCCTGCACTGTGACAAAATACCTTGGACAATCAACTTAAAAGGAGAAAAGGTTTATTTTGATTCAAGGTTCAGGTTTCAGCCCAGGATTGCACGGACTCCGTGTTCTGGCTGCGTTGGGTCTGTGGTGGCACAGTAAATCATGGTGGGAATGCATGGGGGGCGGGAGAAGGGGCTTGTTTATCTCGTGGCACCTGAGAAATGGAAAGAGAGAGGAAGGGGCTGGGGTCCCAGTGCCCCCTTCAAGGACATGCCCGCCCCTCCCCCAGTGATCTAACTGTTCCACTTGTCCCATCTCTTCACGGTTCCACTTCTCAACAGCAACAAAGGCTGGGGACCAACCACTCAACACATGGGCCTTTGAAGGACATTTCTGACCCAAACAAAGGCATTCAGGATGGGGAAGCATTAAGAATAAGGGAGTATGGGTGTTACTCCACAGTGTGGCACAACCATTAGGGAGGAGGGAGCTGGGAAGGAAATGCCAAAACTCACTATCTTGGCAAGACCTTGTCTCAAAAAGCAGAGAGAGAGAGAGAGAGAGAGAGAGAGAGAGAGAGAGAGAAAACAGAAGGTCAAAAAAAGTTATCATTTGAAAGCATAGGATGTATTTGTACATAATGACTAACATTCCATAAGAGAAAAGAAGAGTTTTTTGTTCAGGACCCTGTGCATCTGAAAGGGTGGATCTCTGTTTTTCAGGTACAGTAGGAATCACAGCTTGGGGTGGGGCAGATTTTCTCTTTGTTTTGTATGGTACTTGAGTTGGTTATTAATTTAGTTTTTTTTTGTCTTTTTTGCCTTTTTTTTTTTTTGAGACAGGGTCTGCCTTTAGTTCCAGTTGACCTGGAACTCACTAGAAAGACCAGGCTGGCCTCCAACTCACAGAGATCCACCTGCCTCTGCCTCTCTCAAACGCTGGTACTAAAGGCATGTGCCACCATGCCCAGCATATTTTTATTTATTTATTTATTTATTTATTATTTTTGAGACAGGGTCTCCCTGGAGCCATAGCTGTCCTGGAACTCACTATGTAGACCAGGCTGGCCTCGAACTCACAAAGATCCACCTGCCTCTGCCTCCCGAGTGCTGGGATTAAAGGCGTGCACCACCATGCTCAGCATCCTAGCATAATTTTAATATCAGTGAGTAAATGTACCTACCACAGGCAAGTTTCAAAAGTTGAAAAGATCTCCCTTTTCCCTGTATGTCTATTTATCTACAAAAAAAAAAAAAAAACTTTTGAAGAGGACACTTGTTAGTTATACAGAACACAAATTCAACTCTGGAGTGGTTATCTACATAGTCATAAAATTCTGATTTGTCTGGGTAGAACACAGTTTGCTGTATCACATGTTTTGTGAAGTCCTTATTTTAAACTATTCATTAAAGTGTGTAATCTAAAAAAAAAAAAAAAAAAAAGGCAACCCATGAATTTTCTGTCCCATTCATCCTGGAAGGAATCAGAAAAGAAGGGGCCTTTTCTGGAGGAAAAACGGGAACCCTGGAGAATCTATAAAACACTGGCTTTCTGAGAAGTTCTTTGTGTCCGTCACTGATGTGCAACCCAACACTTTTCACACTTGCCCCCCTAGTCCACCCTCCGGGATACACAGAAGGGCCAGATGGGAAATCCACTGGCTAAATTAAAACGTACTAATTGGGCATCAAATTTCTCCCGAAAACGCTCCTTCCCAGCATCACTGGTGAGGTATCGTGTGGGTGTCGGATGTACGACTAAGAGGAAATTCTTTCTTTCTGTACAAATAAATCATTTGGATTCATGTTGCTGAACTTTCTTATTGGTTGTTAGAAAAGTTCAGATGTAGGATGTGGGAAGTTTAACTGATCAAACATTCAAGGGGTTTGTTAATTCAGTGAATGAAAACAAGAGTTAGCGTCATCGGGCAATTAAATAATTTCTAGATAAAATCCATTTCTTTGCTAAATAATTCTAGAAAATCAAAAGTTGCATTTCACATATAGACATATATGGATGTTCTCACCTCCATATAGATACTTATAAAAATGCTTGAAGTTCAAATAATATGTGAAATTTATTTTTTGAGCTAGGGCTTCATATCGCCCAGGCTAGCCCCAAACTCACTAGATAAATGAGGTTGATCTGGAATTTCTGATCCTCCTGCATCCACTTCCCTGGTGCTGGGATTACACACATGTAATCACGACACATATCTTAAAAAATTGTTTATTAGATT
>NW_008358859.1:2465913-2525180 GCF_000622305.1 Nannospalax galili | reverse complement strand
AATTTCTAGATAAAATCCATTTCTTTGCTAAATAATTCTAGAAAATCAAAAGTTGCATTTCACATATAGACATATATGGATGTTCTCACCTCCATATAGATACTTATAAAAATGCTTGAAGTTCAAATAATATGTGAAATTTATTTTTTGAGCTAGGGCTTCATATCGCCCAGGCTAGCCCCAAACTCACTAGATAAATGAGGTTGATCTGGAATTTCTGATCCTCCTGCATCCACTTCCCTGGTGCTGGGATTACACACATGTAATCACGACACATATCTTAAAAAATTGTTTATTAGATTTACATATATATAATATATATTATATATATATATTCCTCTTTAACTTTTGAACCAAAACTTAAAAGAAAACATGTACAAATGAAGGGTGGAAATGACTTTGCACACACGTGCACACATGCACACATGTGGAGTCTTTCAGGAGTCTTTCACCAGGTGGGGTTGGACCTTGTGTTGTCGGGGTTGGCAACAAGTGTCATCTGTCAAGCCATCTCACTGGCTATGCACCAGTTTTATCTGGTGTTGGAGAATCGAACCCAGTGCATGCTAGGCAAGCACTCAACCAAGTGAGCTACATCCCAGCCCTATGCTAAAATACTTTAAAGAAGAATATCTTAAGGCTTTCTGATCTAGCATCAATTCCTAGCTCATAACATCACCAGAAACACACTGTGTGAAATTAATCTTATATAACTTTGGTATGATAACATATGCCTATAATTTTAGCACTCAGAAGTCTGAAGCTGGAGTCTGAGCCCAACTTGGAATGTTTAGCAAGACTTTCTCTCAAATCAAACAAACATAAATTAACCTGACATTTAGCGAATTCCTAGAACATACTAAATTCTTGAATTGCAATGAATGTAACAGTTTCCTGATTGTTGTACAGTTTTATAGAGTCTTCTGTCCATGAACCTTTATCATCTGGAATCCCCCTTATTTTTTTAGGTGCAATGGGAACCAAAGCCTTTAGGGTAAAAAGTCTCTTAGTTTTCTGTGATGCTTGCGTTTAGTTCTGTTTGATTCAAGACAATCAAAACCTCCAAATTTTGTTCAGAATATTTGACCTGGATACCACCAGTTACATTTATATTGGCTTTAGGAGGCTGCATACTTCTCAGCAAGGTGGTCAAGGTCAATATTAACAGTAGTAAGTCAGGGCCAGTTAAGTAGCACATGTCTTTAATCCCAACACTTACGAGGCAGAGGCAGGAGGATCTCTCAGTTCAAGGCCAACCTGGTCTACATATCACATTCCAGGCCAGCCAGGGCTAAATAATAAGAACTTTGTCCCCACACCCTCAAAAAGCTATGTATTCGTTCATTTTACAAATAGTTAAGTACCTGCTCTATTCAAAATCTTCTACAAGCTGCTCTGAGAGGAAGAAGACACATCTACACCTCAAAAGAGGAATGTTATTCAACCTTAGTGAACTTACAATATTTAACCAGTTTTGTAAATAACTTTGACATAAAGAACATTAATGGTCAGATGGGATACACGGAGTTAGTTCAGTTTTTCTGTATTTGTTGAGATTTGTTTTGTGTCCCAGCACATGATCTGTATTACAGAAACTTCCATGGGCTGCTAAGTAGAACATGTATTCTTTGGTATTTAGGATGGAATATTCTGTAGATGTCTGTTAGACGTATGGTATCATTTAATTCCAATGTTTCTCTGTTTATTTTTGTCCCAATCCCAAGTGATCATCCCTAAGCACATGTACATACAAGCACCACTAAATGAATTCAGTAGATTATACACACATATATACATATGTAAATGTAATAATAATCTAAGATGAGATCATGAACTTGAGAGGGAGTGAGAGTGTGTGGGAGGAAGGGAAGGGGAACAGAAATGTAAATATAGTGCTCATGTATGAACTTCTAAAAACAAATTTTCTTTTTAAAGGAACTTAGCGCAGGGCATGGTGGTACACGCCTTTAATTCCAGCACTCAGGAGGCAGAGGCAGGCAGATCTTTGAGTTTGAGGCCAGCCTGGAGCTACAGGGAGGGAGGGAGGGAGGGAGGGAGGGAAGGAGGGAAGGAAGGAAGGAAGGAAGGAAGGAGGGAAGGAGGAAGGGAGGGAGGGAGGGAAGGAAGGAAGGAAGGAAGGAAGGAAGGAAGGAAGGAAGGAAGGAAGGAAGGAAGGAAGAACATAGCAGAAGGATGGAAAGCCACCACTTCAAGACTCGAGGTTAAAATAAAGATGGATGATTTCTGGTGTGAGATATGAAGACAGAGTTGTCTTTTGACTGTTGCCATGGGAAACACTGGGATGAGCTGTGTACGGACAGTACAGGGATTTGAAAAGGGAGGGGAGACAAAGGGCTTATTCAGGAAAGCATGAATATACAAGGTCAGCTGAAAACGTAGTACACATAAGGAAGTTGGAAGACGTTATTGGACTGGTGGGTGAACTCAGAATAAGCTGGGTGTGGCAGGACACACCTGTCATTTCAGCACTTGGTGGAGGCAGGAGGATCAGGAGTTCAAGGCCAGCCTCCGCTGTGAGACCTTGACTCAAAACAAAAACAGAACAAACCAACAAAACGGAGAGAATAAAAACGCACAAGTGCCCACTGGGGAAGTCTGGATGCCATACTTTATGTAAATCGGGCCACGAAACACCTCTGGGAAATTTGAGAGCCGGACAAAATCTGAACTGATAAGATGAACTGGACGTCTACTGTCAGCAAAGAGGTGGATGAGACTCCAGAGAAGCCTTCCTGGTGACATCACCTCAGTCGTAAGCAAGATATCTTCAAGTATCTTTGCAGTTGCATGGCTGAGCTGACAAATGAAAAAGAAAGTCGGGCATGATGGCGCACACCTTTAATCCCAGAGGCAGGTGGGTCTCTGCGGGTCTTCATAGTGAATCCAGGCCAGCTATGGCTACAGGAAGACCCTGTCTCAAAAAGACCCACCCCCAAAAATGAAAAGAAAAAGATGACCAAGAAGAAAAGATGGCTCCAAATGGGCAAAAAAAATGATGAGGCTGCATTGCCCAGAGGGTGTCGGCCACCTGTGGTCTGGCACAGTCAGCAAAAGATGGTCTATGTGCCATACCTGGCTTGCCACCCAGTTGTACAAATAGAGCGTTATCCGGACACAGCCACACCCCCACATTTATATGCTGTCTGACTGGGTTCACCCTATGATGGCAGGGTGAATAATTGCAACAGGGGCCATACAGCCCACAGTGCCTAAAACAGTCTTTACTGTCTGGCCCTTTAAGAAAAACTTCAGATACCTGGACTTGGGTTTTAGTTTGTTGAGTTCAGGGAGATTAGGGAGATAAAGCCCGGCTGGACCTGCATAGACTAGGGCGTCCTGTGCAAACCTATGTGAGCCTGGACCCTTGAAGACAGCCCCTTCAACAGATGAATAGGGTTTTCTCTGAAGATGGAGGGAATACTTCATTGTTCGTATCTTGGATGTGGTGGAAAGAATAGTTTCCCCTGAGAACTCCCTACCATGAGCCTACCCTCATTCAGGTCAGAACCCACATCACCTGGTGGTCTCAAGACATGTCTCCCATAGGCTCCATAGGATTTGAACATTCTGTCCCGGTTGGTGGCACTTTTGGGGAGGTGTGGCCTTGCTGGAGGAAGCATGTCATCGGGGCGTGCTTTCAGAGTATATAGCTTTACCACTTCCTGTCTGGTTCACTCTGCTTCCTGTGCCTGCTTGTGATGTGAGTGCTCAGCTTTCTGCCCACAACACCTCCTGCCACCACCTCCTGCCACCATGCCACCCCTTGCAATGACGGACTCTCCCTCTGGAACCATAAGCCCAGATAAACGCTTCTTTCGACAAGTTGCCTTGGTATTTTATCACAGCGACAGAAAAGTAACTACAATTTGTGATAGAAAAAAAAAATCTGCTGGGCAGAGGCAGGCGGATCTCTGTGAGTTCAAGGCCAGCCTGGTCTACATAGTGAGTTCCAGGACAGCTGGAGCTACAGGGAGACCCTGTCTCAAAAAGACCAAAACAAAAAACAAAACAAATCAAAACCTCCAAGCCTAAAATTCAGTTTATTCAAGTGATCCATTTGATAATGAGTCTAGGTTAATAGTTTAAACAACAACCAAAACCCTTGAAAGATGATCAACCTAAAAATCAAAACAAAAAATAAAAAATCCTTGGATTCTCAAAGATGTCTTCCAAATAACTTAAGCTTCGAATTGAAAAGCACGAACACAAAAAAGGAAGTTATTAAAAGTAAAACTACGGAAAAAGCAAAATCAACCCACAAAGGTTACAGGTACTGAAATCCTTAGGTACCAAATATAAAATATATTTACTATGATTAAAGAAATAAAAGAAGGTATCAACAGGGCTGGAGAGATGGCTCAGCGGTTAAGAGCACTGACTGCTCTTGCAGAGGACCCAGGTTCAATTCCCAGCACCCACATGGCGGCCATGAACCATTCTTAACTCCAGTTCCAGGGGAATCCTAAGCCCTCTTCTGGCCTCCATGGCATTGCACGACACGGGTGCACTCACATACATGCAGGCAATACACTCATACACATAAAATAAAAATAATAAGCAAATATTAAAAAAAATAAAAATAAAAGAAGGTATCAACCTGGGCACTGTGACTCACACCTGGAATCCCAGCTCTTAGAAGGCTGAGATAGTCCGATCTCCATGAGTTCAAGGCTAGCCTGGGCTACAGATTAAGTTCCAGGTCAGCTTGGGCTAGAGAGGGACCCTGTTTCAAACAAAAAGGGGTGGGAATCAACGAGGGAAAAGAAAGCACCCAAAACAATCAATTATATTTTCCTTTTTAAATTAACTTTTAATAGAATTTTTTGCAAATTTCATGCAATACACCTCCTATATCTGTACCCCCTTTTATAACTCCTCACCAAATTTTTGTGCTCTATACATATTTATCAAAGCCGTAGAGTCAGGTTGGTGTCCCCAAATGCCCTTTGGTGTGGGCTCATCCCCTGG
This sequence comes from Nannospalax galili, assembly GCF_000622305.1. Taxonomy (NCBI): domain Eukaryota; kingdom Metazoa; phylum Chordata; class Mammalia; order Rodentia; family Spalacidae; genus Nannospalax; species Nannospalax galili. Next base: position 2,520,191 of record NW_008358859.1, on the reverse strand, counting down.
AGCCTAGTCAACCTACTGAGAGTCTCACCTTAAGTGAGACTGAATCTCCCCTTCCCAGCAGTCACTAGTTGCCAGCAGTTTCTCAGATAAGGTTGGGGTTTCTTACCCACTTCCCCACGTCTATGGTGGTATTGTGTCGGGCTTGAGCTTTCGTGGGATTTGTCCATGCTGTCAGCACTGTTGTGAGTTAACTGTATTTTAAATAGAACCAAATACAATAGCTAAAAGTTCACAAAACTTCAGGCATATAATTGACATTACAAATTCAATTACAGTAGCAGAGAGAGTTGACGAGAGCAACAGCCACTGCAAACAGATGTGAAGAAATTATACGGACGCCCGGCAGAGAGAGGAAGGGAAACCTACCAGAGTTAAGGAGATTAAAATAAGAAAAAGGCAGAGGAAGAGAATCTGATACTCATCCAAACACACTTAGAGGAAAGGTAAGAAGGAGGAAGAGGAAACAGAGACAATAAAAGTAATCACGGGGCTGGAGAGACGGCTCAGCGGTTAAGAGCACTGACTGCTCTTGCAGAGGACCTGGGTTCGATTCCCAGCACCCACACAGCGGCTGCGAACCGTCCTTGACTCCAGTTCCAGGGGAATCCGAAGCCCTTTTCTGACCTCTGAGGCATTGCACCACACGGGTGCACTCACATACATGCAGGCAGTACACTCGTACACATAAAATAAAAATAATAAATAAAAAAATTTTTTTTTGTCTTTTTGAGACAGGGTCTCCCTGTAGCCCCAGCTGTCCTGGAACTCACTATGTAGACCAGGCCTCAAACTCACAAAGATGCCAAGTACTGGGATTAAAGGCAAGCACCACCACGCCCGGCTAATATTTTTTTTAAAAAGTAATGATTAACAACTATTTGATAAAGCACAGTAATCTTCAGAATAAAAATAAGTTATATGGACCCACTGTAAATACACCGCATCAACAGAGAGAAAAGAGTTAATAGTCCCAGAGCAATCCAAAGGCAGTGGGGCAATACTTTTAAAGCTCTAAGGAAAAAATTGTCAATTTAGCACGCCTTTAATCCCAGTACTTGGGAGGCAGAGGCAGGCGGATCTCTGTGAGTTCAAGGCCAGCCTGGTCTACAAAGTGAGTTACAGGCCAGGTGGGGCTACAGGGAGAGTCTGTCTCAAAAAGGAAAAAAAAAATTGTCAACTTAGAGTTATATACGTATAAAACTGTCTTTTAAGAATGTGGATCAAGGGCCAGCAACATGGCTCAGTGGGTAAAGGCGCTTATCACCCAGACTGACTGACGACTTGAACTTGATCTCTGGGACCCACAAGATGGAAAGAAGGAAGCAACTTGTGCAAGTTGTCCTCCAACTTCCACATGCTCACGGTAGCAAGTGCCCCCCCCCCACACACACACGCACGCACGCACGCACGCGCACACGAACATAAGATAAAAAGGCATAAAAATTTTTTAAATAAAAGAATGAGAGTGAAAAAAAAAACATTTCCAAAGAAAAACTGCTAAGAGTTTTCAACCGAGATGTCATCTCCACAGGAGTTTTCAAAGTAAATATAGGAAGCTAAAAACTAACCCTAAAATAGTATCTTCGTGGCAAGAAAGCAGAGTGAACAAACGACATAGTTAATTCTAAATAAGTATTGACTACATAAACAATAGTAAAGCCCAGTTAGTGGTGGTAGAGAGGGGTTTGAATTCTAGACAAGAACATGAAGATTCTAGAAGAATATGGAAAATTTAGAGGTTGTTACATGAGTTAACACGTTCTTTTCTCTTTTTTGCCCCATGCTAGGAATTGAACTTAGGTCTTACAGCGCTAGGCACGCATTCTACCACTGAGCTATATTCTAAGCCCACAAAGCATTGTCAATGCAACCTATCTCAATGGAGTCTCCTCTCTCTCCTCTCCTCTTTTTTCAGCACTAGAGATTGTACCTGGGGAGTCATGCAACTATGTCCTTAAAATGTTCCTTTTTAGTCCCAGCACTCGGGAGGCAGAGGCAGGCGGATCTCTGTGAGTTCGAGACCAGCCTGGTCTATGTAGTGAGTTCCAGGAGAGCTGGGGCTCCAGGGAGACCCTGTCTCAAAAAGACAAAACAAAACAAAACAACAAAAAAATGTTTCTTTTTTTTCAGGACACCAAAGATGCTATATCAAGTATTTCATAATTTTGAGAGAGAAACAGAGGGTAGAACTTCTAAACTGGGGACATGAGACGAGAAAAAACAATCAAGAAAAAAAAGGAACCCTAAAATCAAGACAAATAAAAAGCACGAGGAGAACATCATGGTGGAAACAGACTCAAATTATCAGCAACTATTCTTTTAATTCAACTCTGCGCTTTCCACAATATAGACCCACAATTCAAAGAAATACAAACAGCATAAAATTTTTTTTCAGAAAAAGTACACCGAAGTTCTAACCAAAAGAAAGTCATCATGGCTGGAGAGATACCAAACAAAGTAAGACTTCAAAATAAAGGCCATCGCTGGATGCAGAGGCTGGCAGTACATTAAGCTGCTGGATTCGGCAGAAGATGTGATAATTCTTTTGTTAATACTACTATTACTGCTGCACTGCTGTGGTGTGAAGGATCAAGCTCAGGCCTCCTGTGCAGTAGGTGAGTCTATGGCCCCTAAACTAGGTTCCTAATCCCAGAAGACCTTACATTTTAAACTTGTATGCATCCAATGACATAGTTTCAAAACACGTAGGTAAACGTAGTAAGATTCCCAGCAGAACGGGAGCAGCAGGCCACTGTCGTGATGAGCTTCCGGATCTCCTTTGAGGAATTAAACCCTTATTCCCCAAGCTTGGAGGACTGCTGCCCCAGAAAAATGGACCGTTTTCACTGGATGCTGCCTGGGCCCAGGAAAACTGACTTGTCCAAAGTGTGTTCTTCTGTCCAAGAGCACTCGGCATTCAGTGGCTCACCAATGGGAGCTGGAGGAATAAAGGTCCTTGCCCATGAAGGAACGCCTCTTCAAGAGCTCTCTTTGTTAAGGGTTGTCACAACTCACCTTTCCCCTCCGCCTGGGTCTTCTTCCTCCCCTCCCTTCAGCATGCTGACAAATGTCTTCATTATGATCTCCAACTGGGACTGCTTCTCAAGAAAGCCAGTCTGAAAGGACTCCTATATTAACCTCACCCAGCCGCAGCTCAGGGACCACTGAGGAAGAGGGGCAGAAAGATTGCAAGAGCCAGGGTTGGTCTATGAACATAGGGAAACAGAAGCCTTCGGGCCCCTGGAAGCTTGCACATGTGAGCTTGTGGCAATGGTGGCATCTAGCACAAGACCCATGCCAACTCAATCAGACAAGGGTCCGGAGTGGAGCGAGGGAAGCGGGTGGTGAACCAGCCCTCACCTGGGAACTGTTGGAGACTGATCACTGCTAGGTGAGGGAGAGTAGACCTTCCTTAAGATCCCTAGATGGGCTGAATAGACTCCAGTGGATGAGCTTCCACCAGAGGACATCTGGGTAAAGTGCTTGACCAAATGGGACTTAACATGTATAGCAGAATACATGGGCCCAGTGTTGGGGGTGTAAAGGCATGGATGGGGGAAGGGGTCTAAATTCAGTTAAGAACTATTGTATGAAATGTACAAAAGCTCAATTAAAAAAAAAAGTCAGTCTACAACAAATACCCAGGGGTCAAGTGCAGTGTGAAAACTGGAAACCTGGGATTGAAGTCAGCGGAGAAGATGAAACTACAATTTGATTTTTCACAGACTGAATAAGGTGACTAAAGGAACAAATCGAGAAGTTCAAGGGTGACATCTAAGCCCAGCAGAAGAGCAGGGACCAGAGGACGGAAGAGGCATCAAGAAGAAATGAAGCATGGGGCCACTGATGTCACGAAAACAAGAAATCTGTAAGCAGTGTTCAATGCTATCGATAAGGGTCCGGCTGCAGTGGACTCTTATGTACCCTACGAATGACTCCTTTTGCCTACCAGGAATGTCCAGCCTGCTGCCCCAGGGCTACATGTAGCCAAGGATGGTTGTGAATACTGCCCAGAACAAAATCATAAACTTTTTTTTTTTTTTTTTTTTTTGGTCTCTTTGAGACAGGGTCTCCCTGTAGCCCCAGCTGGCCTGGAACTCATTATGTAGACCAGGCTGGCCTGAACTCACAGAGATCTGCCTGCCTCTGCCTCCCAAGTGCTGGGATTAAAGGCGTGCAGCACCATGCCCAGCTCATAAACGTATTTTTTAAATTATGGGTTTTTTTTTTTTTTTTTGCATGGGGGGGTGTGGTGGTTTGTTTGTTTTCATTCTTGGTAACTCTATTACACGGTTCTCCAGCATGAACTTTGTAGATGACAGCATCATGTTGCAATGTGAAAAGGTTAGACATGCCTGACAGTTTTACTCCACCTCCCCATCCCTCCTCTTCTTCAGATGGAACTGTTTCCACTGGTCATCCCAAAGGTGGGCTCCTGCTCAGGCCTAGTCAATCTGAGCATTGCCCTCCCCAGCCAGATTTGGCCAGGGGAAGCACTGCATTCCCCTGGTCTACAGTTTAGACTAGTGAGAGTCAAATTCAAGGTTTAATTCAATCCATAAAATTAGAGTTCTGGTATTTTAGCTGGAGGGCACTGGGGTCTGCCTACCAAGGAACTTCAAAATGAAGACGACTCAAACAACAATAAGCAAAACAGTAGAGGGGTCCAGGTCTTGCCAGCCTCCCGTGAAGACCCGGATGAAGTAGAATTGGTTTCGCCCCCAGACCTCTCCTGCAGATCACTGAAGGCCTCTTGTTATTTCTGAGTTGGGCTTCTGTCACAAGCAAATAAAAAATTCCTGACAACCTGTGGATAGATGTTCCATATTTAATTTTGCATTCTATTTAAAGAAAAAAAACCACAATGAGGGAAGAATTTGAAGTGTTTAAAAATAAACTGAACCGCACACCTGTAGTCTCAGCACTTGGGAGACAGAGGCAGGCGGATCTCTGTGAGTTCAAGGCCAGCCTGGTCTACATAGTGAGTTCCAGGACATCTGGGGCTACCCTGCTGGGGAGACCCTGCTTCAAAAACACAAAAATAAATAAATAAATAAATATAAATAAATAAATAAATAAATAAATAAATAAATAATAAATAAATAAATAAACTGAACCTGGTAACTAGCTATGGAACCTTAAGGCACATGGCTAACCTTCACCTTCCTTATTATACTGGGTGTAATAATAGCGTTCGCGGTTAGTTTATATAAAGCTTTATACCGTGCCCAGTTCTAAGTAAATGCTATAAAAGTGATAGCTATTATTAGTTATTATTCCTAATCCCAGAATAAATGCATTATTTCTATTTATAAAATCTTCACAAGAACATGAATAGGCATTCGTTGTCTTACCAATGGACCAGCTTTTCACCATGCTGAATATTGCTCACTGAAGGCCTCAGATACAAAACTTTCTTCATTTGTGATTACTGCCTTACTTCAGAGTGCTTCAAAGAATCTAACTCTCAAACTTTTTGATGGCTGTAGAATGTATGGCCTTTCTCTGACTAATTGTCCTTTGTATTTTTATATCAGTTAAGGTGTTGGCACTCACCCACGTCTTGTGTCCTGTAATTTAAGCTTATGTCTATGACCAAGATAGTGCTGTATGCCAATGGGATGTAAAGGAAATAACAGTGCTTGCTAGGATTCTAAATGCTAATGAATGGAGCAGGGCAAAGGCGTGTGAAAGTGTTAAAAAATGCAGCAACAAAAAGCACAAATGACTGGAAATTGCTCTGAATTGTAAAAAGTACAACCTTCAGAAATACATATGACAGATACTCAGTAAATGTTTGTTGAATGAGTAATGGTTACCTTCGGCATCCTGAAGTGTCTCCTGATGTATCAGCTTAAAACTTGCTTAACAGCGTCAAGTCTTCTTATATTTCTAAGTTAACGAAACTAAGTTTTTGTCATATGTTTTCCCAAACAGCTTTCACTATTTACAACTCCCTAAGCGTGATGATCTAATTACACCTGTTTTACAACAGAAGGAATTCAACATAAATGCTCGATTGTCTTAAGAATCAAGCATGCTGGTTTTTGTTTTTTTTTAAGAAAAACAAAACACTCTGTAACCTTTAACATATCAGACAGTCCCATTCATTATTCTGAGAAGAGTATAATGACTTTAATCCCACAACCAGACTGACTAAGGAAGAGATCGGAAACAACTCAAAAGAAATGGTCACACATGGATAGACAAATTGAACTCAGGTAGCAATCCCGCCCAAATCAACTTTCTGAAATTCATATTCTACTTCGTAAAAGTGATATTAAACTGAAAGCCTGCACTCAGAGTTCCAGTGGTGTGTTAGTAGTAGTAGTAGTAGTTAGTAGTAGTGTGTGGTAGTTATTGCAATGCTGTTAATGACAAGTCTTGCTGTGGAAGACCATGAGTATCAAACCCATATTTTCCAGAATGAGGCTACCAGACCGGCTCCATTCCCATTCCACTAAATGACCAAGGAACAAAGGAGGTGACCCCCACCTGCGTGCTGGCCTCTGTCCCCAGAAATCCGGGCCCTGACATCCTGGGGTTTCTTGTGTGACCAGGTTGCACCCCTGCACTGATGAAGTCAGTCATTTGTCTGGCCTCTAAACAAGACAACATCATTTCATCTCTCTCGTCACCAAGTCTCCACCTAAGCTCCAGACCCTATTTATCAGTCACACCTTCTCCCATGCTCTGATCTCCCAAACTACTGTTTCCCCTTCTATCGTCTTAAAACGCACCCTCATTCACCCAGTGACAGTCTTCAATCTGGAGCCATGCCTGGCCTTTCCTTCCCTTTCCCATGAAGGCCTATTGATTCCAGATCCAAACAGAAGCCCCAAATCTGTGTTTCTAGACTCTTTTTTTTTAAAATTTATTATTTTTATGTGTACACGTGTATTGCCTGCATGTAGGTAAGTGCACCCGTGTCAGTGCCCACAGAGGACAGAAGAAGCTGTCGGATGCCCTGGAACTGGAATTATGGACAGTTATTAGCTGCCATGTGGGTGCTGGGGTTCGAACCAGGGTCTTCTGTAAGAACAGCAAGTGTTCTTAAACACTAAGCCATCTCTCCAGCCCCTCAATTTCTTAATTCTTATGGCTCTGGGAACAGTAGCATCAAAGCCATGATCTCAAACATCTGAAAGCCCACGAGGTGACTTACACTAAAACGAAACCATGCTCCACCTTCAGGGAGGCAGCTGAAAAAAGGCTCTGTGTTCCTGTGTTCCTAAATTTGTTAGCAGGCAAGAAACATGGCTCTGGATCTATATATGAGATTTTCCAACTCAAAACCAGTTAGTCACAACTTTTAAAAACAGAGTTCAGGGGTAGGGATGCACCTCAGCTGGTGGAGTATTCACTAGGGCTGGATCTCCAGCACCATATAAACTATAATCCCCACATTTGGGGAGTGAAGGCAGGAGGACCAGATGTTCAAGGTCACCCTTAGCTACCTAGCAAGTTTAATGCCAGCCTGGGATACATAAGACCCTGCATCCAAAAAAACATCAGTTCAGGGAAAATTAACGAAATAGTGAAAGGTAAGAAAAACATCAGCAACAAGAGGAAAGAACATGTGGGAGAAAATAATGGGACAAATAAGTCAGTTTCACATTTCACCTGACCTCAGCCAGCATTAGGCTCAAGGCTCAAAGCAGAACTCGCATCAGGCTCAGACGCATAAAGGAGCAGAGGCCATCACACAGGCGTCAGAGCGAAAGGCAGCAGCTTGTTCAGGTTCATTTCAGACAACGGAAGAAAGGGATGAAAGTCAAAAAGCACTGATATCTGAGGAAGTCTGGGCCATAGGCCTGAAAGAAGCCCCGGGGTCCAAACAAAATAATCCAGCAATCAGTAAATAGACCTGGGGAGGAGAGAGGGGTTGAATCAACTCATACAGAAACAGTCCTTACCTGGGGATGGATTATGAAAATGTATACTGGTAAATTCCTGATTGTCACCATTTAAAAAAAATATTTTATTTACTATTTTTATTTTATGTATGTTCATGTATTGCCTGAGTGTAGGTAAGTGCACCCATGCGTGCAATGCCCCCAGAGGACAGAAGAGGCTGTCGGATCCCCTGGAACTGGAGTTACGGACAGTTGTTAGCTGCCATGTGGGTGCTGGGATTCGAACCCAGGTCTTCTGCACGAATAGTCTTCTTAACCGCCGAGCCATCTCTCCAACCCCATGTGTTTCTAGACTCTTATTTTGCTTTTTCCAAGAGTCATCATCTACCTCTCAGCCATCAGTTCACACTCCCGGCACCTGCAGTGGTCTCCTATTCTCGGGCTGAGCCCTGCAGTTCCTCCAAGCTGTCTCCCATTTTGGGGAGTCCTGTACTCAAAATGTTCGTTCTAGAGGCTCTTCATCTGAACCTCTTCTCACCACCCTTCATCCAGGTGATTTACCATGCCTGCCATTTCCCCTGGGTGGTCACCCCTGTCCATTCCGTCTCCTGCCACCACTATCCTCTGGCTCAGCACCTTCTGATAGCACACTATTACAGTGACTTACATACCAGTTACTTATCTGCTCTCTTTCATTCCCATTAGACTGTAAGTTTCACAGGGACAAAGATCATGGCCACCTTGTTTACCAGTGTACACCCAGCGTTAGAACAGTACCTGACAGGGAAGGGGTAGCTTGCTAAATAGTACTTGAGTAAATGAGTATTTTGGGATTCCCCTTACCAAAGACTAAACTCTCCAAAGCTGCCCAGTTTTTCTACTCAACTTGCCGTGTATCACAAACACAACAAATTCCCACCACTCACAGCCTTTTCACCGAACACTCCTCCACCTGCTTGTTCTGTGAGGACCCAGTAATCACGCCAGCTGAAGCAGCTCTTTCTCCCACTCAGGGCTGGAAGGGAGATTCACTCCAGAACCTCACCAGAATGAGGACAGCAGAAGTGGGCTCCAACTTCTCAAAGAAACAGTGGCACAGTCCTAAGAATGACAGAACGCAGAGAACAGATCAGCTCACTAAATGTAAAACCTAACTTAAAAGCTGGGCATGGTGGCGCACACCTGTAGTTCTAGCACTCCGGAGGCAGAGGCGGGTGGATCTCTGTGAGTTCAAGGCCAGCCTGGTCAACATAGTAACTTCTAAGTCAGCTGGGGCTACAGGGAGACCCTGTCTCAAAAAGAGAAATATGCCTGGGAAGGTTTAGGAGTTCTAGTTTAGGAGTAAACGCCCACAGACTTCCAGGGCTTGGTAGCCTGCCTTCAGAGTCACCAAGGAGCTCCTCCCTGTCCTTGATTATCTCCCCATGGACAGCTGCTGCCTGACACTTCTCTATTATGCAGGCTTTTCTTTGTCTTAAGGTTTTACAGCCTCGGAAGAGGAAATACTGCAGAGTCAAGTAAGGTATTTTATGAATCATTTACACTTCATATTTAATGAAATTACTTCTTGGATAAATTAAATCAGGTACAAATTACAATCTAGAATTTGGGAGTTTTACAACGAAAGCTCTTCCAACATCTCTCAATGAATATGCAATAACAATGATAATAATATAACCTGAACTATTTATTGAATCCTAATTGGCCCTGGCAGCATTCTGTGTTCACGTATAAATTAGCTTGTCTAATAGCTCTGCGGAGTAAGAATCCCCAGGTTACTGGATATGTAGAGGTTAAGTAATTTGCAACTACTAAGTAAAGTGCAACTACTGAGTGCCAAGAGTTCAAACACAAGCTCTCTGAGTTCAGAGCCTGTTTTCTCCTGCTTTTCTTGGAGACAAATTCTTGTTATGGAGCCCCAGCTGCTTTGAACCTGTACTCCTTCAGCCCCGGCTCCACTCTGCCAGGATCCCAGCATGAGCCTTCATTTCTGCTCATTGTACCACTTTATTTTTCTCTACTCACAATAAAAGTATCAAATTATTTTAGTACTAAATCAAAAAGTAAGCACCCTGATGAAGTGTTCCTTATTTACTAAAATAGCTGTCATTTCCATATAGACTACGTATGCATCTGTGGCACGTTTTACATGTGCTGGTGGTGATAGAGAAGTAAAGTGAGTTTTTCGAAATATCTTAATGAAGAGTTTACATTAATATTCTAATTAATTAACTTGGTAAGGGACTAGAGCACACCCTACTGGCCAGCTGATAGGAAATAGAGATGTGCTAGGTGGGAAAATTTGAAGATCACCGTCAGATTAATGCTTAAAAGAAACCTATCTTAACTAACCTGAAAAACCTATCTTAATTAATTCACAGGAAGCTAAAAATTCAAAAAACTTTAAGTTCTAGAAATGGAGTACAATTAGGAATGCAATACCCATCAACAGCATTAGATGCTTATTAAGGGAGCCTTAGGGACATAAAAGATAGCTCAGTTAAAAATAAACTAAGTTGGGCTGGTGGCACACGCCTTTAGTCCCAGCACTGGGAGGCAGAGGCAGGTGGATCTCTGTGCGTTCAAGGCCAACCTGGTCTACATAGTGAGTTCCAGGACAGCTGGGGCTACAGGGAGACCCTGTCTCAAAAGGACCAATAAAAATAAAAATAAACAAACTATATAAATAACTTGTCTTCCTACTAAGAAAAAGTAGTTAAGGCTGGGTGTGGTAGCACACACCTTTAATCCCAGCTCTTGGGAGGCAGAGGTAAGTAGATCTCTGAGCTCAAGGCCAGTCTGGTTTACAACATTTGGAGTTCAAGGCCAGGCCTACAGTTCAGTGCTGCATAGCAAGACCCTGTCTCAGAAAAAAAAGTTAAGCCCTGTCCCTAAAAACACCTAAAATAAAAGACTAGTACATTTTAAGTAGCACACTTAGTCTTTTCACAGGCCATATGCTCTGTGTGTGTATGTGTGTCTGTGTCTGTGTGAAAGAGCCTGCGTGTGGAAGTCAGAGGGCAACTCATGAAAGTTGGTTTTCTCCTTCCACCATTTAAGTCCAGGAGATTTAACTCAGGTCATTAGACTTAGCGGCAAGCACCTTTACCCATTGAGCCATCCGGCCAGTCTGAATCTCAGGTTCTTATCAGCATGTATGCTCTAAAGTAATCCACAGAGTTTATTGGAGATATGTGTGTGTGTGTATGCATGTGTGTGTCTGTGTATATCTATGCATGGTTATTTCCAAAACAATACAGTGCACTAAACAAATGACTTCTAAGAAATGTAAATCTTGCCTTATTCATGTATTTTTATAGCATACTTTTTTACTCGTCTATGGCAATGCAAGAAATGTTTCACTCTAAGATATTTCCTTATAAACAAAGTATACAAAACACCTATAATCAAGAAGAATAAATATCAAAGTGTGTGTACCCCTATAGGATTTCAAATCAGAATGTAAGCATATGTTTGATGAGATCCCCCCCCCCCATCCATCACAAATATGTGACATGTGGGGTTTAACAGGACAGAGGGAAAATGGCTGTGATTCTCTGGCTTCTGAGCCAGTGCCTCAAGCTTTTTCCTTTTCCAAGGATGGCGTCTGTCAGCGTCTCCTGTGGTGGAAAAAGACCAGGTATAAAACATCTGGGTCAGTCTGATGTAAGACTAATGTTTTAGGTGCTTTGTGTAAGTTTTGTTTTTTTCAAAATATCAGCTAATAAAAATTTCTTGGGAAGGGGCTGGGCTCAGCAGTTAAGAGCACTGACTGCTCTTGCAGAGGACCTGGGTTCAATTCCCAGCACCCACATGGTGGCTACGAACCGTCCTTAACTCCAGTTCCAGGGGAATCCAACACCCTCTTCTGACCTCCATGGCACTGCACGACACAGGCACACTCACATACATGCAGGCAATACACTCATACACATAAAATAAAAATAAAATATATTTTTAAAATGGGCTCAAAGCTAAATAAACTATGAGAGGTTTTTTATTTTTATTTACTTTTTTTTAAGTTTCTGACTAAAGACTATTTAAAACAAGTTAGGCTTGAGAAAAGATTTTTTTTTCTCTAAATCTCTCTTCTAGTTTGAATCTGTTGAAGGCCAATGAATGATTCCTTAATCGATAGAGGATGGCAACCGTGTGGTTCAGCATTTTAAACTCTTCCCCAAATGTTCTACAATATTTTCAATATATCAATGTTATTAGAAATACCATTAAGTAGGCTATTCAATAAAAGATCTGTGGGGCCTGTTTCCTCACCTCGTACCTCCACCGTCAAGAGAGCTTCATTATATGAATTATAAGCCAAATTCAAAGAAGCAACTAGAACTGGTTTTTTTTTCCCCAAACAAGTGAGCAAATGTTTGTAAGTTTAAAGTAGATCCATAGAGAAAAACTGGATTAGTCATATATTACTCATATGACTCTGTGATGTATTTTTGATAATTTACCCAAACATGAGCACATCCTCCAGCGCACAGGCGCAGAATGAGTATCCTGTTGATCTTCTTTCCCTACAGAAGGGGTGTGTCCCATGGTTGCTCTGGTGATTATCACTGTTTTATGAATAGGGGAATATAAAAGCCTGCCAAGACAGCTAAAGCACAAATTACAACTGTATTGTGGTGACTTGAAATAGTGTAACTAGGGTTCTTTCAGGATGAAACTGGAGCTCCGCAAAGTCCTCATTCAGTAAACGCTGTACTGTGTGGTCTGAAAACATGTTCTGGGATGGATTCTGTTAAACAGCTAATAGTATGTGGGTTAGCTGTGAACATAAAAGGGGACAGGAGTAAAACCTAGTTAAGATGGAACGTGTGGCTCAGGCCTCTAAAATGTCAACACTTAGGAGATTGAGGCAGAAAGATTACTGAGTTTGAGGTCAGCCTGAACTATGGAGTGAGTCCAGGCTAGCCTGGGCTACAGAGTGAAACTTTTTCAAAAACTATCAAAACATAACAAATACCTAATTTGACAAGAAAATTAGCTATTAAAGCCAGGCGTGGCGGTTTGAATTGTAATCCCAGCACCTAGGAGACAGAGGCAGGTGAGTTCAAGGATAGTCTGATCTACATGGCAAGTTCCAGGCCAGCCAGTGCTACATAGTAAGACCTGGGGGCCTCTGCCAGACTCAAAGGAATCATCAGAAAGAAGGGGATAGTCTTCTAACGGCTGCTTAGCATGCCACTGAGGGCATAGGAATGCCCCAGATTTTTAATTTGATACTTAAGGCCTTGAGTTTAAAATTAGGCCTTTGAGTTAAATTATAAAGATTGGAAGTGAGCACTAGAAAAAAGCCAAATCATTTCACCGGCACAGCGTTAATAGTTAACCAGATAATGAGGCCAGAATCTCATTCCATATGTTAAACTGGCCCATTGAGGTGGTGCTAAGCCTAGGACTATCAGGCATTATTGCCGAGGTTCAAGACGGGCTCTGCACAGACCACAGAGGTCAGCTGCCTGTCTCTGGCCTCTACTCCGCGGTGGAGCACCGCTCGGAGAGTCTGTACTAGTTAAAACCGGAGGGCTTCTGTTTGCTTTTTCTTTAGCTATTGGTTTATCATTTGTATTATTTATTTTACGGTTAAACTGTAAGCCCAAATTGCATCACTCGCGCCCCCAGAAACCTCCACCTGAAGGCTTGATGGCGGATTGTCCTTGGGCATCAGCGGCCGCCTGGGAGCCAAGAGACGTGGACACCAGCACGCATTTCACAGGTAAGGCAAGAGGGGGGAGTGGTGTCTGAGGGAGGCAATGGGCTTCAGGATCACTTTGCCCTAGTCGATGGTCCCCAGCTGCTACTTCCAGGCCTTTCCACTGTCCCTCAACTGCCCACATGGATCCTTACAGTCCCCAGTGTCCTGCCGTGGACCACAGTGTCGCTGTCTCCAGCCAGGCATCTCTGTGCCTCACTGTGCCTCCTGTCCTCAGGCCCACACCATCACTTACTGCCCTATGCTGTTCTAGTCTCACACTGTCCCTCACCGTCCCTCAGTCTGGTGCCATCTGTCATCTCCCACTCTCTGGGCGCCTGCCCTTCATCATCTCTCATCCCCCACCTCTGTCCCTGGCTGTTCCTTACTGTTCCTTATGGTAACCTGATGTCCCTGTCTCATGCTGTCCTCCTTCACCCCTCATCATATCATCCCTCGCCGTCCTCCAATGTCCCTCCTCCTCCCCCAATGTCCCTCCCTCTCCCCTAATGTCCTTCACCGTCCCCCAATGTCCCTCACTGTCCCCCAACGTCCCTCACTATCCGTCCCCATCCTCCAAGTCCCTCACTGTCCTCTGCTGTCCCTGCTTGCCGACCCCCCCTTCCCCTCCTCCCTCCCTCATCTCCCCCTCCCCGCCATCCCTCCCTCTCCCCTCCCCCTTGCCCACTCCCTCTCTCATCCACCCCCACATCCCTCCCTCGCCAAGGGCTGGTCTAGCCCCAATCCCGCTCAAGCGCCCCTCCCCCTCCTGCCCCGGGCCCACGTGCCCTCTCTTGGCTGGAGACGCGGCTGCCTGCAGACTCCCGAGGACACCTCTGCGGACCGGGCCCCACGCAGCGCCGCGGGGCCCAGCATCGCCCCTTTAAGCAGCTCTCCAACCGCATTGGCTGCGTGCGGGGGGCGGGGCCGCGGGCGTCTACGTCACACTGCCGGCTCGGCCTATATAAGCGGGCGGCGCGGCCCCGGCGACGGCGGCGGGTGCGAGGCGGGAGTGGGCGCGGGAGAGTGAGCGGGTGAGCGAGAAAGAAGGAGAGCGAGAGAGGGAGAGCGATAGCGAGAAAGACCGAGCGCGACGGAGAGAGACGGAGAGGGAGAGCGAGCGGCATCTGCGTTATGTCCGGGCCGCCGAGCCCGCGGCGCTGAGCCCGCCGGGACGGACATGCGCAGGAGGGCGCCGCGGGGCCGCCGCGTCCCTGGGGTAAGGGGCCTGCGCCGAGGGCGGGGGCGGGACCGCGGGCGGAGTGGGGCCGGGTCCGCCCGCCCCCCGCCGCCGGGGATGCGCGGGGCAGGCCGGCTCGCCTCCATCTTCCTAGAGCACCGTGCACCGAGGGGCTGCCCGGGAGCCCCGGCCACAGGGTGCTCCGGGCTTGGTACCAGGTCAGTCCGCCTCGGTCCCCCAGGCTCTCCAGCCGTTCTATATTTTTTCCGTGCGTGTGTGTGTGTATTACATTATATTATATATAATGTATAATTAATTGTATATTTTACATGATATATATTGTTTAATTCATCTGCGTGCCGGGGCCTTTTCTTCCCAGAAACGTGATTCTTTGCTTGAATGACTTACAGACTCCTTCCTAAGGAATAGAACCACAGAAGGACCTGATCTAAAACGAAGGCTTGCTGGTAATTTCTGTCCTTCCGTGTAGATGCTACTAACCCAGATCGGTACTGTATTGGTGCTCGGCTAGGTCTTTATTAGGATTTCATCATTGCCTGAAAGAAACCAGTCTCCTACCTGATAAAAAATATGAATAGATTGTTAGTCATAAACTTAAGTGTAGTCAGAATAGAGACTGTAGCTTTAAAAGAGATGTGACTTGAGGTACACCTGCAACACAGGTAGGGCAGGACTGGTTTCTAGGCAACTGTCAGGGGTGAAGAAAGGTGAAGTACAAATTGCTTTTTTTTTCCCGCCCCCTCCTGGAAAAAGAGGTTCTACAAAGTTTTTATGCTTTTGTGGGTCTGCAAGAGTGTAGCCGAGGCACATCTCTTGAGACTGGAACATTTAAGTTCACTGAATCTCGTCTTGTTTTTTTTTTAAAAAAAGCTTTAAAAACATATAATTCTAGAGTTTTAAGAGAGATTTTACTTAAACAGAGACCAAAGATAATATACTATCAGCAGAAGGCCAGTTTTGCAAAGACCAGAATAAGCCAGTTTCTAATGCTGACGATTAGTAGTGTTATCAGTCCATCCCTTTCTGTCTATTAGGTTTAGAGAGAAATGCATAGAGGTTTTAACTCCGGCTTCAGACACTTATTTCCCAGTCCCTTCACTTCCTCATCTCTGTGTTCTTGTGAACTCTTGGTCATAGATGGTCAAAATCTTGACCTGTACATCTCTGTCCTGGCAGATAAATTAGATGGCAAACTCCTTAAGGACAAGAACCCTGCCTAGTACAGGTTTTATCTTACACTGCCTTGTACATAGTTGATGTTGATAAATGCATGAAAAGCATATTTTACATTTTAAGGCTCAGCAGGATTGGACCAGTCACTGATAAAGTCTGGAAAGCAAATCTGTTCTTTTTTAATGGCTGTTATCAAATGCCTGAATTATTCTTTTTTTGACAGGTAAAATGTCTCTTGATGAATTGTTTTCCCCTACTTTAAGTGCAGTGTAGACACCGGTGAGGCTTTTGTGTGTCTTTATGTTGTCCTTTTGTTTTGGTGTGAAATTGACTGCTTCTCAAGTTGAACTGGATACTGCCTTTCTGCCCATACTAATGGTAGCTTTTAAAAGCAAGGTACCTAAATTACAGGTACTCTCTAACATACTTGCAACTGACCTGATTGTCAACATACCATCAGATTGCTTTAGGAAGGTGAGACGAGGAGAGAAAGGTGGTGCCCGGGGTAATTCCTGGAATTTGAATGGCATCCTCTCCCTCGACCGGAGAAGCAGCTCTATTCTTAATCTCAATAAATGTGAGCTGGTACCTATCCTATCAGGATGGTACCTATCCTATCAGGATGCCTGCAGCACCCTTTGCAGGCGTTTGGCCATGCTTTTATGAAAGCTAATGAATAACCAACTCACTAGATAAGCACAACTTAGTGGTATCATTGCATTATTTACACTTTAAACACATGCTTTATAAAAGTGGATGAAACTGATGAGCTTCAAGGTCTTAATGTAAATTACTTGCTTAACAGAGGGTGGATGTTAAGAAAGAAGTTAGTGTGGGATTTAAACTTGAAAAGATGAGATTTGTAGCTTCATTGGTACCTTAGTTCATTTCTCTTTATATCATAAAATCGGGCAATATTCAAGTCCAGTTTTCCAGGCTTCAGTGACTATGTCTTTAAAATGTGGAATTAGAGTCATTTTCAATTTGGAAATAGAAGGCTGGCTAGGATTAGAAGTTATTGTTCAAACGCTCTTGTACATGACCCGTAGATGATAAGAAACTAGTCACAGATTGCTCTTTGGAAAACACTGTTCTTTTCCTATCTCTTTTCACAGCCACCTCTTTTCTGTCCTTTAGAATTCAGTTTAAAAAGTCACCTGTCCACCGAGGCCTCCCCTGCCCACCTGTGTAAATACGGTCTCTGCCTCCTATCCTGTCACTGTGGCCTGCTCATTTCCTTGAAAGTTATCATGATCTGAAATTATTGACTTGCTTATTTATCATCTCCTGCCTGTGTTACATTGAGGCTTCATCAGGCAGCACCCACTTCTCTTTCTATCCGGCACAGCATGTAGTTCAGAGAAGCATTCCACGCATTTGTGGAAAGAAGTTCATGTTTGCCCTCTAAGAACCTGAGCTGCACACGGAGCTGTGTTCCAGTTCCTGCCTTTGCAGTTGCGTGGCATCTCGGCCTTAAGTATCTAACTTAGCCATCCTTTAGGCAAGAGCATTAAGAGAAACAAGACCATGACAAGGAGAGGCAGTGGAGTGCAGTGGAAACAGTGCTGGCTGGTTTCCAGGCTCAGTGGCCCAGGCAGCCAAGCTCAGAGCAGGATGGTTCAGCTCACTTCATTTCCTTGTTAGCAAAATGGAGATTCTAATCCCTGCCTCTTCTCAGAGGGATGTTGTGGGGATCAAGTGAGATAATGTAAAAGAAAGTGCTTTGTAATTTGTAGCATGCTTTACAGATAGAAAGGATTCTATTAGTAAATTCCAGATTGTAGGATAGTGCCTGGTTATAATGCCGTCATTTGGAATTAGGAGGAAGCCTGCCAGGTCTGTATGGAGTCCTTTTCCAAGTAAAGACAGATACTGTGATGTAACAGATTGCGTTGTGGTGGGGCATCATTATATCAGCAGAGGTAGCATCAGAAGAATTACTACAAGTGGTTGTAGAAGGTTAATTTATACCTTGACCCACCCATTTCAGATACCTAGGCCTAATGAATAATTGATGACTTTTGATAGGGAAGTTTGAGGATATGAAACAGGAATTTCCATAGGCTACAGGTCACCCAAGAAAAACTATTACCAAACAGGGTCCTTCCAGGAATGTATCAACCTTACCCACAAAAACCACCTGTATCCTAGATCATTCTTATCCTACCAATTGGAAGAGCCTGGGGGACGAGAAGAGAAGCTGTGGTGTGTTCAAGAGCCCGAGTTTGGAAGCCAGGCTCTCTGTGTGAGCCTTGGCCTTGCTGTGGCTTAGCAGCTTAGACCTGGAGCCAGTTCCTAAAGCGTCTGATCTGTAAACAGGAGGAGTGGTGGTAACTCACCGGGCAGGGCTGGTGCAAGGGTAAAACCCTGAAGAAACTGCCTAACAATAGTGTGCTGTGCATGTTAGTTATTAATGCCTGAATGTTAGGAGAAACAAGCTGGAGCTGCCATTGGGTGGCTTAGGTGCTTGTTAAATAAACTTGAAGTTTTCAAGACTCACTTCTCATCGTTAGACCATTGTGCACATGATGACAACAGAGTCCACAGATGGTTCACAGTAGAAAGTACCGTGTGTCAGGAATGCTTCCATCCTGTGCGCCTGCTTGTGTTTGTGTGCATTGCTGTTGATTGTTGTGCTCTGTAGGAAAAGGACCGGTGACCAGAGGACACGCTGCCCCACTTTTATGTCCAAACTAAAATCCCGAGGGATTGACAGAGTCAACAGGCTATTGATTATGGGAGGTGAACATAATGGGGTTTGCTAGCTTGCTAGTTCTTTAAAATACCTAGAGTCTTCTGAATCATTGAAAAAATTCCATCATTTAAAATACCTAGAGTCTTCTGAATCATTGAAAAAATTCCATCATTTAATTTTGATTTTGACAGTTTCCTCTCTTTTGACCATCTACGAATGGGCACTTTTCAGAGCCTCTGGGGGATGGAGTTGGAAACACAAGAATCTTAATACTCATCATATTGAACATCATTTTAATATTTGCCGAAACTTCCAAATTTGCTTGATTTCATACACAAGTAATTGCATTTTTTAAAGTCATTCATGCACTTAATTGAAGGGCCATTTCTGCTTTTCCACGGTAACAGCATAACAAAGCTTTCTTAATTTGTATCCTTTTTTACCCAAATCATAGCCTTTTAGAGTGAAAAACTCTTAAAACTCTTAAGGCCTTAGCTCTTAAACAAACAAATCTGTAGATTGTCATTTTGCTTTCAGTGAATGAGTGCAGGTTTGCACAACCTGCTTGAGTCAGGGAGGTAAGATGGCCCTTCACGCTGTGTTGACCAATTACCGACATAACCAGGGAAGATACGTGGTGAACTACGTTCATAGCCAAAATGTGTAGAACCAAACAAAAACAGAACCCAGTCTGACTGTAGACCCTCCCATGTAACTACCATGCTGAATGTGCAGAGGAATGCCAAATAATTTTTCTCAGATGAATAAAGGTCCATAAAACAGACAAGCTGAATGTTGTCAGATAGCCTGGTTACTAGTGTCTTAGACATTATTCACAATATAAGTTTCCCATTTTCTCAAAGGGGATCAGACTTTTTTTTTTTAATGAACATGAACTGGTATATTTGGGAAGGGTCAAAAGTCATGGAATATGTCATGTTTCTAATCAGTTTCTTTATGTTCCTGGTTATGGAAGGAGGTAGGTAATTGTTAAATGCAGCTGAAAAGACCATTTATCACCTGAATAAACAGAAATCAGGTTCTAGAACCAGATTGAAAGAAGGAAATTACATCACACTCTTAAATAAGGAAGCACTGGGCAGAACTGGATGAGTTGTATGACAAAAATGTGCCCCTCCTCCTCCCCTGAATTGCTCCTGAGATGCATTAATGAGACCTGGTAGCAATTCACCTTATAAAGAAGTGTGCAGTGTACCTTGCTGTAGTGTGGCTTTTTTTGCCGTAAGGTAGGTAGCCTGGGTATGCGTGTGTGTGTGTGTGTGTGTGTGTGTGTGTGTATGAGCAGTTTCATGGAGAATGTTCTGAAAGGCATATGAATTCACCTTATAAAGAAGTGTGCAGTGTACCTTGCTGTAGTGTGGCTTTTTTTTTTTTTTTTAAAGGGAAGTAACCTTAAAGTTAGCAACAAAAACACAGTAGATGGATTGTAACTCCAGAGGAATAGGGTCAAGTATACAGACATCAATGTTGATGCTTCACGTTTTTGCTCACTGCACACTGTCCACTTAGGATCTGGGGGTGAGTTCAGGATATCCCAAACCTGTAATGTTACTGGGTATCTCATCACCCAGCCAGTGCCTGTGGAGCTGAGCCCTTAGCAGGTCTTTGCTTTCCCTTAGCTCTTCTCCTCGGCCTGGGGAAATGTTCCTGTAATTAGATTTTAAAACATGAGGTGGCTCAATGTCCACTTAGTAGTATTTGTTAGAAGTAAATGTGCCAAAATCTGCTGGGTAGGGTGGGAGGTCAGACACCAGTCCTGTGAGATCTGAAGGGTAGGAGGGGAGCCTGGGCCCTGCACAGACTCGCTTGGATCAGAGACAGCCCTGGCAAGGGGCTTGCTTAGATGCGGCATAGTATAAGAACTGGCCTTAAAGCTTGGGGAAAGCCGCACTGAAAGGCCAGGCGAAGGCCTTGAAGTCCTCTGTGCCGGGCAAGGAGGTTTCATTTAGCGACTTCCTCTGGTTCTTTCTGGGTGGCACTTAAGGAATCATCTGACCTGGTATGTAGTTTACTTTAGGCATTTTCAGACCAGAGGCCACTTGGAGCCAGCGAGGGGAAGGAAGAGAAGCTTGAGAAAGACCGTACATAGAAACTGTATATGGAGCTTGGCGAGGAAATGTGTATCGTCCTTACCTCTATGTGGTACCTCTAGAAGTGTGGTCCTCCTGAATTAAGTGAAAGGAGGTGTTGGGTCAGTAGCTAGTGGGATGCCAGAGTGGAAAGATAATCAGTAGACAATAGGAAATGCAGAGCTAAGGCTTGAACCAGGCAGTGGTTATCAGTTTAGGAGCTGTCTGCAGGGCTGAAGCCTGTAGAGGTTAGATAAAAGATTTAAGATTTTTCTCCCCCTTAAGAAAAAAAAAATCAGTGCTATTAACAGAAAAAGGTAGTTCATTTCTGAAATTGCTATTTTAACTGTATTTTTGACCCATTAAGAAAGCTAAAGATTAGCTCAGGATTGTCTCAAGTTGTCCTGCTGAAGGCTGTTGATCTACACCGTGCTACCTGGACCAACATTGCTTTCCTGTCCTTGCATTTCATAACAGAATGCCATCCTGCATCAGCATTGATAAATCCCACATCGGTGTCTTTGCAGTTACTTTCTTAATGAATTGTGAAGTCGAACCAGCTTTATAGTCATGAGGGAGCAGATAAAGTCTGAAACATTTGTCAAATTTCACTTGAACCAAATGTGTTAGCTTAAGCTTGGCTGAGGTGATTTCTCTTCGGTCGACCCACCTCTGAGCATAGAGCCTGAATGCTGGGTTTTCAGAGAGGTAGAATAGTTTCAGGTGGTTTATAACCCTAGTTTAAAATCTGGAGGCCTTTTTCTTGTGCGCTAAGGAAGCCTGTGCGTTGCTCCTTTGGGTTTACAGCCTGAAGTCATTTCCCAAAAGCTGAGCTCACGGCAGCTGTGTTGCCGCCTCGCGTCCGCCATGCAAGTAGGAAGTCCGGGCAGTTTCATAACGTGGCCTGTCCACAGTTCCCCATTGAAATGTAGAGGCAGGTCACCTCTGAATGCACAAAGACACCATTGTGGTCAGAAGTGAGCTGGCTCAGTGAACACAATTCTTTTTATACTAAAAAAAATTTTTTTTCTTGAGAAAGCTAACAAGTAGGTGATGGAAACAATGAATAAAAAATAACTTTTTCTAGAGCATACAAATAATTTTAAGTAACCATTGAAATGTAAGTTAGGATTCAAGGCAACTTGAGCAGAGGCATGGTTACACAATCCTGTTGAAAGCTGAGCTGTAGATGGCATTGGGAGGCTGACACAGTGATTACTAGTAGTACTCGTTGGTTGCCGACAGGTGGGGGTTGGGCCTCCAGAATCCCCCACAGCATTTTCCTGTAATCAGGATGAACAATCTTCAAACATGTGCTTTCAGACTACTTAAACACCATACTCTTCCCCCATTCTGCCTTCCATTTTCATATCACCACAGACCCTTCCCCTGGAGCTCCTCGGTGCCTGCAGGAATGCTTAGAAAGCCATGATGAACCTCTGTAACTACACACTGAGGGAGGGGCTGCCACCTAAAAAATTGGCTTTTAAAATTATTAAAGCGCCGGACGTGGCGCACGCCTTTAATCCCAGCACTCGGGAGACAGAGGCAGGTGAATCTCTGTGAGTTCAAGGCCAGCCTGGTCTACAT
Source organism: Nannospalax galili (assembly GCF_000622305.1). NCBI lineage: Eukaryota > Metazoa > Chordata > Mammalia > Rodentia > Spalacidae > Nannospalax > Nannospalax galili. The sequence goes on along the minus strand of NW_008358859.1, from coordinate 2,497,879 downwards.
AGTGAGTTCCAGGACAGCTGGGGCTACAGGGAGACCTGTCTCAAAAAGAAAGGAGGAGAGGAGAGAGAGAGAGAGAGAGAGAGAGAGACCAAAAAAAAAATTATTAAAGCTTTACTTGATGGTCTGAGACCGGTTTAAAGAAAAATCCTGACTCTTTGGAATAAATCTTTAGGCCTGTCATAGACTCGCTGCTGTGTGTCAACGCAGACAGCTCTGTCAGTGAGCCCCAGCAGGGTAGTTCTAGATCTTCAGCTTTAACTAATACATTCAGTTGAGAAAGGGGTGGCTGGGGCGGAATCACTTGTCTCTGAAGTCACAGAAATTGGCCTGAAATTTGTAAAATAATAGATTTTTAGTTGCTGAATATTTTTTAAAAATTAATAACCAAAAGAACCATCTGTGTAATCCCTCCAGCCAGCAAACTCGTCCTGTTCTCTTAGTACTAAGCATAGCGCCAGCACTTGCTAAGTATGCAAAGCCTAATGAGAGAGTATAGAATGTGTGTGTGGAGACCTCACAGGGGGTCTGTGTTCTAGCCGTGGACAGGTAACATCCTGCTGTGTAAGGGGAAAGGCCAGGCGTACTATAAGCATATGTGAGTATCTGAAGACAGCAGAGGCTGGAGCTTTTCAGAACCCATGATGTACTGAATTGTAAAAAGAAGTAAAATTAGGATGAGCCTGTGGGGACTGTAGATCTGTGGCATCTGACCAAAGGGGATGTTCTAGCTAGAGGAGCTGCCAGCTTAAGAAAATGCATTTGGCCTTTGTAATCCATGCTTTATGGGTGGGCAGGGCATGAATTATGGCATTTCTTGAAGGAGAATGTGAGGAACGTACCTTTCTGGCTGTCTTTGCAAGGGAGGGAGGGAGGAAGCTGTCCAAAGCTGACACTGAAGCTGGTAATCTTGCAGAACTTGATTTTTACAGGATAATAGAAATTACTGTCTTCATATGTGTCTTTCTTAAGTAACAACTGGAGAATACATCTTCTGTGGCCAACCCTGAAACGCAGAATCCAAATAAACACCAGGCTTGGGCCACAGGCACCACGTAGACCATCTTAAGTGTGGGCCACTTTTGTGTTGTGAAACATAGTACCTTCTGAAGTTATTGTTGGGGTGAGGGGGGGGCTACAGGTAAGGCAGAGCCTTGCTGTGTAGCCCAGGTGACCCTTGAACCTGCCTTCTTCCCGCCTTAGTTTCCCAAGTACTGGGATCACAGCATGAACCAGAATGCCTGGCTTGAAATTACTTTTATAGCTTGGGAGAAATGCACAAGATTCACTTGTGCTTCCTGCCCAGCACATCCATGCCAGAGAAGGTCAGTTTAGTGGGCTGGAGGAAGGTTTGTATGCTTTGGAAAGTGAGTGGGATTTGTTGTGCAACTGTAAAGCTCTGTAGCAAGAGCTCTGTTTTTCTGGAGGTAGATTCTTGGTCATTCTGTGAAAAAACTTTTCAAGTGTTGGGTTAGTATTTACCAAGACAAAAATTATCTTTGCTGTCTTCATTTTAAATACCTTCATGAGAAATAAGAATTAGCAAAAAGCGTACAACCAGAATTTTCTATGCCCCAGTTTTCTTAATCGCCTACTTATGCTGTAGTTTACAACCATCCTCGTGTGTTTCTGAATTGTTTGATTTATTCTCTCATTGCTTCTTGCTCCCCCCAGGGAATGAAAACTACTGGCTGACTTAAAATCCCTGGGCTTCACAGATTTGGAGACATCCAGAATAAGGCACAATGTCAACAGCAGGAGTTGCTACTCAGGAGATTAGAGTCCCATTAAAAACTGGATTTCTACATAATGGCCAGGCCTTGGGGAATATGAAGACCTGCTGGGGTAGTCGCAGGGAGTTTGAAAAGTAAGTAGAGAATGTGGTGCCGCTGTGCTTTGTATAAACGCATGATACCACAGTGATAGAGAATGTAATTGTGACTGCTTATGACCAAGATGTTTTCCTTTGCTTTTAGTAACTTTTTAAATATTGATCCAATAACCATGGCCTACAGTCTGAACTCCCCTGCTCAGGAGCACCTCACAGCTGTCGGTATGTACGCTGGTCTGGGGAAGCCGCCTGGGAAGTCTGGTCCCTTTGGCCTTGTCCTCTAGTGCTATTGAAGTGAGGATACCTGAGCCATAGACAACAATAGTCTGACCCCTAGTGGCGGCAGATTCTGAAGAGAATCCTGGTTTTCTTCTACCTTACTGCCTGTGTCCTGAGTTACTGATTCATAGAGAATCGTTTGTGGCAGTGTGATTTTTAAAATCAAGAATTCTCTCTGAGGAATGGTGGGTTCTTAGCCTTGGACAGTACCTCTTCTGTTGTTGGTAATACTGAACACACATTTAAAAGCAAGAGATGAAAGTAGTTTGGATGGTCACAGACTTAGAACTCTGTGTAGTTCTTTTAATGTGAACATTCTGCTCCTTAGGTCTTTGGCAAGGGCTACTTACTCTCAGGTGAGCACACTACAGGGAGCCCGTTTGCTCAGTATGCTGATGCGCTGGCTGCCAGGTCCTCATCCTCTTAGCTCACTTGTACCTGGCACCCCTTGTATTGTTGCATTAACTGGCAAGGCAGGTGTAGCACGGCACTCATGTAAATTCTGTGTTGCTCATCTTCTGTGAATTTTGCGCACTTCACAAAACTTGCCTGGGATGTGTAGGTGTATGCGGTGCGCGTGTCCAAGGAGATGGCAGAGATAATTTGTTCTTTGAACCAGATCACGTGTGTTCCCCGTCTCCGGCTCTAATTACACCTGTGCTGGTTGCACGGGCATCCTCAGTCACAGCAGTCAGGTGCTTCCCTAACTCGGGCAAAGACGGGGAGCTGCTCGGGTGGCTGGGCTGTCTCATGGGGAGAGGGACTTGGAGCTGTGTTGACTTCGAGCATCCCTTGTTTGTCTTAGGATGTGCCTCACAGCCTGCTGCAATGAATGGCCACTTCTTTGCGGAATATGGTCCATCTCCGAAGTCAAGCTTGCCACCTCTTATTATTCCCCCAGGTGAAAGCTCGGGACAGTGTGAAGAGGACCAAGTTGTGTGTGGTTTGAAGAGACTCTCAGTGAGTGGGGTCTGCACTTCCACGCCTCCACTTACACCCATAAAAAACTTCCCTTCCCTTTTTCCGTGTGCAGCTCTGTGTGATCGGGGCTCTCGGCCACTCCCACCCCTGCCCATCTCTGAAGACCTCTCTCTGGACGAGGTGGACTCTGAGGTAGAATTCCTAACCAGCTCAGACACAGACTTCCTTTTAGAAGACTGTGTGCTTTCTGGTTTCAAATACGATGTTCCTGGCAGGCGAAGCTTCCGTGGGTGCGGACAGATCAACTATGCATATTTTGACACCCCGACTGTTTCTGTAGCAGATCTCAGCTGCTCGTCTGACCAGAATGGAGGCGTCCCAGATCCAAATCCTCCCCCACCTCAAAGCCACCGCAGATTAAGGAGGTCACACTCGGGACCAGCCGGGTCCTTCAACAAGCCAGCCATCCGGGTCTCCAGCTACACACACACAGCCTCTCCCAGCTCAGATGGAGACAAGCCTGAGGTGCCTCCCAGAATTCCCATACCTCCTAGGCCAGCTAAGCCAGACTACAGAAGGTGGTCAGCAGAAGTGACCTCCAGCACATACAGTGATGAAGACAGGCCTCCCAAAGTCCCCCCAAGAGAACCGTTGTCACGGAGTAACTCCCGCACCCCAAGTCCTAAAAGCCTTCCATCTTACCTCAATGGGGTTATGCCCCCAACACAGAGCTTTGCCCCTGACCCCAAGTATGTCAGCAGCAAAGCCCTGCAAAGACAGAACAGTGAAGGATCTGCCAGCAAAGTCCCTTGCATCCTGCCCATCATTGAAAATGGGAAGAAGGTCAGTTCAACACATTATTACCTACTACCTGAGAGACCGCCCTACCTAGACAGATACGAGAAGTTCTTTAGGGAAGCAGAAGAAACTCGCCCGAGCACCCAGATTCCACCATTACCTGCTGCCTGTGGTATGGTGTCCGCCACAGAAAAGCTGGACTCCAGGATGAAAATTGATCTGGGTGGCCACGGGAAACGCAAACACTTATCCTATGTGGTTTCTCCTTAGGTGTGAGGGTCGAGGTTCAGACGTTCCATGGGAACGGATGGCTCTCCATTTCCTGTCTGGTGGAGGGCCACAGAACAATATGTCAGATTGCGGAAAGTGGTCAGTGAACTCTGTCTTAATGAGAAGGGGTAGAGCAGTCATGAGGTGCTGTTAGGCTGAGAATCCCTCATTTCCTGATTGTGTTACCATGGAAGAAAACGACTACAATTTAAAGATGTGATAGTGGGGTGGGAAGGATGGGAAAACTTTTACATATGACCACACTATATGCCTATGTATAAACTTGTGGTGTAACCATAGACCGTAGCTGCAGGATAACCAATTAGGTACTGTCTTAGAGTCATACATATTCAGAGTAATGGAAGCTCAGGATGGAGCCAGGAATGGGAGAGAACAGTGTTGTTTAGATCAAAATCATGAAAAAACATTTTTGTTTAGTGAGTTTAAATATTTCTGGCACTTAGGCGCGCTGTGTAGTGTATTTCGTGTATTTTTGCAAGCAGTCTTCTCCATACAGAGCAAAGAGGGCGTTCTCACCAGGCCTGTGCCACCCTGTTGAAGTTGGCCCAAGGCCTGAAGCTCCCAGCTTTGGGGTCCTTGTCTTGTGCAGGGAAGGCGGCAGTTTCTGGACCATGTTACCACTTATGCATGTCTCATAGCTTAAAAATTGACACTAAAAGTCGGTGAAGAATTTTTCCATACAATTCCTGCTTTTTCCCATCTGCTACAATAGCCCCTCTACCGAGGCTTTCAGGACGGTAGTAGGGTCTGATGGAGTCACGCTAGCCGTCAGTGTGGGATGTGAGTGTTCTAGACTGGTGAAGCCATTAGCTATGTGATTGAGAGTTGCTGTGCGGGGATGTGTGGTATGGTTTTTGTTTTGTTCAGTTTAGTTTTGTTTTTAGACTATTAATAAACAAATACAACACAAGCTGGCCTTGTGTTGCTGGTTCCTATTCAGTATTTCCTGGGGATTGTTTGCTTTTTAAGTGAAACACTTCTGACCAATAGCACAGATGTCTTAATGCCGGAGGTCACGCCAGCATCTTCCTGTTTGAAAACTCTCCCGGCTGGCTGCTCCACTGCCTGGGATTCAGGGAGAGGCATAGCTTGTGTTTGTTTTTTACATCCTCTGATGCATTAATCTAGTATTGATTAGCGCAAGAGAGAAGGTGCTCACTAACAGAGGGACATTACTGCGATGTTCTGTAACAGTTAAGCTGTTCAGTTTAAACTGCTGAATGACATTATTTGAGCTATTTAAAGCTTACTATATTTTAGTATGAACTAAATGAAGGTTAAAACATGCTTTAGAAAATGCACTGATTTCTGCATTATGTGTACAGTATTGGACAAAGGATTTATTCATTTTGTTGCATTATTTTGAATATTGTCTTTTCATTTTAATAAAGTTATATTACTTATTTATGATACCGTTAATAATGTTTCTTGCCTAAATGCTTAGAAAACATCTCAAGCAATTGGCAGCCCTGTTGCTTTCAAGTGTGAGCCAAGTGGCAGCCCTGTTGCTTTCAAGTGTGAGCCATTCTTGGAAGTTTAACAGGTGTTGAAACTTTGGTTTTCTAGATGACAATGTTACAAAAATGGATGGGGCTAGGGATAGAGCTTAGCTGGTAAAATGCTTGCCTAGCATGCACAAAACCCTGGGTTTGATTCCTGGCACCACGTAACCTGGGCACTATGGCACATACCTGTAAACCCAGCACCTGGGAGTTGGAGGCAGGAGGAGCAGGAGTTCAAGGTCATCCTCAGTTACATGTGGCAGTTGAGGCCAGTCTGAGCAAATGAATCCATTCCTGTCCTCAAGAAAAAAGGAGTGAATGATAAAATCAAGTGGCTTGCTTTTACCTATAACAGTAAGTGAACTTGATTCTGCTATCACTATCAAAACGGTTCTGTGTGGTGTGGGGGGCTCTGCCGTCCACACAGAGGGAAACAGCGGAAGAAGCCAATGTCCTCACATAGACCCCATCTAACTCCTGCTGAGTTTTAGGGCTAACTCTGGATTATTTGGGTCCTGTGTAAAGCTTCCCCTCTGGCTTGTTGGAAACCTTCGACAGAATCTGTCTGCCAGGGTGCCTCACCAAAGCTGGGTGGCCCTTTGTGTTATTTCTGGCATTTTCCAGGCAAAGACATGGGCTTGGAGCTCATTTGGCATTTGTCTGTTGGCAGCAGTCACGTTAGGAAAGAGCCTTCCCCTCACAGAATTGAGACCAGTGCAGCTCAGAAGTGTGAAAAATGAAACAACAGGGCTGACTGGAGACTGAAAGGCACTCCACCTTTGAAGGTGGGCCATGAGTTGGGAGTTGTGTGAGCAGAGGAGCAGGAAAATGCAGGCCGTGTTCCAGAGCGAAGGTTGCTGGGGGGAGTGGCTGGGGTGGGAAAAGGGCAGGGCACAACTCGGAAGATCTAAGTGGGAGAGGAACGCAGTGTGATGTGTTTTAGAAGAGATGACAGCGGCTGTTGTGTGGAGAACACTGCTGAGACGTGAGAGGTAGCGAGACCACAAGCCAGGACTACGCTGGCGTGGCTGCGGGGGAGGTGGAGAGAGGCATCACTTGACTTCGCTGGGAAGGACAGCGGCAGTCCAGATCGTGGGGGTGGGCCACATGTCATCCTGAAGGGGGACATAACTCTCAGAAGCAGGGACCCTGAAACCACCTCTCTGCCTGGCACGGGCGCCACATGCTACCTACAGGTTGGCTGTCTGGGCCCAGCACTCCGGCTTGTCCTCCACACCTTTGCCAGTTCCAACTTTCCGCTTTCATGATTTTCTTTGAACGTCTAGGAATACACTTTTCACAGTTTTCCCTTCCCAGAGAAATGTGCCCAGCCACTGTGCTAATGGCACGAGGCTAGAACACTTAACCCCTTTAAAGGCCCACCACCAACCTCCCTCTTTCCCCCAGCCACCACTCCAAGCAAGTTGAATTCTAGGTCCTTGTGGCCTAGGTGAACCCTGACCCTCTGTCCATTGGCTGTTGCTCCGATCTACCCAGGGGAAACCACGTACTGCCTCGTTCTTGCACTGTTGGGGGTCTTGAAGGCCAATACCATCTTGGTAACAGTACTGGCCCAAAGTTAGAAAACGTAAATCTAGCTTCCACCTTTCACCCTGTTTATGAAGTCGCATGGCCTTCCCTGAACCTCACATCCCCCATGAGTATGTGCAAAGCTGCCGGACATGTCCCAGCACCGAGCACACCTAAGGACACAGAAGCTAGCGTGAAGAGGGCTCTGCAGGTCAGCAGACAGCAGGGTTGACAGGCCTTGTCAGCTCAAGTACGGAGGGGTCGAGGGGTTGCCGGTCCTCATTACGTTCCCCAAACGCGCTAGTGGAGCCTAATGTTCATTTGTTTGAGACAGGATCTTGCTGTGTAGCCCAGCCTAGCCTCGGCCTCCCAAGTACTGGGATTATAGACTCATACCACCATGCCTGGCTTCTAGGGATGTCTTAACTCTGTTGCGAAAAAGAAGGACTATCTTTTTGGTCTTTCTGAGACAGGGTCTCCCTATGTAAACCACACTGGCCTCAAACTCACAGAGATTCACTTGACTGCTAGGATTAAAGGCCTGTGCTACCACGCCGGGCTAGGAACTATCTTTAAGTGTTCTGAACTCAAGGAAGAGCTCAGATAAGCTCCTAGCACGGTTACCTCACACATATACCTCATACATAGAGTTTTTTTTTTTTACTTTATTTTGAAATAATTATACATTCATAAGATTTCAAAAATCAAGCCAGGTATAGTAGCACATGCCTTTAATCCCAGCACTCAGGCAGAGGCAGGGGGATTTCAGAGTTCAAGACCAGCGTGGTCTACAAAGCGAGTTCTAGGCCAGCTGGGCTATAGAGAGACCCTGTCTCAAAAAAGATAAAAAAAAAAAAATTTCAAAACTCAGAAGTTCCCTATACCTATCTACATTTCCCCAATGATATGGTAACATATACTTATCAAAATCAGGAAATTGGCATCTAAATAATACTCGTATCATGTTTTATTCAAGAAAAGTTACCATCAAGTCAGGCATGGTGGCACACACCTTTAATCCCAGCACTTGGGAGGCAGAGGCAGGCAGATCTCTGAGTTCAAGGTCAATTTGGGGCTATAGGGAGACCGTGCCTCAAAAATACCAAAAAACAAACAAAAAAAAAAAGTTACCATCAAAGTGAACCTTGGTCCTACTTTTTTAAAACGAATTTAGAAACTTATTTGGGCATTCGAACCCGGGTCTTCTGCAAGAACAGCCGGCGCTCTTTACTGCTGAGCCATCTCTCTACGCATCATATAATGAGCTCACCTTTAAGAAGCAGTTCTGTAAAGACACGTGGTGCTCCCTGCTTAAGGTGAAGCGGAGGCTTGCCAACTGTGGTATTGCCTTCGTTCTAGAAAACACTAAAGACTTTCCTCAGGCCCCCAGAGAGCCCCAGCCTGAGCTCCACACCTCATTGGGGAACAGGCGAAGAGGTAAGAGAGTTCATTTTTAATCCAGCCCTAAAACTTTGAGGTACTGTCCTTAAGAAAGTAAGTTCTGCTCAAACTAAAAGTGTGCTTGAGGACTTGTTTTTGCAGAGTAGGTCATTTGACAGAATGTTCTGGCCCTTGCTCTCCGCCTGTGTGAATCACTCCACATTTAACAGAAGTTTTGAGAGTTTTGGGGCGTGAGGAGAATGTTCCCATTGTCCACACAGCGTTGGCCTTACCTCCTACCCCTTGTAACTACACAAACATGATTCAGGCGAGCCCAACACCGTTCATTGTTGTGAGGGTGTGCACTTCCTGGCTTTTCACCTGTATGGATCGAACTTCAAGATCCTTCTACCTAAGGCAGCAGGACTCTGCACTCCAAGCAGAGCATGTTGAAACATGCTCCCCTCAGCTCTCCTGTTATCTGCTCGGAATTCAGAGCAGCAAACATACTTGTATGTGTTTTTCTGTACCTGAGCCTCCATCCCAGTGGCCCTGGGACTCTGACGGTCCTGAGTGCACCGCCCTGGGGCGGCAGGCGGGGTTTGGTCAGGGGCAGGGGGCAGGGTGCTGGAATGGGCAGGAAGGAATGCGCTCTGAGTACTAGTTGGCACCTGTCTTAGCTGCTGTCAGGCCGCTGGCTTAACCTCTTGTGCTGTCATCTCTTATCCTGTGAGTCCAGACACCCTGCCAGGGTCCCCAAAGAAAGCCTGCAGCAAGTTCACATGCTCAGGGGTATGCAGATCGCCCCTTCCTGCTAAATGGCAAAGTCACCCAGGAACAGTCCTTAGGAATGTGCTCGACGTTCTCAGCACCCTCGTTCCCTGGCAGTCACCGAGGAGCCACGTCAGTAAACATCTAATCACACGCCTCCCGTGGATTTCTTCAGAGTCGTGAGGGTTAGCGTCCCCTGGGACAGCATGACTTGTCCACTCCCCTCTTGTGTAAGGCGGAATGAGTCGTGTCATTCTGGCCTGCGCCAAGCCTTCCTCTGGCCGAGCCGTGGCACCGCCTCGGGCACAGCACACAGGAAGCTGTGTTTTGTTATTCTGAATTCCTGGCTGGCCTCATGTTCTTGGATGAACCAGTGTCCTTGTACACAGTGTCTCCTCCCTCACTGATCAGGGTTCTTGGCCGAGCAGCCACCAGCTGACAGCTCCTGCAGCTCCTGGCCCTGCAGCTCGGGGCTGCAGGGGCGGCGGGCACAGGACCAGACTTGCCTGTGCACCACCTCGGCCCAGCCCAGGAGCTTCTAATTACATGTCTGCTGTTTGCAGGAGCCCAGGTGGCCTGCACCGGCCTGAGCCAAAACCAGGGAAGAGAGTCCAGTGCAGAGGCCCCTGGAGCCCAGCAGAGCGAGGTCCAGACCCACATTTCAGTTTCATCAACCCCTGTGCGCTGGGTTACCTTTCTGCAGCTGTTTCAAGCTCTCACTTCTTCCCATTTGCCCCAAGTACAGGCCGAAACTGACCTGGGCCAGCAGGAGACTGAGGGTGGTGTGTTTTCCTCCACACAATGTAGCATTGTCCTGCGGGGCGGCTCATGTGGCAGAGCTCTGGGCCATTTGACTTGCTTGCAGATGTCTCCCAGTGTGAACAGCTCCCAGTTGTCAGGAACTTGCTTTCTGCCAAACCCTGTGCTGGGCACTCCAGACCAGTGTGTGCTGGCTCCAGAATCAGTCTTAGAGGGAAGAGACTGCCTTTCAAAGAGAGCATGGGGACTGGGGTGTCACTCACGAGGACATGATTCTTTCCTTCCTGGAGGGAGAAGAGAGGAGCAGTAAGAGGGACAAGACCAGACTTAGCCCCCACGGAGCCCAAGGCCTGGCACCAGCATTCACCTTGCTCCTGGCCAGTGCCAGCTGGTGGTGTGTGGAGGTTAGCTTTGCTGGCGGCCACCGAAACACTCAGTTGATCCTGTCAGGAACATCAGCCGTGTAGGACTGAGGCCAGCAGCCAGAGATCTGTCTCGTTTTTAAAGTCACTCCCCCTTCATCCCCGTCCTTCCACAGTTTGTTGGTGCTGAATCCGTTTGATTGTTCTTTTTGTAAGAATTCAACAAGACTTCAACAAGATCGCCATCTGTCATCTGGCAGATGGGACCTATCAGGATCTCAGAAAGAAATTTAGGGCTGATGAGATGGTTCAGTGGGGTAAGCCTTGGTGACCAGAGTTCAATCCACAGAGAGAACTGACCATAAAGTTGTCCTCTGACTTCCACAAGAGGACACACACACACACACACACACACACACTAATTTTTAAACCTGGAATATTAAAACCTGGAATATTAGTCTGTGGGGAACATTGTGTGATTTTTGTTGTCATTTTGAGGCAAGGTCACACTCTAGCCCAGGCTAACTCACACTTACTCTGTAACCCGAGCTGGCTTTGAACTCAGTAGTGATCCTCCTTCCTCAGACTCTGGACTGCTTGGATTACAGGCATTAGCCACCATACCTGGCTATTCCTGTAAATACTTTTTCTTGTATAATTAAAGATTTGGTGTCTTCAGTAATCACAAAAAGCGGCTTTTGTGGCTACAGAGCTTTCTCTGAGCTGCTCTGGTGTCATTAAAAGGAATTCCTTCCACCCACCCAGCCCACATAATTCCCTCCTCCCTTCGTCCCCACCCCAATACCCATGTCCATCTCCACAAACTCATATTATTCTTTCTGAATCACACATAAACGCCACACCCTCCGTGGCACATAAAACTTGCTATGTTATGTATACACCAGTGCGTACTGGAGCAAGCCGTGGCTGAGGAACCCATTTGTATTTTCCCGGACTGGTTAGCCCCTCACCTTGCCATCACTAGGCCTAGCTGCCTGTCTTGCTAAGCACGTGAAATCTGAAAGCAAGAATAAACCTGAAGTCCACTCCAGCATTGTCAGACATTGTGGGCATGCCGGAAAGCTTCAGGATCTGGGAAAGACAGAGCAGATGGGTTTGGTCTAATGGAAATAAGCCCAAAAGAAAGGCCGAGCTGAAGGTGTATAGATTCTGTGAAGGAAGCTCCCAGGTCTGAGCAAGCGTTCTGTTTATGGAAATAATGTGGGGCCCGGAGCAGCAGTCGGGATGACTGCTAGGGGTACCTCCAGAATATCCATAAGGCATCTCTGCCCTTCCCCAACCTTTGTGTTAGTGTGTGCCCTTGGCCACCTTCCCATACCACACACCCTGCCCAGATCATGGTCCTTCCCCAGCTGTGGCCAACAGACTCATGAAATTAGAACTCTGACCCACAGGCAGATGATAGGAAATTTCAACACAAACATGTACACAATTAAAAGTCACCAAGCATTTAAGGAAAATTAATGTCAAGAAAAGCCCAAAATGGGCTGGAGAGATGGCTCAGCAGTTAAGAGCGCTTGCTGCTCTTAAAAGAGGACCCAGGTTTGGTTCCCAGCACCTACATGGCAGCTCACAACCATATGTAACTAGTTTCAGAAGATCTGATCCTGTCTTCTGGCCTCTGTGGACACCAGACACTCAGGTGATGCACATACGTATGTGTAGGCAAATACATACACACATAAAAATAATCCTTTTTTTAAAAAAAAATGGTAGGACATGATTATGCACATGGTGCTTGGAAGGTTAAAAAGAAGAATCACCTGGAGTTCAAGATCAGCCTGGGCTGCAGACTGAGACCTTGTTTCAAAAAACAGAAAGGAGGGAGGAAGCTCAGGGGGCAGATAGTCAGCAGGGTAGGTCAGTGAGAGAGCTCCTGTCTGGCATGTCTGAGGCCCTGCATTCAGTTATCAACACTGGCAAGAAAACAGAAACAAAACAAGGCTAACCCTCATGTAAACATTTCACAAAACTGATGGGTAAAACAATGGTTCTCAAGGATTAACTAGGGTAGTCTATCAGTGAGGCAAGAACAGGTTGTAAAAGAACCAATGGACGGGTGGAGCGATGGCTTGGGTCAAGAGTGCTGACTGCTTTTGGAGAGGACCCAGCACCCACATGGCAGCTAACAAGTGTCCATAACCCCAATTTTAGGGGATCCGACACCCTTTTCTGGCCTCTGGGCACTGCATGACACGGGTGCACTTACATGCAGGCAATGCACTCAAACGCATAAAATAACAAAAAGTAATATATATATATATAAACATATATTCATATATTATTTTAAAAGAGCCAAGGGATAGAGTCTAAGGAGAGAGGGCTAGAAGGCAGCACAACGGAAATAATCCAAATGTAGTAGGAGAGGGTTGGGGTGGGCAGGGAGAGGGTCCAACAGGTAAAAGAGCTTGCCAGGCAAATCTGACAACCTGAAATAGACCCCTGGAACCCACCTAAAAAGCCAGATGTGGTGCTTCACATCTGTATCCCTATGGTGAGATGGAAGGCAGACTGCCAGAAGCTCACAGGCAGGTGCAGTGGTAGAAGCAGGAGAGAGGCTTCCTCAACAAGGTGCAAGGTAACTCCTGAAAGTTGTCCTCTGACCTCTACAGTTACACCCAATACACACACACACACACACAGAGTCAATCGAGCAGAAAAGGGGGCGGGGATACCATTCAGTAGTGGAGCATTTGTTTAGCATGTGTGAATTCCTAGGTTCAAACCCCAGTACCCCAAAATAATAAAACATAGTAAAAGAAAATTCCCCTGATCTGAAAATTCAGGAAGATGAGACCACACCTAAACACATTTTCCAAAGCTTCGCACCCCCACTAAGAAAAGCAACAAAGCTTTTAACGTGAGTGAGAAGTTGAAAAAGAAAAAGTTAGCTACAAATGAGTAAATTAAATGGCCCCACAACATGAGAAGAAGAAAACAGCAATATTAAGATTCTAAGAAAAAAATTATTTTGAACCTAAAATCTATACTTCATTAACCTTTTATTTTTATTTATTTTTTACTTATTTGTTTTTTGTCTTTTTGAAGCAGCATCTCCCTGTAGCCCCAGCTGTCCTGGAATTCACTATGTAGACCAGGCTGGCCTTGAACTCACAGAGATCCGCCTGCCTCTGCCTCCCAAGTACTGGGACTACAGGCGTGCGCCACCACACCCAACAATCCTTTTATTTTTTACTACATTTTATTTATTTTGTGTATGTGGAGGTGTACAACGCCACAGCACAATTGTGGAAGTCAGAGGTCAGCTGGTAGTCAGCTCTCTCCTTCCGCCATGTGAGTCCCGGTGATCAAACTCAGGTCATCAGGCTTGGTGGCAAGCACCTTTGCCCACTGAGCCATCTGGACGCCAATTTTTTTATAGTCTTTGAGACAGGGTCTGATATAGCCCAGACTGGCCTTGAACTCCTGATCACCCTGTCCCGGTCTCCCAAGTGCAGGATTGCAGGTGTGTACCACCACACACGGCTCTCAGAGCAGTTGTCACCCGCAGATTTTGCTTCAGTTTGGAAAAACGCCTTCGGAGGCCCCTTTGCTAACAGCTTGCCCCCAAGCTTGGTGCGTTAGGGAGGTGGACATAGTGGGAGGTCCTTTGCTCAAGGGATCCTGGGGCCCAAGTCTTTATCCTCTCTTGTCCTGACCATAAGGAAAGAGCTTTCTGCAGCGATAAGTCACATCACCAAGGGCCCAAAAGCAATGGGCCAATCAACTGTGGACTGAGAACTCCAAACCTGTGACCAAAACCACTCTACTCTTTACAGGTTGATTTATCTCAGGTATTTGTTATAGTAATGAAAAGCTGGCTAACAAATCATAACCCAGCAGGACAAACCAAAGAATCTAAGAAGTAGGAGGATGTGTCCAATGGCCATGCATTCCAATGGCCAATGTGTGTCCAGTAGCCAATGCGTGTCCAGGAGCCAATGGGTGTCCAGTGGCCAGTGCATGTCCAGTGGCCAATGTGTGTCCAGTGGCCAATGTGTGTCCAGTGACCAGTGTGTGTCCAGTGGCCAATGTGTGTCCAGTGACCAGTGCATGTCCAGTGGCCAGTGCATGTCCAGGGGCCAACTTGAAGCAGCCATTGTAACTTACAGTTGAGTGATTTTTACGCTGACTAAAAATGAATGATACAGACCCAAGATCCCAGATTAATTCAAGGAGAAAGAGAAGTGAAAAGAGACTAGGAACAAACTTGTCCTCTGGGAAGAAAGACTTGGTTAATTTGGGACACCATTGATACCATTGTGCCTATACTAAACTCTAGAAGGACTAGAGAGCTGGCTCAGCCGTTAAGAGCACTGGCTGCTCTCACAAAGGACCCGGGTTAAATTCCCAGCACCCACATGGTGGCTAACAACTGTCTGTAACTCCAGTTCCAGGGGATCCAACACGTTCTGACCTCCATGGGCATTGCACGACACAGGTGCATTTACACACATGCAGGCAATACACTGATACACATAAAATAAAGAATAAAGCGTCTTGAAATGTTTATATATCTCTATATGTATGCATATATTCACTAAAATTATGATACCAATGGGTGAAGCAGCCCCCCCCCATGGGACCCAGCTAAACATTTTATGAATGTAAGGATGGATTTCAAGAAATTACACAGAATGCGACACAGAGACTAGGAAATGGGAAATGTTACAAGCAGTCGAGAGCTGTGAAAGAATGAAAGGATACGCGTTAACATTCGCAGGAAGGATGCAGCAGCAACAGCAATATACGCCAAGACCATTAGAAGAACTTTCTAGAACTGTCAAATATACTAAGCCGCAATTTCAGAAATCCTAATGAATCACAGTGGATTTTTAGAGACAAAGAAAGGGATGTGAGTGGATGAGGGGCGAGGGAAGACAGACCCATGACAGTGGATAAAGAAAAAGAAATTAGGCTGGGCATGCTGGACGCCAGAGCTGCTTCTTTTTTACCTCCCAGAACACGACACCCCAACGAGAAGGTAACCACCATCCTGACTTACCATGCCATAGATCAATTTTGCTTGGTTTTAAACTTTATAGGAAAGGGAGGGGGGCAAGACAGGGTTGGGGGGTGAACATGATCAACATGTATGTGTATGAAAATGTCATAAAGAAATCCAACATTATCCATAATTAATATATGCCAAAACGACAAAGAAATGGATCTCACAGCAACGCTCTTTGGTATCTGGTCTCCTTGCTGCAATATTCTGGGTTTTTGGGGGGTTTTTTTGGTCTTTTTGAGACAGGGTCTCTCTGTAGCCTCAGCTGGCCTGGAACTTACTATGTGGACCAGGCTGGCCTTGAATCCACAGAGGTTTGCCTGCCTCTGCTCTGGAGTGCTGGGACTAAGCCATCATGCCCAACTAGTATTCTGTTTTGTGGAGATTCTGGCACACAAAAATAGTTTTTTCATCTTCATTCTATTGTTCAAACAACCCTAGAGATATTTATCTATCGTCTGAGTTTCTTCTCCTAGAGCAGTTGTAAATGCTGCTATGATTGTTTTTGGTTTGGGTTTGTTTTGTTTTGTTTGAGACAGGGTCTCTCTGTAGCCCCTGCTGGTCTGGCATTCCCTATGTAGAACAGGCTGGCCTCCATCTCACAGAGATCCACCAGCCTCTGCCTCCAGTGCAGGGACCAAAGGTGTGCACACCACGCCCAGTGAGCTTCTATGATTGTTAAAGGAGAAAGACAAGTGGTGGTTTGGTTCTGGAAAAGAGCTGACACAAAATTACCTTTCAAACCATGAGCTTCATCAGGGGAGACGGGGCCACACAACCACAAGCATTGTGAGACAGTGCATCACTTCAGAGGCAGTGTGTGTGTGGTGGGGGGGTTGGGGGATTACAGAGGCAGCTTGAAGGGAAAGAGCAGAAGAGAGCCACCATGACAGTATGACAGGGGAACCTGAAAGGGGGAGAGAGGGAAGGTGCACCAGCCCCAGAGGTACGCAGAGAGGAGATACAGAGCCCTTTCCTTTCACAAGTTTTCCCCAGGGCATGCAGAGCATGGCCAGCTCAAAGCCAGTTTCTGCAGAGATAAAGAAACACATTTGTTTACAAATTCCACTTTACTTCCTTAGGAGACAGGGATCAGAGTGGAGGGGGGTGGGGGGGGTGTGGATCTGATCTTGAAAGGGCAGGCCCCTGACCAAACAATGAACATTCTTGCATATGTGCAAGAATTTGGTGGTCCTGTGTCCGTATTTCTGTTGGGTATATTTTATTTGTATTTGTTGTTTTCAGATATTGCCAAACAGCTTTCCAAAGTGGTCGCTGCAATTTCTGTTCTCACCTGCAGAGCTGGAGTCCCAGTCACTCCTCTCCCCGATGCTCCATGATGTTTGGACTGAAGTGAGCAGACCCATTCTTCCCGTCACACATGGAATATTTACCAGTATTGACCCACTGCAAAGGTTGGAACCACAGGAGCTGGAGAGATGGCTCAGCGGTAGAGAGCACTGACTGCTTTTGCAGAGACCCCAGGTTCAATTCCCAGCACCCACATGGCAGCTGACAACCACCTGTAACTCCAGTTCCAGGGGATCTGATGCCTTCTTCTAACCTCTGGAGACACTGCACAACACAGGTACTGTTACACATATGCAGGCAACACACTCATACACATAAAATGAACTATAGACTGGGTTCTCTAGAGACTGGGTTCTCTAACCACATTAGACCAGAACACAGAGGTAACTAGAGAAACTGAAGGAGAAAAAAAAAAAAACAACAAAAACTACTGCATATACTTGACAATAATCAGAATTACATATACAGAGATTTGAACATTTACATTAGGAGAAGAAATCTCAAAACTAATGAGGCAAGCATCGAACTTTAGAAATTAGAGAAAGTCATGCTGGGCCTGGTGGCACATGCCTTTAATCCCAGCCCTTGGGAGGCAGAGGTAGCTGGGATCTCTGTGAGGTCCAAGCTAGTGTGGTCTACATACTGAGTTCCAGGTAGGCTGGGACTAGGGAGACCTTATCAAAAAAACAAACAAACAAACAAACAAAAAAACCCACAACAACAACAAAAAAAACTAGAGAAAATCTAGAAAGAAGAGAATATCAATTTCTGACGGCTGAGGATGTGGCTCAGTTGGTAGAGTGGCAAAGAGCAAAGTCCTGGACTCTACCCCCCAGTCCCGACCCCCAGTACTACATAAACCTGGCATAGTGGCACACCCCTTTACCCCTAGCACCTGGGAGGTAGAGGCAGGAGAATCAGAAGTTCAAGGTCATCTTTGGCTACATAGTAAATTCAAGGCCAACCTAGAATACATGAAACTCTGTTAGAAAAAGAAAGGAGGGAGGGAGGGAAGAAAAGACAGGAAGGACCAAATAATCCTAGTGCCCATAAATAATTTGAGTGGTGGGCTGATGACATGGCTCAGTGCACAAAGGCACTTCCTGTCAAGCCTGACTACCTGAGTTTGATTGCCAGGTCCTACATGGTGTAAAGAGAGAATTGACTCCTGCAAGCTGTCCCTGACCTTCATACCTCCCCTACCTCTCTCTCTCTCAAATAAGTATATAAAGAAGTGAATAAATTGGTAAATGTAATTTTTTAAAAGATAGGTTTAGCTTTATAAAAAGAATCTGGGGCTGGAGAGATGGCTCAGCAGTTAAAAGCACTGCTGCTCTTGCAGAGAACCTGGGTTTGGCACTCACACGGTGGCTTACAACTGTCAATAACTCCAGTTCTATAGGAACAAGGCCCGACACCCTCTTCTGGCCTCCATGGGCATTGCATGACATGGATGCACTTTCATACATGCAGGCAAAACACTCATACACATAAATAAAAATTTAAAAAATGAAATAAATAGGGGCTGGAGAGATGGCTCAGCAACTAAGAGCACTGGCTGTTCTTTCAGAGATCCTGGATTCGGTTCCCAGCACTCACATGGCAGCTCACAACTGATAACTCCAGTTCCGGGCTCCCTCTTCTGGCCTCTGTGGGCACTGCACACATGCAGGCATAATACTCATAAAATTAAAATAATAAATAAAATTAAGCTGGGCATGGTGGTGCATGCCTTTAATCCCAGCACTTAGAAGGCAGAGGCAGGCAGATTGTTGTGAGTTCAAGGCCAGCCTGGTCTACAAAGTGAGTTCCAGGCCAGCTGGGGCTACAGGGAGACCATGTCTCAAAAAGATTAAAATAATAATAATAATAAATAAATTTTTTAAAAAAGAGGGGCTGGAGAGATGGCTCAATGGTTAAAAACACTGACTGTTCTTTCAGAAGACCCGGGTTTGATTCCCAGCACCCACATAGCAGCTAACAACTGTTGGTAATTCCAGTCCCAGGGGATCCAACAGCCTCTTCTGCCCTCCACGGGCATTGCATGACACGGGTGCACTTACCTACATGCAAGCAATACATGCATACACATAAAATTAAAAAAAAAAAAAAGAATGGTGATTCCTAAACACCATTGGCATACCATGGTTGGTCACCATGTGACCAACACTATTTCTAGGGGGACAGGAGAGGTGAGAACAGGTACCCAGATAAATGTACCTAAATATCTGTAACAACCATAACAGCCCAAAGATAGAAACCTCCAAATATCCATCAATGGATAGTCAGATAACAAAACGTGATTCATCCATACAGTGGAGCCACTGGGCTGCTCCCTAGGACATCCGTTAAGACCAAGAACAACCACTCAGGTTGAAGGCCAGGCATAGTAGCACATGCCTTTAGTCCCAGCACTCAGGAGGCAGAGGCAGGCAGATCTCTGTGAGTTCAAGGCCAGCCAGGTCTACATATCAAGTTCCAGCCCAGCCAGGGCTACATAGTGAGCCTGGGTCTCAAAAATAAACAAAAACAAACGACAACAATTAAAAGGTCTAAAATGAGCAAAGGATTTGACTGAATATTTCTCTAATGAAGATATATGAATGGACACTAAACACAAGGTGCTCAGTGTGTTTAGTCACTGGGTAATACAAATCAAAACCACAGCAAGGACCAGGCAAACTTCAGGATCTGTCAAGAGAGATGCCGGGGCTGGAGAGCTGGCTCAGCAGTTAAGAGCACTGGCTGCTCTTGCAGAGGACCTGGGTTTGATTCCCAGCACCCACATGACTGCTAACAGCTGTCTGTAACTCCAGTTCCAGGGGATCCGAAGCCTTCTTCTGACGCATTGCATGACACGGGTGCACTGGCACACATGCAGGCGATACACTCACATACATAAAATAAAAATAATAAATAAAATAAAAAGAGATGCTTAAACAAGATATGGTTGTGTCCATACAGCCAGGTACCATCCCTTTTTAAAAAGGGAGGGAATTGTGACACCTCACGATGGTGGGCTTTGAGGACATCATGCAAGGTGCCTATGCCAGTAAGAGGCATACTACAGGGTCCCACTAAAATGAGGTACCAGTCAAAATCAGAGAGAACGTGGGATGGCGATTGCCGGGCTGAGGGAAAGGAGAATAACCCTTGTTTAATGAGGAGGCATGTCCTCATTTATATCTTTTGTCATTTGTACAAAATGAACAGAACTCTGGTGATGACGGTGGTAATGGTTATGTTATCAATCTATTTGACCACTGAACTATACACTTAAAATGCTGAGGATAGCCAGGTGCAGTGGTACACACCTTTAGAGTCCCAGCACTCAGAAGGCAGAGGCAGGTGGATGTACATGAGTTCAAGGCCATCCTGGTCTGCATAGTGAGTTCTAGGCCAGTCTAGAGTCACATGGTAAGATCCTGTCTCAAAACCAAACAAAACAAAATGCTTAGAATGGTAAGTTTTATGCGATGTGCAGTTTCCCTGGAATAGTGTCTTGTATTTCTTCTTTGACAATTTCATACACACACACACACACACACACACACACACACACACACACAATGTTTATGATCACAGACACCTTCAACTCCCTGCTCCAGCTTCCCCAGGAACCCCAACAATCCCCTTCATACCCTCTCCTTTTCCGTTAATAACTCACCGAGTCCAGTCAGTGTCACTTGTTGGAAAGTTGACCAATCGTGCAGGCAATCAAAGCTGCAGCGATTTCATGAAGACAGCATTTCACAGCTCTCCTAACTATCCTCTGGCGCTTACATACCCCCCCCCCCCCCCCCCCCCGCTTCCATGATGTCCCCTAAGCCTTGGGGAAGGGTTGATATAGCTGTCCCATTTAGGGCTGAGCACTCAGTAGATACTTCTAAGCACTTTGACAAGTTATGCGTCAGTGGTAGCTAATCTTGGTTGTCAATCAACACAGCGGGGAAGAGGGAACATTCACTGAAGAATTTCCTCCATCAGATGGGCCTGTGGGCATTATCTTGATTGCTAAATGATGTGGGAGGGCTTAGCCCACTGTGGGCGGTGCCGCCCCTGGGCAGGTGGGCCTGGGCTGGTGAAGGTGACTGAGCAGAAGCGAGGAGCACACAGGTCAGCGGGGTCCCTCCGTGATCTCTGTGTCCAGCTCCTGCCAAGTTTCTGCTTTGGCTCCCCTTGATGAGGGACTGTAACTTGGGAGCCAAATAAACCCTCTCCTCCCGTTACTTTTTCACATGCAGAAAGCAACTAGAACAGTCTCTGTATTAACTGCTGCCCACTGCAGACAAGTTTCTCCGGGCAGGGATGAGAGTGGCACTAGATTATGGGTATAAACATAGTCAGAAGGCAGCTTGACAGCAGGTCCCTTTAGCAAAACAACAGTAGCAGGTTCCCCATTAGAGGCCATGACCTCCTGAGCCATAGGCTTTTGACCCGGTTTACAGTATCAGGCATGAATTCCCTCCTGTGGAGCAGACCTCAAATCCTATCAGAAAGCTATTGGTTACCCTCATAACCTTCACACTACTGTTGCACCAATGGTCCTGTCTTGCATGACACAGTTTAATGCAGAGTCACCCCATCGACCTTTCTCCCCAGAAGCCTGCACAGCACCTCCCAGCACTGTGAAAGCCAGCAGGGAGGAGGTTTCCAGCTCATTCCAGCTTGATTTCTCTGTATCGTGCAACCAAGGACCAGCAGAGGGGCTGGAGAGAAGGCTCAGCAGTTAAGAGCGCTACTGCTCTTGCACAGAGGACCTGTGTTCGGTTCCCAGCACCTACGTGGTAGTTAACAACCAGCCATTAACTCCAGTTCCAGGGGATTCCAATGCCATCTTCTAGCCTTCATGGACACTGCACAACACGGGCGCACTTACATATATGCAGGCGATATACTCATAAACATAAAATAAAAAATGAATATTAAGAAAGCGGAAATCCATTCACAGAGGAATGCATAAATAAGTTACAATACAGTTTTGCAGTGGGACCCTTCTGTGCTCTTATGCAGAGTCGACATGATATGGGCACACTTCCAAGTCATACTAAATTTCAAAAAATCCAATTTGCAAAACAAAATACACAATAGCTCCTATTATCTGTTTATTTAAATAGAACCTTTTTAAAAAAATCTTTTTGAGGCAGGGTCTCCCTGTAGCCCCAGCTGACTTGGAACTGGATAAATAGTTCAACCTGGCCTTGAACTCAGTGATCTGCCTGCCTTTATCTCCCGAGTGCTAGGATCAAAGGTGTGTAAAATAACCTTTGGAATTCTAATGTGTGATGTCTGCATGTACAAAAAAAGCATAATGTGTGTGGGTAAAAGTTTGTACCATTACACCATTTGTTTTTTAAAAAATATTTTTTTATTACTATTTTATGTGTATGAGTGTATTGCCTGCATGTGTGTAAGTGCACCTGTGTCGTGCAGTGCCCACAGAGGTCAAAAGAGGGCATTGGATCCCCTGGGACTGGAGTCACAGATGGTTGTTAGCCACCATGGGTGCTGGGATGTGAACCCAGGTTGTCTGCAAGAGCAGCCAGTGCTCTTAACTCCTGGGCCGAGCCATATCTCCAGGCCCCATTATACCATTTTTAAGTTCTAGGAAAAGAGTAAAAGGGGGACTTTCTGGGAGAAGAGGGAACTGGGGGTGGTGGTGGCAGGAGACATTTTAAGCCTTGCTTTGTAAAGCTTTTGTGGGTTGAGGCTTTTCTAAGAAGCAAGTATGGACAAATTTGTATAATTAAAAATTTCGAAAAGTGCTTTGAGACCCAGTTGGCACTGAGCTGATGTCTCAAAGACTAATGACACAGTACCTGCCACCGAGGATAATTGTCTGTCATAAGTGTGCCGAGTGGCTGTGGTTCCTGGATAAGGCAGTGCAAGCATAACCAAGTACTAGACGAGAGGTGACCTCATTCCTGTGTGGGAGCTCTGCACTTGCATTGGTAGACTACTGCAGGCTGAACACAGGGGCCAGGCCTCAGTACCAGTCACACTTCCCTGCCCCTGCCTGTAAAAGCTTTCCATAACAAGACTCTGGTTGTCCCTTGGTCCCCTGGGCTGGTTAAGCACCAGCATTTGCAAACTGACCACTCAGCTGCTGACCACTGCAGCGGTGGGCTGCAGGCCAGGTCTGCCCATGGCATCACCCTGTAGAAGGGAAACTTTGGAACACAGCACTCACCTGCCACAACCCAGCTGAGTCTCTTCTGTAAACTGTGAAATCTCATTCTGCCCAGGAAGGAAGCAAATGGAGCCTGGCACTTTTCAAGGTGTGTGTATCTTCCATACCTTCATCTGCCTGCACGGAAAAGCTCCCGAGCAAAGACGCAAGTCCAACAGAGCAGACCCTCTACCACCAGTCCACATTTACCTGGCCAGTACCTTTCCCGCACCGCAGCTCTCTTGCTTTTTAAAAAAAACATTTATTTACTCAGGGCTGGAAAGATGCTCAGTGGTTAAAAGCACTGGCTGCTCTTGTAGAGGACCTGGGTTTGGCTCCCAGCATCCACATGGCGGCTGACAACCATGTGTAACTCCAGTTCCAGGGGATCCAATGCCTGCTTCTGTCCTGTGCAGGCATTATATGCATGTGACACACTTATATGCACACAGGCAAAACACTCATACACATAAAATAAAAATAAATACATCAAAAACTTTTTAAAAGATTTACTCATTCGATTTTATGGGTATATGAGCCTGAGGGTATTGTATGTGCACCATGGACTGCAGGTGCCCACAGAGGCCAGAAAAGGGTATTGGATCCCCTGGAACTGGAGTTACAGGTGGTTGTCAGCTGCCAGGTATGGGTGCTGGGAACTGAACCCAGGGCCTGTGCAAGAGCAGTAATGCTCTTCTCTCCCGAGCCATCTCCAGCCCCCTTAAAAAAAATTTTTTTTTTTTTGTCTTTTGAGACAGGGTCTCCCTGTAGTCCCAGCTGTCCTGGAACTCACTATGTAGAACAGGCTGGCCTTGAACTCAGAGATCCCCCTGCCTCTGCCTTTGCTGGGACTAAAGGTCCTTTATTTTTTTTTAAGAGTGAATGTCCACCCACACAGTTTACACTAATTGTGATGCTGATATGGTCCTGTGCATGGTGGAGCTGCACCCTTAGCCCCTCTAAAGTTATTTTTAAGTCACCTAAAAAAACCTCTAGAAACAAGCTGAATTCAAAAACAAAAAAGTTTTTTATTTGCTTGAGCCAGGGTCTCCCTATGAGGCCTAGGCTGATCTGGAATTCATGGCAATCCTCCTGCCTCAGTTTCCCCAATGCTCTGAGATTGCAATGCATCACCACAATGGGACAAAACAATTTTTTTAAAGAAAAATGATCACATGCAAAATTGCAAAGTCAAAATAAAGAGGTAGAAGAGGTGGTGCGGGGGGCGGGGGGCAGGTGGCCCCATGGGACTGCATCTGACCTGATGACTGCAGCTTGCCCAGGACTTGTTTGGGAGCCTGAAACCTGGTCCTGCAAGCTGCAGGAAGTGAAGATGAAGATAGGGTGGTGGAGGAGGGGTCGGTGGTGATAGCAGCCCTGATGATGGAGATGGTGGTGATGGAGAGGAAGGTGAATCTGTCATTTGCCTTCTTTCCTCTCCTAAAGCTGTTCAGAGCACCTCAGGGCTCAATGCCAGGAACACGTAGGACCAAGAAAGGGAGGCCAGTGCACATGTGGACAGGTAGAGCCACCCCCTCCCCAATAACTCACTCTCTGGCCCCACAGGTGCTCAGAGGCTGGGCTACGCCACAGGCCACAGGTGTGTCAGCCCTGATCAGCAGAGGCTGAGGTCCTGTGTCTGTTCCCTCACGAAGGACAAAGATGAGACTTCCTAAAAGCACCCAGAAGCTCCTGCAGAATTAGCTTCAGAAGTTACTGTTCTCCTCACTCCTTAGTGGATCGGTGCTAGACTACAGAATGCCTGATCTGCTCCAGGATGATACAGTTGGCTACAGTTTCAGTTTATGAAATGCACTTCCAAGCTTATCATGGCTCTGGCTTTTAGGATGCTGTTGTGGCAGAGGACAGACAAGTTCTTGCCCTCTGAAGACAGGTCGTCTTCTCACAGTGGATGCACCAGTGGCTCTCTGTAGGGGCTGCTGGCTGAGCTGAGGCACACACACACGTGTTTAAAAATTTATTTTTTATGTGTATATTTTGCCTACACATGTAATATGCTCATGTCATGCAAAGTCCACAGAGGCCAGAAGAGGGTGTCGGATTCCCTGGAGTTACAGATGGCTGTTAGCTGCCATGAGGGTACTGGGAACCGAACCCGAGTCCTTCTTAACTGCTGAGTCATTTCTCCACCTCACCACCCTTTTTTGAGGGTTTCGTGTAGCTCAGGATGGCCTAAAACTCACTATGTAATCAAGGATAAACTCCTGATCCTCCTGCCTCTCCCTCCTAAGGCTGGGGTTACAGGCATGCGCCACCCTGCGCCACCCCTCCTGGTTTTTGATGTGATGCCGGGATCAAACCTGGGCTGTGCACATGCTAGGCAAGTTCTCTACCAACTGAGCTGCACCTCCAGCCCCACCTCTAGGTTTTAATAAGTGAAAAGGCCAAGAGGGGAAGAAGTGTATGATGTACATACCAAGCTCCAAAGTGTGAAAAGTCAAGTTTGGCAGGGCAAGCCTATGATCCCAGTGCTCAGGGGTAAGGCAGGAGAATTGTGTGTTGGGAGAAAATGCCTGCAGAAAGGCCATTCTCAATAGAACTGGCCTAACCTTGGGTGCCAGGCACACAGCGAGTGCTAGGAGAGGCTAGCCCTTCCCTGGGATGCTATTTCACACCCCCAGAAAATGGGTTGATCCTCACTGCCCTCCAGTGACCCTCAGAACCCTGGACCTTGGTTAAGACTAAAGGCTTT
This sequence comes from Nannospalax galili, assembly GCF_000622305.1. Taxonomy (NCBI): domain Eukaryota; kingdom Metazoa; phylum Chordata; class Mammalia; order Rodentia; family Spalacidae; genus Nannospalax; species Nannospalax galili. Next base: position 2,472,236 of record NW_008358859.1, on the reverse strand, counting down.
AAGTTCCTTGTTCCCGCAAACATCGCCTGGTTTCCATCAAGGGAGCCGTGCTCCGGGCCAACATCTAGATTTCTGGATTGAGTTTGAGCAACCTCTCCTAGCATGGGCTGTGAATCACTGGGGCCGCCAAGCTCTCTAATATGAACAAATTCTTACAAAAAAGGCAAAAACATAAAGAAAAAAGAGCAGAATGAAGGTCATTCCAAGTGGCCCTGGACTGACACTGTCCACTACCTGGTCACCTCCCCTTATGGACAGCCTCCTCCCTTCCCCCAGTTCCAGGTCCCCAGTCACCTGCTGGGAGAGGAGCAGGCTGGACTAGCACGGGCAGGCAGAGAGGCCCAAGGGCTGAGTCTTATCAGCCCCAGAGCTAGCAGGTCCTGACTGGCCAGACCCAAGGGCTTGATGGAGTGGCTTCCTGGGGCCTCCGCCCCACACGCAGGGGAAGAAGCCTGCACTCCTGATGCACAGGCCGATACAATCCTCCCTCAAAGTCCCGTTTCAGAGTTGGTTTGCCCAGAGTCACCTATTTGCTGCCCCAAGGTATAAACAGGAAGAGAGCTCCCCACTTCCAGGATCCCTATAGATAACATTCCAGGAAACCATTTGGAGGCAAGGGCTGAGAGTTTGTGGGTCTGGGGATGGTCACAATCAACAGTAAATGACTTTCAGACCACAGTTAGTGCCTGGCAGAGATACAAGTCTGCCTATCTTTCCATATGTTTATTTTATGTGTGTTTTGTCTGCATGTAACTACACCCATGTGTGCAATGCCTGCAGGTCAGAAGATGGCATCAGATCCCCTGGAATTGGAGTTACTGACAGTTGTTAGTTGCCATGTAGGTGCTAGTAATCAAACCCAGGTCCTCTGCAAGAGTAGCCAGTGCTCTTAACCGCCAAGCCATCTCTCCAGCCCCACGTTTCTTGTCTTTGAGACAGGATCTTACCCTAGCCCAGGCTGGCCTGGAACTATGTAACCCAGGCTGGTTATAAAATCATGGTGATCTTCCTGTCTCAGCCTCCTGGGAGCTGGGATTACATGTGCGAGCCATCACCCCTGGCTTTTCTTACCTTGTGAAGTGTATTTTACAGGTGCCTCAAATCCATCAAGCTGAAATCTGAATTCATCCTGACCCTGTTCCCGTCTCCTTCATCAGCTACAACAGAATCTGTACTTGGCTTCTGTTTAAGTCAGAAACGTGAGAGCAGCCTCCTGCTGCCCTTCTCCTGTCACCTCCCATGAACACCCTCCATTGCCATGCCTACCCTGACTCAGCACCGGTGTCACCTCCCATGAACACCCTCCATTGCCATGCCTACCCTGACTCAGCACCGGTGTCACCTCCCATGAACACCCTCCATTGCCATGCCTACCCTGACTCAGCACTGGTGGCTGCGGACTGACAGCAGCAACAGCTATGGCTCTGTGGGCTTCCCTAACACAGTGAGCCCTTAACAAAGCCAGGTGACGGGGTCTTCTACACTGGCTCCTCGGCTCACCACAGCTCCAGCTTCCACTTACCAATTTCTCCTCACCCAAGCTCCTCCATACCCAAGCTCCTGCCCCAGGGCCTCTGTACTCCCTACCTCAGCCTCTCACGCTCCGATTTCTTCCCGTTTACCCTAGGATCGCCTATCGGAGAGGCCCTGTCAGGCAGGAAACTTCGTTTTTACCACAGGACACATCTGTGTCCTCGCTGCTCCCTTTCCTGTAACTAGGCTCTGTCAGAACAGAGCCCATTTCAATTTCTCACTGGTTCATTCCCAGGACCACTGACACGACTTGGCACAAAGTGCTCACTGGACAAAAAAAGAAGTGAAAGGGCCTCACCATGATGCCAGGCGTGGTGCCGCACACCTTTGATTGATTTCAGCACTCGGGAGGCAGAGGCAGGCGGATCTCTATGAGATCAAGGCCAGCCTAGTCTACGCAGTGAGTTCCAGGTGGACTGGGGCTACAGGGAGACCCCATCAACCCCCCCCCCAAAGAAAAGGTCTCACCACATAGTCCTGCCTGGCCTGCAACTTGTGGGGATCCTCCTTGCTCGCCTCTTGGGTAGTAGGGTTACAATATGCACCACCGCACCTGGCCTAATATGTGCTCTTTCTTCAAGTGTGACCTTGACTGTCACTTCTTCAGAGGCCTGCCACACCCACCCTACCTCGTGAAGCCTCTTTGACATTCTCTATGTTCTTTCACACTATTCATCAAAATGCACAATTACGTTTTCATTTCTAACAGCTAACTCCTGCCTTGCTTTCTGACCAAGAGCTGGATAAGGGCTTCCTGAGGGCCATCCCTGGGTGTTCATCCTTCAGTGGCAAGGTGGCTGCCAGTGCCCCACCTTTACCTGCTTCTTCCTAGCTATTCCAGTACAGACAGCACCCAAACCGAGCCTCATCCACCTGCTGATCTACCTGGGCCATGTGGTCAGAGGCATCTGAGGCCTGTCCTGTCTCAGTCCTGAGTGGGAGTGGAATGTTCTTAGGAGTGCTGTGTGAGCTGACTCCAGTGGACAGATGCAGGGTGGCCTCAGGATGCTCAGTCCTAAGAGGACTTCTCCACAGTGCAAAGAAAGGGAGACTGACAAACGCTCACGGCCTCTGCTGGCACTTCTGGAAAGGGAGAAGCCCTGGCCTCACAGAGCCTTGCTTCGTGCTTTCCTCCAGGCTGGGGTAGGGGCTCGGCGGGGGCTCTGCGGGGCCTCAGGTCATGGGCCACAAACAGCTAACCTCAGGTCACGGGCCACAAACAGCTAACGGTGTGGTGTCAGGAAGACACCAGACAGGAAGGTAGGAGCTTGCTAAACACTCTTTATTCTGCAAACAAGGCTCAGAAATGTACAGACCGTCTTCAGGTACAGCCCTGTGGTGGCTACTTCACTGCACTACTTCCTGAGGGTCAGCAGCTCCTAGACACACCGGCGGGCCACATGCTGAGGCCTGGCCTCGATTGGGGCCAAGGCTCGGGCTCTAGTCTTTGAGGACGAGTGGCGCCTTCACCTGCTCAGCCACCTCCTTGCCATTAAGCGCTTCCACGATGGCCAACGCAAACTCGAAGCTGGTTCCGGGCCCACGGCTGGTGAGGATCAGGCCGTCCCTCTCCACACGGCTCTCTGAGTAGCTGTAGTGACCTGAAGAACAGACACGGCTGCTGAGGCTGTGCTGGCTGGACACCCTACTAGTCAGCCTTATGCAAGTCCATGAAACAAAGCGCCGTGTGTCACAGCTGATCGCCCTCCAGGCCACCACGAGCCCACGGGGAAGGTACCGAAGTAACTGCAGGGCAGGGAAAGGCAGCTCTGAGGGGACTGGTGACCAAATTCTTCGCTTTCCACTTTGCTAGGTGGACTCAAGCTGGAGTCGGGCTGGAGGAGGGGCAGGGTGGAGATGAGAGCAGAAGGTGCTTATTCACAGGTATGCCTCTGGTCCTCTGTAGCCTCAGACCACATAGGATTTACACAACCAAGAGGCAGAGACCAGCATCCCCCAGGTCCTCTCCCTCTGCCCGCCACCTTTGGGCAGCTAGAATAATATGGGACCTCCACATGGTCTCCCCAAGCACTCCTCCATCTAGCTGTCCCTGTTGCAACAGCACCCAGGCCCTACCTGTTCCCACCTGCCCTCTGGGGCTTCCCTTACCCTCACCCTCCAACCCAGAGCTCCCCCACCAAGGCCAGCTTTCTCTTGCAGGACAGAGCCCATGGTGGTTCCCTTTTGCTTGGTCTAGACCCACTCACTTCCAGCATCTGCCCTCAGGGCTTGACCCCGTGTGGCCCCTGGAGCCCTCTGCTAGCTCCCTAGCACCTGCACAGGCCCTGCCGCCTATCACAGCATTTCTCTCTGCCCTCCAGCACCAGCACCATCTGTCAACTTGCTTTCCTGTTTATCCCTCTTCAAAGGGCCCCGTTCACTCTTCTGTCCAGAGCTGGGCAAGGTAAGGTCAGAGAGTGAAAGTTCCCTGACAGCGCCTGGCCAGTCTACCCACTGCTTATGGAGGCTCTGCACCAGAGCACCCCCGATGGCTCTGCAGGACCCCACTTCCCACACAGAGCCCAGCTCTCTCTGCACCACAGAGGACCCTGTGCCCAGGCTGTCTGGGGTCTACTCCCAGTACAGAGACAATGAGAGAGAAGTGAAGTTTGCTACCAAGACTCAGGGAGGAGCTGGATGTGGGGCCCAGAGGGTAGCCAGAGTGAGGGACCACAGTGGGCCAGGGCTTCTGTGAAGCAGTAGGCACGCAGGCCGTTGACCACGTACCCCACACCCACCTCGGCGGACGCCACCACACAGGGTGCCCATCTACCATGTTTCTGATACTGTTTCAAGTCTTCTGCTTCTGTCTCCGGTGGCTGGACAGGAGGAGCTCGAGCATTCGTGAGCACTACACCAGGCCCCAGAAGGCACACAGGGCTCAGTCCTCTCAGGGAGGACTAGAAAGGGCACACAAAAACTTCTCTACACTACAGCAAAGAAAATGCAGACTCCTTATTTGAAGGAAAAGTTCTGCACTACCTAGTCCCACTTTCTCACAGCTAAATCAAGATTTTTAAAACATTACTTTCATTTGTTTTTATTAACTTTCCTTTCTTTATGTGTATGTGTCTATGCATGCAACATGTGTGTGGGTTCCCAGAGAGGCCAGAAGGCAGCATCAGATCTCCTGGAGCTGGAGTTACAGGCAGCTGTGAACTGCCCAATGCTAGGAACTGAACTCAGGCCTTCCGGATGAGCAAGTGCTGTGAACTGCTAAGCCATCTCCCTAGTCCAGGTGAAGGTATTTTAAACACTGAAGTAGAAGCCCAGCTGGGCAGGACTTCCAGAGCTGCGAGGTGAACTGGCCGGATGGGGACAGACAGAACTGCAGCTGTTAATGGTTCACGGGGGAAGTGTCCTTGCGGGCAAAGCACTGCAGGTGGCTCAGGAGAGTAGAGGTCTCAACCAGAAGCCAGAGGCCGATGCCTGTCAACGGCCCCCACCTAGTGGCCACCAGAAGAACAGCCCCACACAGTGCAGCACTCCAGCAGCCTGGGAACACTGCAGACTGGATTGGTGAGTTCAGGGTAAATTTGAGCACTTGAAATATTGTTACCATCCCTCCAAAAAAGGAGAAATACTGTGTTACAGATACAGTTAAGACAGTACTATTTTTTTTCCCTTCAACTTTAAGCAAAATTCTCAAAGCCAGGAAATTTCAGGGAAAAAGCAAACCGGGAGCAAATGGGGAGGCTCAGGCCACAGGGCTGGCAAGGTCACACTGACTGTCAAGCACTGTCTACAACCACTTCGTAGCTGCCATAGCAGAGTGGCTGCCACAGAGACCTCAAGTCTGGAGAGCCCAAAACCTTAGACCTGGTCCTTTAAGAAAAAGCAGCCAATCCCTGAGCTCTGCTGGTCTGCCCTTCAGCAGCTGTCTGGCCTCAATGATCTTTTCTGTAAAGTGGGAATAGCAGGGACCGAACAGAGTTCTAGAAAGTACTGACTGCCACAGCCGGGGAGGATGGCCTTTCTAGTACTTATCAGAGGGAACATTCCACACTGATCTGCCAAGGGCATCACTAGGCCAAGCAGAAGGGCTTCACCTAGAGCAGACAAGCTGGGGGTGGCAAGAGCCCTCCCAGAATGCTTGCAAGAGGCACAAATGCCAAACACTGCTTTTACAACAGGTCTTACAGACCTCAAGCCTAGCAATTTACATGCTTGGCAAGTCACACATAGGTGGGGGCCTTGCACTACAAGGAGAGAATGGGAGGGGGAGGAAGAGGAGGGAGGAGGAGGAGGGGAGAGAGGAGGGAGAAGGGGCATGGAGGATGAGGAAGGACGGGAGAGGAGAAACTAGATGAAAGGGGCTGGATAGAGTCAGCCACTGGTCTAGGCTAGTCACTGGTCACCTGGCCTCTGAGTCTCAGTTTCCTGGCCTGGGCATTCAGGAGGATGCCAAGGCACTGGAACCACAAAGCTCTGTGAGATGGTCAGTTTCTCCTATGAACTCACAGCAATGGTGACAGCATGCACAAGACCCACAAAAGCTCAGGCCAGACAAAATCCTGGCATCGAAGTGGGGAAGTAAATATGAAGCTCCGACCTTAGCTGAGGGAACTACTGGCAACTGATAACTCCTGGGAGAGAGGGAGGCAGTCTTCTTTAAGGATGTGACATTAAATAGGTTAGCCAGAGGCTGGAAAGATGGCTCAGCAGTTAAAAGCACTGGCTGCTCTTGCAGAGGACCTGGGTTGGATTTCCAGCACCCACATGGCAGCTATGAACCATCCTTAACTCCAATTCCAGGGGAATCCGAAGCCCTCTTCTGACCTCTGTGGCAT
>NW_008358859.1:2445779-2463276 GCF_000622305.1 Nannospalax galili | reverse complement strand
AGGGAACTACTGGCAACTGATAACTCCTGGGAGAGAGGGAGGCAGTCTTCTTTAAGGATGTGACATTAAATAGGTTAGCCAGAGGCTGGAAAGATGGCTCAGCAGTTAAAAGCACTGGCTGCTCTTGCAGAGGACCTGGGTTGGATTTCCAGCACCCATGTGGTAGCTAACAACTCCAGTTCAAGGGAATCCGACACTCTCTTCTGCCCTCCACAGACACTGCAAGACCCAGGGGCACTTATGGCCATGCAGGCAGTGTACTCATACACATAAAACAAAAATGATAAATAAGAAAAAGAAAGTTAAACAGGTTAGCCAGGCTCCAGAGGATGGGCACTCACGAAGGACATTTGACAACCAGCAGAAGCAGATGATCTGCAACACCTGAGATGAAGATGAGGCCACGATGATGGGCAAGCTGCCGCCGCCACCATACTGCCCGCCTGGCTACGGGGGGCTGAGGATCACCTGAGCCCCGGACATGCCAACACGGGCAACACAGTGATCCCATCTCAAAAACACAAAAATAAAAGCGAGCTGCAGAGCCAGACATGGTGGCGCACACCGTGAATCCCAGCACTTGGGAGGCAGAGGCAGGTGGATCTCCGTGAGTTCAAGGTCAGCTGGGGCTACAGGGAGACCCCGTCTCAAAAATAAGAAAAAAGGACAAACTTCACAACACTCTAACCTGAGTACAAGTATTAAACAAAAAGGATAGAGAAGTTAGTTAGACACGACATGTGACAGATGTTTGCTATGCACATGGGTGAGAAGAGGGAGACGCCTGGCCTCACTTCACCCTTCCATTCTGTCTGCGTGTTCCCCCATGAAGAGAAACTGCTTTTATAGTCAGTAAAAAGTAAACGCCTAGCTGATATTTATAAAAGAAACACTCCACCAGGAAGCTGGCCTGCCACCTAAGCTGTGCCCTGGACGCCCACTTCACGGTGGACTGCAGGTAAAAGGGCACTTGGTGAAACTGCTGTCAGGGCTTAAATTTTATCCTCAGGCTGCTGGCAAGGCGTTCAGTAAAAACACAAATTAAGCTGGCATTTACATAATCTTTTGCAAGGATCCGGTGGCCCCATACACAGAGACTGCCGCGCTCCTCTGGGCCACCCTGCAGGGTGTCAGCCCTGGAGAAATCCCTGCAGAGGAAGCTCGGCTGTGGGGCCACCATGCTGTGGCCAGAGCACCCCTCTGCACTGTATCCTGTCACATCCCACACCCCAGAGCACCCATGGCGTAAGCCACGTCACATTCCCATGACGGCCTCTTTGTACAGGAAGGCAATAGGATGTACTTACTCCCATTCATCATTCTGTCCTTAGCAAGCGGGTGTGTTGTAACTTTGCTTCCAAAACCTATTTCATGAGCCAACAGGGCTGTAGGACCTGGAGAGAGGAATGCAGACATCAGAGTGTGCAGAAACTGAGACGATAGCAGAAGTGCTCTTCAAGACCAAGAGCCTCTTACAGAAGACAGTTATGACAGAAATTAAACACCTCTTCCTACAAGAGGGCCAGTGTTCCCGCCAAGTCACCTACCGAGCACATCTGAAAGGTGCACAAACTCCCACATACTTCAACAGCCGCTTGGTCAAAGACCATGGAGCAAACAAACGGAACAGCCACCAAGGAACAGGGACCCAATGTGCCAGGGCACAAAGGTGAGGAGACCGCCCTGGCTAACCTCCTGCCTTATTCTGCCCCAAAGTAGCTGGTTACACAGCAAAGGCATCAGGTACCCCAAGCTTACAGAATTTGTTGCTGTTTCAAAATTGTACTTTTCTACTTAAAAGTGAAAAATGGAAACTTAACAGCCATTCAGTGTTCCATGAGTCCAAAGCTACTAGGTAGTGGTACTGTTATGGTAACTGCCCTGCCATGCTGGAGATGCCCAGGCTGGAGTCCCAGACACAAACACACCAGGTGCTTTTTTGAAATGACCTGATGAGTCACGAAGAAATGCCGTCTGTGACACCTTGGGTAGTGCTGTCATTTGGTGTATTCGCTGGAAACAGTCAGTGTTAGGGATACAGCATGCACCATGTGTAATGGTCCTCAGAGACCAAGTCAAAAAGATCTTACAGAAACCGTAAGAAAAAACCCAAACCAAAAAACACACAGCTGGGCATGGTGGCAGCACACATCTTTAGTCTCAGCACTCAGGAAGGAGGAAGAGGCAGGTGGATCTCTGTGAGATGGAAGTCAACCTGGTCTATATAGTGACTTCCAAGCCAGCTGCGGCTACAGGGAGACCCTATCTCAAAAATGAAAAACAATAACAAAAATGAACAAGAACACAAAGAGATCTTACACCTTTCACTGTTACTTAAAACCTAGTTTTACAGATGAGTGTGGTGACTGTACCTTTAATCTCAGCACTTGGGAGGCAGAGGCAGGTGGATCTCTGTGAGTTCGAGGCCAGCCTGGTCTACGCAGTGAGTTCCAGGACGGCTGGGCTACAGGGAGACCCTGTCTCAAAAAGACAAAAAAAACAAGGCCAGGCATGGTGGTGCATGCCTTTAATCCCAGCACTCAGGAGGCAGAGACAGGCGGATCTCTGTGAGTTTTGAGGCCAGCCTGGTCTACATAGCAAGTTCCAGGACAGCTGGGGCTACAGGAAGACCCCCACCTCAAAAAGAAAAAACAAAACAAAACAAAAACAACAAAAAACCTAGTTTTACTGCACATTTCCCTCTAAGTTACATGCACAAACATCTTTGGGTCACACCAACTAAACAGCACCCGACTGCAGTGCTGTCTGTGAACTCACTCTGCCTTCCACCGTCCTACACGAGTCCTAGCAACCAGCAGTTAGAGGCCTACAGGCCACTCAGACCGACCACGGTGCCACAACAGAAGAGCACACAGAGTACCGATTATATACGCCTTCTGCCAACACCAGGTGCCAGATTCAGACCAAGCTGAGATTTACCTCTTAAGTCCAAGTCTCAAACACATCACCCCCTCCACCCCACGTCTACTCTAAGTATAGACAGCTGTGCGGGAACAAATTTCAAAGTCTGTAAAGGAGTGACCACCACTCCACTTTTACTTGAGTGGATTTGATGCTCTCGAGTCTGGTAAGATCCAAACTGAGATCCCTGTACCAGCCTCTACTTGGCAGCAAGCTACGACGGCTGACCTCAGGGAAGGACAGCAGCTATGCCGGGGTTCCGACTGCACTCTTGGAGGTGGTGATGCTGTTCTCGAACACAGGGTGTGTGGCTTTCCTTGCTCACCACGGCACGCTCCTAAATGCTGCTTACTGGGGCTCAAAAGCCCCATTTAGATAATTAGACTAGAGGGCCAGGCATGGTGGCGCACATCTTTAGTCCCAGCACTTGAGAGGCCAAGGCAGGCGGCTCTCCATTGAGTTCCAGGCTGGCTGGGGCTACAGGGCAACCCCGTCTCAAAAAGACCAAAAGAAAAAAAAAGGAACGTAAAGAAAAAATTAGGCAAGAGAGATCATTTACTGCTATCACTCACGTTCTGATGGAGGAAACGCCAGCTCTGCCCCGGGAATTACAGAGCCAGCTGACGACAGCTGGCAGAACACTCTTCCCACAGCACCACCTGGTAGAAACTCGCAAAGACCACCTAGTCACCTCCCAGCTCCCTGGGGCTCTGGTTTCTGGTGACTGGTCCTAGACCCAGCCCCAGACAACCTGACATGACTCCACTGCCAAGCTTCCTCCTTGTCCCCCCAGAGGAACTCTCCTTTTAGACCCTTCCAGGAAAGCCTCCCTTCAGGTGACCGTCTTCATTCAACATCTTCAGAGGCTAAGTTAACACTATCAGTACGACGCCAGAAGGCCAGGAGACCAGAAGACTGGCTGCTGTCCTGCTGATCAGAGCGCAGATCTCTCCTGTCACCCTGTTCCAATCCCGTGCCCTGGGCTCACACCTGAATTCCCACTTCACTCCTCCCGTCATCCCAGGATGGTGGCACAGGGAGTCAGTGTGATCAGCACACACTGCTGGCACTGCTTCTCTTAAAGTTGACTTATCCAGGCTCCTGGCATGGTATTCAAGCTCACTTCGGTGTAAGACAGTGAGCTGGGTACAAATGGTAATGTTCTAGTCAGTGACACAGGAGGATGAGATGACACGGGATTTTACTCTCAGCAGAGTCACCGCAACAAACCCAAGTTGGCCTAGATCAGCAAAGGACATCAGGCCAACGGTACCTACGACTTCTTGCCCACAGAGGGGACAGGGCACGGGCTGCAGAGACTGCAAGGCTGTCAGCCAAGAGAAATCCCTCATCCCTGGCAGGGAAAGAAGACAGGACTGGGAACTCCTGAGGATAGACGGCCAGGGTGTGAGCCAGCTCTGCAGGCCTGGGGTCTCTGAGCTTCTGCGTGGGTGAGGTCTATCTCCTTCTGCCGTGTCAGGGATTAGACATGGTCTTGCTTGCTTGCTTTTGGTGCTAGAAATGGAACCCAGGGCTTCACGCATGCTAGCCCCAAACTGAATTCTTAAACAGTTTTAAAAGGCAGGGTCTCACCATGTACCCCAGGTGGATCTGGGTGATTTTCCTTCCACCCTCCCTATGCTGGGGTCACACGTGGCACTACCACACCCAGCTCAAAACAGATTTTAAAACGGGCAAATACAGCACAACGCCCTGCCTGAAGGACCACCTCCATGGTCTGGTGAGGAGCAGGCGCAAACAGCCACACACCTCCCTGCAGTATCCACTTTGACCCTGGGGAGGAAACCTGGCACCAGAGCTAGGACAGGCATCCCTGGCCACCACTGTGTTAAGAAGCCTGTGGCACTGAACAAACCCACCCATTTACTCCCTGCCTCATCTGTTCCTGTGATACTTTTTAAAAATATTTTATTTATTTTTATTTTATGTGCATGAGTGTATTGCAAAGCATGTAGGTAAGGGCACCCGTGTCAGGCAATGCCCATGGAGGACAGAAAAGACCATCAGATCCCCTGGAACTGGAGTTACGGACAGTTGTTTGCTGCCATGTGGGTGCTGGGATTTGAACCCAGGTCTTCTGCAAGAACAACCAGTGTTCTTAATCACTGAGCCATCTCTCCTAAAAAGCCTCTAACAGCTGGGCATGGTGGTGCATGTCCAGGCACTTGGAAGGCAGAGGCAGGCAGATCTCTGTGAGTTCAAGGCCACACCCTGCTGTCCACAGTGAATCCAGGCCAGCTGTGGTTACGGGGAAATGCCGTCTCAAAAAAAAAAAATCCTCTAACGACGACATGGGTGAAGTTGCACTAATGCCAAACAACACCCGGTGTTAAAGCAACGGGAACAGACCGCGAGTGTCAGAGAACAAAACATCAGTAAGTTCTAAGGATGTGGGACATCCACGAAGCACCAAAAGGCCTTGTCTTATGAGACAGATCATAATCAGTGTTCAAGAGCATTCAACAAATGAAGCCTCAGCAAACTGCAGGGAGGCCAGTCCAGGGCAGAGCTGAAGCGTTCGTGTCGGGCAGATTCCTGCTGACTCTCCTGGCAGGGTTACTCCTGGCACAGATCTGCTGAAACAGCTGTTTACTGAATTCCAAGGCCTTATTTTCCCTCGAGGTCAACCAAATAACAGTGTCACAGTCTGCAGAGTCGGGGCATGGAGAGGCAGAAAGCTTAACAACCAGGCTCAGTGCTGATATGATACAACTTCACCCACCCAATCCAAACACCTCAGTGCCGTGCCCTTCAGCTTCTGAGGGCAGGGCGTGCAGTGACTTTCTGGAGAAGGCTGGCCCCGCAAGCCGGCCTCATGCCTCTCCCCACTACCTCACTCACCTGCACAGATGGCGGCGATGAGGCCCTTCCTGCTCTCCTGCTCCTTCAGGATCTCCTTCACCAGACCAGACTAGGGAGACAAGGCCCAAACAGTTACCACAAAGCCACGGACCAGCCTCTCGCAGGACAGACTGGAGGGTCACTTATGGCTTAGCTTACTTGGATGGATTCTCCAAAAAGAGCTCCAATCAGTAACTGTACATGGCTAGCTTCAGTGTCTAGTCCTAAGCAGCGAAGCCAAGAACAAGGCAGCCATCCATGACAAAGACAAGAGGAAGCACCAGTGTCAGTAGGGCACAACCCTGTTCTGTGTGCCAGGAGGGCGAGGCAAGGGCTACGGGGGCAGATGGAGAAAAGATCCCAGCAGGAATGATCCCACCGCCTGCCCACAACCCACCACCGGTATCCTTTCCTGACAGACTCCTCACACAGGGCTTGAAACGAAGCCCAGTGGCCACCTCTGATGCCCTCTTGCATTCACGCTGGTGCCCCGGCCGGCAGCTGCCCTCACCCAGACCACAGAGTAGGCAGCACTCCCTAGGCTTAACCCAAAATAGGGCCATGCCACTGCTGCAGGAAGTTTGTGATCTTACACCAGTCACTGAAGCTGTCTGTTACACCAACACCACTTACTTCTGCAGTAAATGCTCTGAGAACTGGGCTCTGCAATACAGCTGGATGCCGTTTAGCTTACTTCTGCTGTTTCTCTTTATTCATGGCATCATCTCTGAAACACCCGAATACCCGACTCAACAAAGCAAAGGCTCAAAGGCTTTCTTCACAAGCCCCCTGCCCCTTGACTGAAGTGTAACGGAACATTTTCTTTTTTTTTTTTTTTTTTTACCTCAGATAAATTCTGTGCCCCCAGATTTCCTCCAGGCAGAACCACCACATCATATGGTCCCTGTGAATTTGAAAAATAAAGAACATTTCATTCAACTGTGTGTTAGTGGCAGCCCGTTAACAGCTTCATACATGGAAGAGGGACACAAGCAAAACACAGGGAATGACCCCAGCATCCCCCAAAGAACAGTCAGGGCACAGCTCACGATGGAAGGTGCTCTGTTCAGGCATAAAGCCATCAAAAAGAAGAAATAAATCAGTGCCAGGCATGAGGACACATGCCTGTAATCCCAACATTGGGAAATGGATGCAGGAGGATCACGGCTCCAAGGCCACCCTCAGCTACATAGTGAGTTTGTGGCCAGCCAGGCATACATGGTACCATGTCTCAAAAATCAAAACAAACAAACAAAAAAACCCCAAGACCCACCCCCTCTAATTACTGTGCAATGCTGTAACCAGAAAATGCAGAACAGAGGTCTGGAGGGATGGTTCAGTGGTTAAGAGCACCTGCTTCTCTTCCAGAGGACCCAAGTGCCATTCCCAGCACCCACACTGGGGGGCTCACAACCACCTTATACTACAGCTCCAGGAGACCCAACACCTTCTTCTGGCTTTGGTGGGACACACACACACACACACACACACACACACACACACACACCCCACGACATTCATTCACACATTTATGCACATAATAAATTTAAAAAATGCAGACCATCTATAAACAGCAACACGGAAGGATGCCCTCAGAGCAGGTTAGGGCAACTGCACTTGAGTGAAAGGAGAAACATACCAGGCGTGGTGCCTCGTGCCCAGGTGCCGTATCTCGATCCCAGCACACGCGCACACAAAGACAAAGTATATAGAAGTATGAATGCAAATGCATAAACATCACACACACATGTGTAAGCAGATGCTCACAGACACCCCAGCCTCTGGCGGGGAGCATCAGAGCATGTGTGGGACCAGCCGGCAGAAAGGGTGGGTACCACTCTGACTTTAGCTCTGAACTCGCTACCATGGGTCTTGTTCTTCCACAAGAGTGTATGCAGTGATTTCAAATACTAAAGGAAGCCAGGCACAGTGGCACACACCTTTAACCCCAGCACTTGGGAGGCAAGTGGATCTCTGTGAGATCGAGGCCAGCCTGGTCTACACAGAAGTGCCAGGCCAGCTGGGACTACAGGGAGACCCTGTCTCAAAAAGACCAATAAATAAATAAATAAAAACTAAAAGAAAAATGCTAAAAGACAAAAAAAAAAAAAAAAAAAAGGAACTTTACGAAAAATAGGAAGAGGAAAATGACAATATTCTAGTATCCTCAACACCCAAACATCCTAGAAACCCAATTAATTTCAAGCTTGTTGAAATTTAAAAGAAGGAAAACAACATTTGCCATTTACTTATTTATTTGATCTTTGCAGTGCTAGGCACGGAATCTAGCCTCACACATGCCAGGCAAATGCTGTACCACTGAGCACACCCCAATCTCTTACCCCTCTAGGATATGAATCAAAGAAACACAACCCAAAGGCAGCCACTGGTCTAAATGCCCAGATACCACAGGACTAAAAAAGTAGCAAAAAAGGAATACTCTACTTCTTCCCCTGAATACACTTAGAAAGCCCAAGAATTTATATGTAAATACAAATAGTCTAACTCTTCACAATCCAGCAATGAAATGTTGAAATTTATTAGACAGGAATACACGTGCTTCTGCACACAAGACAGCTCAGCATGGGAACTTGCGCTGCAGATCAGGCAGGACACAAACAGTCATTCACAACCAGCCTTTACCTCCTTCCCTACCATGTCTCTGTTCTACAGGACACAGCCCACCTCTGATCACCCTGGCCCATGACACCTGACCTGTGACAGTACACGCACAAGGGTCAGTGAGCACTTTTCTGATGAAAGGGACCCAAAATTAACCAAAAAGTATCGTCATTTCAAAGATACTGAAGCAGTGACACAATTTAGGTAGAACTCTTACCACTCCCTTAATCCAACCACTCATCAGTTTTTTATTCCACGTAAAAGGAATCCTGCAAGGACATCTGTCACTGTAAAAGGCGAAAAGTAGCTTCAGAAAATGAAAGAGAGCCAGGCCCGTCATCCCAGCTACTGAGGAGGCCGAGATGGAAAGATCACAAGTTCAAGGCCTCCTTGGGCTACAAAGCAAGTGCAACTTGCAACACCCTGTCTAAAAACAATTTATTTAAAAAAGATTTATTTTTATGAATATGAGTGTTTTGCCTCTGTGTGTGTGTGTGCACGCGTACACACACACAATGCCTATAGAGGTGGGAAGGGAGTCAGATTTCCTGGAACTGGATGGGTATCAGCCACCGTGTGGGTGCCTCTGCAAGAACAGCAAGCACTCTTAACTGCTGAGCCATCTTTCCGTCCCTAAGTGTTTTTTTAAAAGGGTTGGGGATATAGGTCAGTGGTAGAGCACTTGCCCAGCATGCCCAAGGCCCTAGGTTTGATGATCTGTACTGAAAAAAGGATGGTGGGGCGCACAGGAGCTATTAACCACAGGAGGCAAAGAGGCCTTGGGAAGGAGAAACACGACAGAGCAATGCTCCCCTTTGGCCCACCACCTGAGCACCACCCTCACCACGTACCCACTGGACCGGGGCGGTGTCCAGTTATTGGCAAGTTTATGGGTACTCATATGGGCACAGAGCAGAAAAGCAAAGCCCTCTCCTTCCAGATTAGGGTGAGCACTACCAAGCAGAATAATTCTCTCAGAATAAGACTGTTCTTGGCCTGGTATGGCGCATTCCTTTAATCCCAGTACTCGGGAGGTAGAGGCAGGAAGATCTATCCCTGTGAAATCAAGGCCAGCCTGGTCTACATTATGAGTTCCAGGCCAGCTGGGGCTACAGGGAGGCCTTGTCTCAATAAAGAAAAACAAAAATCAACCAACAAACTAAGTCTGTTCTAACGACAGTCTTAGATGTAGTCAAATAACATTCTGAGAAACTAATAAAAAAGCCCCAAGCAGGAAGACATTCACGAGCGGAGAACAAACCTGCTTTTTTGCATCTTCAAGACTGGCATCAGGACAAATGACCACATCACGGCTGCACTGCACAGGGTCTTTCCCAGCCAATCCTGCGACGGTGACTTTAATCTAGAGATAGAACAGGTATTCAAGAACACTGAAACACAAATGCATTTTCAAAGCCACTCTGATTCTAAGTAACTTGTAGGGAACACCACAACAAAACCAAGCTGACGTTTAGTGACCACGCTAGCCAAATATAGTTAATAACTAGGTCTCTCCTGGTCTGCTTGCAATTTATAGCTGCTGTCCCAGCTATGCCTGGCCAGATCACCCTCTTCTCTCAAGTAATGGGTTTGGGAGAGAAATCACAGGATCATCCTATTAATAACCCACCTTTCCAGGTTCCATTTAAACCCCATGGTATTTTCCTAAGGTAGAAATAAATGCAAGTCACAACGATTAAACACCACTTTATCCTGCAAAAAATGCACAACCTGGCCATATCCACGGCTGGGTCTAGCAACATGGGGGTTTTCCTCTACTGCTGGTATGACAACAGGTCAGCACAATAGAAAGCAGCCTGGTAAAGCCTGGGGATGCTGGTGACAGCCAGTGTCCTTGGGGCTGGTAACTGGGCTTTTAGGTACAGAGCCTGAGAAAGCCTCCCCACATCTGCAGGAATAAACCCACACAAGAATATGTTACAGTGCTGCAGAGCTATACTTAGAAGGGAGAGGCGGTGACATGTTCATACACCTGATGACTAAGCAGGGATATTTAATGAATAAACTGGAGTTTTGTTGTTGAGAATTGAGTATAAACAGACTGCCTGGGTCTGAGTTGTGCTCTTTATCTATAAACTGTAAATTGAGCACACTGGGAATGGTTGAGAGCACTGACTGCTCTTGCAGAGGACATGAGTTCATTCCTAGCACCCACATGGCAGCTAAAAACCAGAACTCCAGTTCCACAGGATCTGACACCCTCTTCTGACCTCCTCAGTCACTGCATGACACAGGTGTACTTATACACATGCAGGCAATACACTCACACATAAAATTAAAAAGAAAAATGCAACACACTGTTTAGTGTCTCTTTTGGTCTTGTGAAAGGAGGGTAGAGATCTCCAACTCAAAATTGTTGTCAAGGTTTATATAAGCGAATGCTTAGAATAAGCTCTGGCAAACAGTGCGTTTTAATGTACATTCTGTTAGGTACAGACAGATGCTGTGTATAAACACACAGGAGAACCACAGGTTAAGCACAGGATGAGCACATGTCACCGTGAGGACAGTCGTCTAGGGGAGGGCGTCTAGGGACAGTCACCACAAAGGGGACTTCAAGTACATTTCACGCTGTAAAGTATTTACTCTTTTTTTTTTTTTTTGGTCTTTTTGAGATAGGGTCTCCTTGTAGCCCCAGCTGTCCTGGAACTCACTATGTAGACCAGGCTGGCCTTGAGATCCGCCTGCCTCTGCCTCCCCAGTACTGGGATTAAAGGCGAGCACCACCTCACCCGGCCAGCACTTACTCTTTAAGAAACAGGTCCTAGTCTGACTTCTGGCACATGCCTGCTGTCCCGGCTACTTAGTAAGCCGAGGCAGGACTGCATGAGCCCAGGAGTTTAGGGCCAGCAGGGAAACATAAGGACATCCTGTCTCTGGATGGCAGAGGCAGGTGTAACCCTGTAAGTCTGAGGCCAGCTTGGTCTATAGAGCGAGTTCCAGGCCAGCCAGGGCTACACAGTGAGACCCTGTCCCACAGTAACCACAAAGAAAAAAGGGTAGAAAGGGGCTGGAAGAAATAAGGCAAAATGCTAACAAGTTTCAAAGTCAGCAGTGAGCCAGGCATCTGAGAGACACAGGCAGAAGGATGGAGTGTCCCAGGCCACCCTGAGCTACACCCTAAGTTCCACGTCAGCCTGATCTAGAGGGTGAAGCCCTATCTCAATAAAAAGAAAAACAAAACCAAAAAAAACCCCAAAGCATGGCTTTGTACTTCAAATACTTCATGAAGAAGACCATCAGATGACTCTCTGGGCAAAGGCACCTGCCTGACATGAGATGGATCCCTGGGACCCACATGGGGGGAGAGGAGAACCCACACCTCAAGTTATGTCCTCTGACTTCCACATGCACACCATGCATGCAGGCTTACACACATTAAAAAAAAATTTTTTTTAAGTGTTTCATGAAGTACTTTGTTTTATTTAAAATGACTGGAAATCCCCAGATTTTAAAACATGGAGAGTTCACCAACACACGGGACTCACCCCAGCTCGCCTCATGACATCCACAGGAATAACGGTCTCCATCTCCTCTGCTCCTTTGGCCAGTATGACCAGAGCTCTTTTTGAAGCCATTTCTGTTAGATTTCTTGAAGACCTTAAAAAAAAAAAAAAAAAAAAAAGTCAAGAGCTTCCAACAAGAACCTTGCCATATCCAAAATCTTTTAAGAACCTTTTCAAGCAGAGTTAAGTTTCTCCTAGAGAAAAGGGCGGGTAAATGTAAACCATTTTAGGTTAATACTGGTTCATATCGGAGTTTCAGCTGCTTTAATTCTGAAACACAAGTTGCGCACAAGGGTTTTCTATGCTTCCTTAAATCCAGTTTTTCAAGTTTTCTAAAACACATACTGGGTCTTGCATATCAGCATACACTAAGGGCAGACGGTGTCTTTCACAAAGTACTGTGGGCTTTTTTTTTGGGGGGGGTGGTCTTTTTGAGACAGGGTTTCCCTGTAGCCCCAGCTGGCCTGGAACTATGTAAACCAGGAGGGCCTTGAACTCACAGAGATCCGCCTGCCTCTGTCTCCCGAGTGCTGGGATTAAAGGCGTGCGCCACCACGCCCGGCTTTTTTTAAAACTGAATTTCACAGAAAAAAAAATTAAATATAAAGTGCCAATTTGTAAATTCTGGAGGTGATTTTTTTTTTTTTTTTTTTTGCTGGTTCCAATAACTGTTAGAAATTCACGCCGGGGTGAGGGATGTTAAACAGTGTAAAATCTCTGACCACACCGTTAATGATTAGGGCCGACGGAAACCCCGTGGCCAGGTCAACCCTGTCAGGTTTTTCTCTGCACACGACCCTTGCGCTGCACACACTGACTCAGAAGCGCTTTTCGCCTATTTTTCCTGCACGGCTTCCGTCCAGGCGTTAGGACTAATAAACGCCTCCGACAAAGACAGGTCACAGGCACCTGGTGCAGAACTTGCCGGCGGTTGCGGGGTCGTGACGACCCCCTCCCTCCTCCCCCCGCTCCTCCCCGGGTTCCTCCGCCCCTCCGGCACTCCCCGGCGCCGACCTGCACCCGCACCTCCTCTGCCCACGCGGAACTCGGCCTGTCCCGCAGCACCGCCGCGCAAGGCCCGGTCCAGCCGACAGACCCCAGTGCGCAGGCGCGAAGCCGCCGCACTGCGCAAACTCGCTGCGCTGCCGCGTCGCGCTGCGTCACATCCGGCTGGGCCCACCTCCGACGGCGTCGGGCAGGGCGGGGGGCGCGCAGCACTCGGGCAATACTGCGGCTGCGCAGACCCGCTCTGCAGGCTGCTGGGCTCTAGGTGGAGGCTGAACCGGCTGCGGGAGTTCGAGACCAGCCGGGGCTAGAGCGGGAACTAAGAGCGTGCTCAGTGACCCGCACCTGCAACCCCAGCTCCTGAGAGGTTATCCTTGGCTACATGGCAAATTCGAGGCTAAAACCAAAAATGTCCTTGAGCCTGCTAGCCACTTAATCTGTTCCAAAGGCCAAAAATGCCAAAAGTATTTGGGAGCGTGTATCTAATCCTTAAAAGATTTTAGGGTTACCTCTTCAGAGGAGGGAATGTTGGAGAGAAGGGAGTAGGCATGGATTTGATCAAAACACCTTATATACATGTATGAAATTCTCAAGTTTTTGTAAAAGTTAAAAAAAAGAATCTTTAATTCTAGCACTTGAGGAACAGAGGCAAGTAGATCTCTCTGTGTTCAAGGCCAGCCTGGTCTACATAGCAAGTTCCAGGCCAGCTGGAGCTACAGGGAGACGCTGTCTCAAATCTCTGGCAATTAGGTCAGTATTTTTAACCAGAATGCTAATATTGCCTTCTCATTTATTCACTTCAGACATTATATATTGCCTCTGGAAGGTATCTGTAATGATTAATGTCAATTTGACAGGATCTAGCATCACCATGGAAACAAGCCTCTAGCCACGTCTGTGAAGGATTAGGTTGAGGTGGAAAAATCACTCTAAATGTGGATAGTGTAATTCCATAGGCATAAGTCTCTCTCTCTCTCTTTCTCTCTCTCTCCTCTCCTGTCCTCTCCTCCTCCTCTCTCTCCTCTCCTCTTCTTTCTCTCTCTCCTCCTCTCTCTCTTCTCTCTCCTCTCCTCCTCTCTCTCCCCTCTCCTCTCCTCTCTCTCCTCTCCTTTCTCTCTCCCTCTCCTCTCCCTCTCCTCTCCTCTTTCTCTCCTCTCCTCCTCTCTCTCTCCTCTCTCTCCTCTGCTCTCCTCTCCTCCTCCTCTCTCTCTCTCACTCTCTCTTTCCTCTCTCTCTCCCAGCATAAACCCTTCCTTCCTTAAATTGCTTCCTGTCAGGTATTTTGTCAGAGTCATGGGAGAGGTACCTGATAGTGACATTATTTCGGTATTACAGATACGAAGATGGGAGATCCAAGAGAAGGAAATGACTGTAAAGATCCTGCAGTCCTGGTCAAACTGGGATGGTCAGAGGTCAGATTTCACACTCTACCCACCATACATACACGCTGTTGGTCTTAGTACCAGTAACACTCACTGACACTGCATACATATTTCTCACCACACATTCATAGAATAAAGCCAAAAATTCCAACCATTTACCAAAACATCTTGCTTTAATACTGGCAATGGAGATCACTTCACCTCTGGGTTGAACCCCTTATTTCCAGGCAGAACAGCCCCATCCTATCCACGACCTTTTATACTCAACATTTGACAAGTCTTAATGCATTGTGGGAAGTACAAGCTAAAAATTCTTACTGTCTGTGTCCCCCTAGCCTTGTAAAGGCCTAAGACCTTCCCACCCTGGTCCTTGCTGAATCAGGTCCCTGGTACTTAACAAGTATACTTAAGTATTACCTTGATTCCACCTGATACCATTTGACAGCTTTATTTCATTTTTTTTTGTTTTTTTGAGACAGGGTCTCCCAGTAGCCCCAGCTGGCCTTGAACTCACAGAGATCCACCTGCCTCTGCCTCCTGAGTGTTGGGATTAAAATGTGCCACACCCAGCTGTAGATCTATCTATATTTATATCACTATAGACAAATGCTTTATACACGTCAAAGTCATCCGAAGAGACTGTGAACGAGAACTGTGAATTCCACGTGTAGTGGGAAGTTAACATGCTCAGGCTGGACTGGAACTCGCGGCTGTCCCCCTGCCTCAGCGCCAACTCTGCAGGGCTGACAAACGGGTTCAGCATCCAGCAGAGGCTGCGGGGCGCGCTCTGGGGAGGCCCCCGAACCCCCAAATCCCCGAAAGGTCAGGCCGGCAACCTGTGGGCGAGCCCTGACCTTTGAGGGGGAAATTCTGACGCCGGGTCTGCGAGGGGTCGGGAAGCCGCTCAGCCTCGGCCCGGCCCATGTGAACAGCCTCCGCACGGGGTCCACCCGGAACCAGTCCACTACACACCGGCCACCGGAAATAGACCCGCCGACCCACAGGGACGAACGGCCCACTTCCGCCGGGCGCTAGGCGCCTGGGATCCGTCGGAACTCGCCGCGGTGGGCGGGGTGCTAGCTGTGGGACTTGGTGCACCTGCCTGCCGGGCGCGACCTCTCCGGAAGGCCTGGGTCACCGAAAGGCCCCGTAAGTCGTTTCCTCCCAGCGTCTCCGGTGGAACCCCGCCTGCCCTCGGGTCACGGAGACCCAGCGACCTTGCGGACTTCCGTAGAACGGGCAGCCTGCGGAAGCGAGGTGGCGCTCGCCTTTGATACCAGTTCGGGAGGCAGAGGCAGGCGGGTCTCTATGAGATCAAGGCCAGCCTGGTCTACAAAGTGAGTTCCAGGCCAGCTGGGGCTACAGGGAGACACTGTCTCGAAAAGAAACTAATAAATAGCAATAATACTAACAATAATAATAATAATCCAGGGAGATTCTGTCTCAAAAAGAACATAGTAATAAATCATAGTAGACGTGCCAGCCACATTCGAACCCTGCCACAGTGTGGCGCACACATCTGCACTCTCATAACCCTTTATCCCGTTAATGGCATCAAGGCTGTGTGGCCTCATGTACCTAACTTTCTCCTGAAGTTTGGGAGAACTGTTGGCACAGAGCTGCATCTGTATATCTGTTACAGAACAGTACAACTCAAGTTTTGGGGACTCTGGACACTGCTCTGGTTGCCAGGGATGTAATGGTGAACAAAGGTGGTACCGTCCAGGCACTTCTGTCAGTGGGGAAGACCAGCAGGGAACACCAACAGACACAGTCATATGTCCCCTGATGACAGATACCTTTCCAGAAATGCACTGTTAGTTTTGTATGAACACATCACAGATACATGTATTAAGCTTCGACGTCATGAAGTGATAGACTCTTTCTGGGGTCATGATGGTGTATGTCATATGTTGATGATTGGGCAGGTCTCCATGCATATGTCAGGCTATAATATGTATTCTAGGAAGACAGAGAACAGTAGGTTTGTGTGTGTGTGTGTGTGTGTGTGTGTGTGTGTGTGTGTGTGTGTGGTCCATAACACAGTCAAGGAGCCTTTTTTTTTTTTTTCCCTGAGAAAAACTTGAATAAGATTGAGTGACAAGTCACACAGAGTGGAAGAGCGAGCTTTTCAAACCAGAGAACAATTGATGTACGGGCCAGCCTGTTGCAGAAATGCAATGGGTGTATTGACACACTAGGGGTCAGGTACAAAGTCATGGATGGTGGGACACCAAGTAGAAATAAGTGGTCAAGAATGTGTGTAGACATGGGTGAACTAAATTGGTAGAGGTAGACAATTTTTTTTTATTTTTTATTATTATTATTATTTTTTTTTTGGTCTTTTTTGAGACAGGGTCTCCCTGTAGCCCCAGCTGGCCTGGAACTCACTATGTGGACCAAGCTGGTCTTGAACTCACAGAGATCCACCTGCCTCTGCTTCCCAAGTGCTGGAATCAAAGGCATGCATCAGCACACCCGGCTAATAATTGGTTACTTTTAAACATTTCTCTTTGGTAATTGGCCAAACATGTTACGCACACACTTTACCACTGAGTGGTGCTGGCAGCCCTAAGGAAAACTTTATGATTGAAACAGGACTTGGAAACTGCTGGGGACTTCATAAGTGCTTGAGTGCATATAAACCAAACTGGATGGAAACCAGTGGTTTATACAGCGACCCTTCATCATAGAGGGAACTCAAGAGAACAGGAGGCAGCATGGAGGAGGAGCTAGATTAGCTGTGAGGGGGATTATTTGGATAGTATATCACCATTGAAAAGCTCAGCAGAGGGCACTGGAGAGAGGCTCAGCAGCTAAGAGCACTGTCTACTCTTGCAGAGGACCCTCGTTTGGTTCCCAATACCCATGTAGCAGCTCACAGGTCTGTAATTGCATTTCCAGGGGATCCAATGCCTTCTCCTGGCCTCCATGGGCATCGCATGACATGGGTGCACTTATATATATGAAGGCAAAAGACACATAAAAATAAATAAATAGGGACTGGGGAGATGGCTCAGTGGTTAAGAACACAGGTTGTTCTTGCAGAAGACCCAGGTTCAAATCCCAGCACCCACATGGCAGCTAACAACTGTCCGTGACGCCAGTCCCAGGGGATCCGACAGCCTCTCCTGACCTCCGCAGGCATTGCATGATACGGGTGCACTTACATGCATA
>NW_008358859.1:2410478-2445559 GCF_000622305.1 Nannospalax galili | reverse complement strand
ATATATTTAAAAAGCTCAGAAGAGGCCAAGTGTGGTGGCACACATTTCTAACCCAACAGTCAGGAGGCAGAGGCAGGTGGATCTCTGTGAGATTGAGGCCAGACTGGTCTACACGGAAAGTTCCAGACCAGCTGGCACTTTCCCTAGTTGGAAACTGGAAAGTCCCAGGCCAGTGTCCATAAGAGGATTTCAGGGGCTCCCTGGCCAGGCAGTCTGGTCAATTGATGATTCAGTGAGAGATCTTGTCTCAATAAGGTAGAGACCAACGCTTGGCATGGTGGTGGTGCCTTTAATCCTAGCACCCAGGAGGCAGAGGCAGACAGATCTCTTGTGAGATTGAGGCCAGCCTGGTCTACATAGGGCAGCTGGAGCTACAGGGAAACCTTGTCTCAAAAAGACAAAAAAATATATGAGGTGGAGACTGAGGACAACACTCAACACTGACCTCTGGCCTACACACACACACACATACACACACACACACACACACACAAGTGCAAACATGCACACAAGTGTACACAAAAACTCAGGAGGAAAAAAAGTCTCCTGATTATCTTGTTCCTTATTTGCATGAAAAAATTGAATGTTAATTGACAAAGCTGCATCTGTGAAATCAGGTGGCTTTTTGGTATTAATTGACTTAATGGTACTTTCCTTTACCGGTGCTGTGGTGAATGCTGAGGGAGAGCCCTCCCCTCCACAGGCGGTGTAGCTTAAAACAGTCACATGACTCAGCGTTGCCTCGGGGATGGCAACTGGTATGATAATTGTCATTTCTACCAAGAGAAACATTTTTCCCCTAAGTGACATTTGTCTATGATCTGAAATTACAACACAGCACATTTATTTGCTTAAAAGTTTCTGGTTATATGCTCTTAATATTTTTTCTCTTGTTGGTGGAACTTGAACCCAGAACCCCCTTGGAGACGTCCGTACAGGCTGTACCACATGGTGGGAATTGTCAACTTGACAGAACTAGAGTCACTGGGGAACAGACTCTAAGGAGGATTGTCTATATTGGGCTAGCCTGAGGGCATGTCTGGGGAAATTACCCTGGTTGTAGTTGTTGTGGGGACACTCAGTGCACTGTGGGCAACAGCATCCCCTAGACGGCAGGTCCTGAACTGTACAGGAGAGGATGCATGCACTGTCTCTGCCCTTGCCCTCATGTAATGTGACCAGCTGTCTCCAGCTCCTGCCACTGGTGACTTCCCTGCAGTGACGGACTGTAACCTGGAATTGGGAGCCAAAATAAACCCTTATTCTCCTAAACTGCTTTTCGTCAGGATATTCTTATCACAGCAACAGAGATGAGACTATGACAAACCCGCTGAGCCAAAATGATGTTAAGCAGCATAGCTCCCCTAAAACATGGGCCGCTGATTTTGCCCTTAGTCACGTTTCTCGAAGGTGAGGCAGATCATGGATTTCTTGGTAGTCGTTCACGTAGACCTGCTGCCGTTTCCGACTCAGCTCGCAAACCACCAAGTCCACAGTCTCACCCTGACTGCTGAGTCAGCACACATCGTTTTTCATTCACAGGAATGAGACCTGACAAGTGGCTCCCGAGTCTGTCACATCCTTGCCCCGTGTTAAGCTTGCTTTAGAATGAGAAGTCCAAGGTTGGACTTGGCGGCTCCCTTCATCAACTCTGGCAGGGTGGTTGCCATGGGAAACCGTGTTCTCTCTGATCAGCCTGCCCAGCCTGAGCCAGGCTCTGGCCCTTGCTGTCTGTCTCAGAAGGCTTCCCATCCATGAAACAGTGCAGTGGCACCTGTGTGTGAAGCCTTTTAATGGAATGAGGTGGCGGTGGTGGGCCTCAGAGCATGATCCGTACTAAACACAGGCTGCCATTGGCCACCGCTCAGCCACTGACCTCCCTCAGCGTCTTTCTTGCTCATATTAGAGTAGAAACCAAAGGATGTGAGGCCAATTGAAAAATTTCAATCTGGGCATGATGGCTCCTGCCTGTACTCCCAGCACTCAGGAGGCCCGAGCCTCAGTGTGAGACCCTGTCTCAAAACAACCCAACAAGTACTTCAAGTACTCACCATAACGTCTTGTGATGATCAGTGTTGGCTACTTGTCAGAGTCTAAAATTGCCCAGGAAGGAAGCCTCCTGGAGCACCTGGAGGGAACCCTAAATAAAACGCCCTGGGCACTAGCAAGCATTCTTCACGCTGGTTTCTTGCCTGTTGGTGCCGTGTGACCAGCTGCTTCAACCTCCTGCTGCCTTGTCTCCCACCACGATGGATCCTGCTCTGAGCTGTGAGCCAAAATAAACCCTTCCTCCCTTAAGTTGCTTTTGCCAAGAGTATTTTATCACAGCAACAGGAAAAGAAACTAACACACATCTGCAATGTAAAAGCAACCCCTCAGCACTGGCTACTATGAAGTATCAGAAAACATTTATTAGGTGGCTCAATCGTTAAGAGCACTGGCTGCTCTTACAGAGGACCCGGGTTTGAGAGAACTGTAATTCTTTTGTAATTATTTATTTTGCAAATTTAAGATTATGCTGAGAGGGACTCTAAGGGATTCTGGGCATAGACAGGTAAAGAGTCATTGGAGTTGGGGCAGGAGTGTGGCTCGGAGATAGAGCACTTGCCAAGCAGACAAAAGGCCCTGGGTTCAACCTGAGCGCCTCCGGTGGGGGTGGGCAGGAAGAGGATGGGCTGTGGAACCAGCTGGCCAAGTCCCACCTTTTCTCTCCTTATCTGTCAGTTGACACTGGCCAGGCTTCCAGTGTCAGTGTAAGTAAGGAACTGGGCTTGGGGTTCAGAATACACAAAATAGAGTTTTTGTTGTTTTGTTTTGTTTTGAGTCAGGGCCTTACTATGTAGCACTGGCTAGCCTGGAACTCACTATGTAGATCAAGCTGGACTCAAATTCACAGCACTCTGACTCCTGAGTTGTGGGATTAAAGGTGTGTACCACCAGGGCTAGTCAGAATGGGTTCTTGAGATAGAACAGAGTCCTGCACAGGAGGCACATTCTGAGACCAGGCTTAGGAAATGATACATTCATATACTTATTCATTCATGGAAGGTTTATTGGACTGGGGATGTAGCGCAGAGATACAGCATTTGCTTAGTATTTGTGAGGCCCCAGGTTCAAATCCACCCCCACCAGAAGGCAAACCAACCAACCACACATTTCCTCAGTTCCTAACAAGCATCTCTCCACACCATCTCTGTACTTTGGGGGCTGAAACAAAAGCAGAAATGAGGCCCACAGACCATCTGTCCCAATATGAGACTATGGTGAATTAGCCAAAGACGGAGGCACTTTGTTCTACTGTGTGTGTATGTGTTGGGGGGGTGCACACAGGCCCACATACATGAGTGTGTACATATGTGGTGAGGTTGAGGTAGGGGGTCTGTGTTGGTCACTCTATTTTATTTTAAAAAATATTTTATTATTTTTATTTTATGTGCACGAGTGTATTGCCTGCTTGTATGTGGGTGCACCCGTGTCATTCAATGCTGCAGAGGTCAGAAGAGGGCTTCGGATTCCCCTGGAACTGGAGTTAAGGATGGTTTGTAGGCGCCATGTGGGTGCTGGGAATCGAACCCAGGTCCTCTGCAAGAGCAGTCAGT
Organism: Nannospalax galili; assembly: GCF_000622305.1. Taxonomy (NCBI): domain Eukaryota; kingdom Metazoa; phylum Chordata; class Mammalia; order Rodentia; family Spalacidae; genus Nannospalax; species Nannospalax galili. The sequence goes on along the minus strand of NW_008358859.1, from coordinate 2,441,960 downwards.
GCTCTTAACTGTTGAGCCATCTCTCCAGCCTCTACCTTATTTTATTTTAATATTTTATTTATTTTATTTTCTGTGTTTGAGTGTTTGGCCGGTGTGTATGTATGTGCAGCACCTGCATGCAGTACCCACAGAGGCCAGAGGGTGGTGTCAAATCCCTTGGAACTGGAGTTATGGAGGTTGTTAGTCATCATGTGGGTCCTCTGCAGGAGTAGCCAGTGCTGCTGGGGGATGAAATTCTGATGGTCATACTTGTGTGGCAAGCACTTTCCCAGCTGAGTCACCTCCCCACTTCATTCTCAAAATCTAAAAACAAACAACGGTTCTGTTTGTCTCCTTTTAGGCCTCTGTTCCTGTAGGCATCTCAAGCACCATAAATGTCCAATAGTGATGACCCCTTGATCTGATAGGTGCCTGGGTGGGGTGGGTGGTGTAGGTAACAAGGACAGATGGTGACTGTCCCATGACTTAGGGGCCTCTCAGATGTAGCTGGGGTGGGGGAACAGAAGCATTTTTTTTTACGTGTATGAATGTATTGCCTGCATGTGTGTAAGTGCACTTGTGTTGTGCGGGGCCCATGGAGGTCAGAAGAGGGTGTTGGATTCCCTTGGAACTGGAGTTATGGATGGTTGCCAAAGAGGTGCTAGGAATCGAACCTAGGTCCTCTGCAAGATCAGCCAGTGCTCTTAACCACGGAGCCATCTCTCCAGCCCAAGAAGTATATTTTATAGAAGGGGCTGTTTTCCTTTCCATCTCTCTTTTTCTTCTCCCTCCCTCCTTCCTTCCCTCCCTCTCTACCCCCACTTTTCTCTCTCTCACCCCTACTACAGGGTCTCATGTAGTCCGTGTTGGCCCCAAACTTGGTATGTATCTAGGGATGACCTTGAAGTCCTGGTCCTTCTGCCTCCTGCTCCCAAATACTGGGCTGTGCAGTACCAGTCTGGCTTCTTTTCCTCTCTTTTATAGGATTTATTTTATTTATGTGTATGTGTATATAGTTGCAAATGTGTGTCACTGTGCGCAGGTGCCCTTGGAGGCCAGAAGAATGCATTGAGCCCTTGAGCTGGAGGGACAGGTAGTTGTGAGCTGCCCAACATGGGTACAGCAAGTGCACGTAAGTGCTAGCCATCTCTCCAGCCCCTTTGTTTTATGTTGTTGTTGTTGTTGTTATTACTACTACTTATTATTATTTGGTCTTTTTGAGATAGAGTCTCCCTGTAGCCCCAGCTGTCCTGGAACTCACTATGTAGACCAGGCTGGCCTAGAACTCACAGAGATCCACCTGCCTCTGCCTCCCAAGTACTGGGATTAAAGGTGTGCACCACCACGCCTGGCTATTTTTTTTTAATTTATTATTTTTATTTTATGTGTATGCGTGTATTGCCTGCATGTAGGTAAGTGCACCCATGTCATGCAATGCCCTCGGAGGACAGAAGAGGCTGTTGGATCCCCTGGGACTGGAGTTACAGACAGTTGTTAGCTGCCATGTGGGTGCTGGGATTTGAACCCAGGTCTTCTGCAAGGACAGCCAATGCTCTTACCCACTGAGCCATCTCTCTGGCCCCCTTTCTCTTTCTTTTAAACATCTCCTTTTTTTGTCCTAGAATAGACAAGCCTCATGCTGTTCAACCTCAGAGTTTTACTCACTTGAGATAGTCACCATGAGACCCACAGTTAATAAAATCAAAGGAAGCTGTTCCCTGGCTGAGGAGGAGACCTTAGATCGTGGTGGAGCCAGTGTCATCAATACTCTTAGGAGCTGATGCTTGAAATTGTATCTGACTCTATTTGGAAAGATTTTGTGGTTTTGAAACTTTTCTTAAAAATTACATTTGGGTCTGGAGAGATGGCTCAGCAGTTAAGAGCACTGGCTGTTCTTGTAGAAGACCTGGGTTCAATTCCCAGCACCCACACGGTGGCTAACAACCATCTCCAGTTCCAGGGGATTCAACAGCCTCTTCTGACCTCCTAGGGCATTGCATAACATGGGTGCACTTACACACGCAGACAATACATTCATACACATAAAAATAATAATAAAATTTTTGAATTGCACTTGGAGGATTAGAAGAACGAAGTGGGTAAAGCAGTGTGGTGTGTATTTTAAAAGCCAGTGGTGGTCAAAGCCTTTTGCTGGCGTAGCTGGTGCCTCTCTCCAGGTAGCAGCTGCCATTGCTTGCTGAGGTGATATTAATCACAGATGCTGCAGGAACTTGAAGAAAGCCGAGCAGAGCTTTTCGTAGAACACTCCCAAAGTGATTTGTCTGGTTTAACTGTAGGCTGATAAAACTAATCTTGAGAATCTCTTAGCTCAGTGAAGCTTGAGTGAATAGTTGCTGTGCTAGGAATGGAATGACGTCACTTCAGGGGAGGTGACAGCTCTGCCCACAGCCGTCCAGATGGCTGTCAAGTAGGTGGCACAGTATGAGACCACAGCCTCCTTAAAGGTCACCGTGCAGCATGGGCACAGAGCTCACATACAGATGAGGAGGCCACTTGGTTAGCTCGTGACCTTGAAAGCCTCAGGTGAGTGGCTGTGTGGCTGTGTGACTTTCCCCGAAAATATCACAGGTCTCTCAGCATCAGGACTGGGTGATGCATTTCTAGACGTCTATGGTCCTTCACTCTGTGGTTGCTTTATTGGTGATTGGTGTGAGAGGCTACAGACAGATACGTCAATATGGCATCTCAGAAGAGTTCTGTTTTCCTGGGACCCACACCACAGGCAGAGTTAAGTACCTGGTGTCCATTGTTTTATTTAATCTGCAGTTTATCTTCCCTAAATAGAATGGTGCACCGTCTCATTGTATTGTAAGGAATGATTGGAAAAGTTGAGACATAAGGATGTTAAGAAATCTAGCCAAGGGGCTGGAGAGACAGCTCAGCGATTAAGAGCACTGACTGTTCTTGCAGAGGACCCAGATTCAATTCTCAGCACCCACATGGCAGCTCACAACCGTCCCTAACTCCAGTTCCAGGGGAATTCGACGCCCTCTTCTGTCCGCAGGCATTGCACATGGGTGCAGTCACATACGTGCAGGCGATTCACCCATACACATAAAAAATAATAAGTAAAATATTATAAAAAAAGAAATCTAGCCAAATGCAGTTGTAAATGACAAAGTCTACAGGTCAAGCAGATGAACAGGTGTGGGCTCTTAACGACCCTGTTATGCCCCCTCCCCTCCATTGCAGGACGTGAGCAAGTCAGAATCCTAAGGACAGCAAATCAAAACCTCAGTGTGATGCCACCTCACACCTACCAGGCTGGCTACCGTTTTCTTAAAATGGAAAAATCACAAGTGTTAGTATGTGGAGAAGTCAAAACCCTCATTTGCTGCTGGTGGGAAAGAAAATGATATAGCAGCTGTGGAAAAGTCTGGCAACCCCCTCCACAGCATGAGACAGAGCCACCAGTTGGCACAGCAATTCCACTCTTTAAAAAAAAAAAAACTATTATTTTTATTTTATGTGTATTGCCTGCAAATAGGTAAGTGCACCAGTGTCATGCAATGCCTGTGGAGGCCAGAAGAGGCTGTCGGATCCCCTGGGACTAGAGTTACAGACAGTTGTTGGCTGCCATATGGGTGCTGAGATTTGAACCTGGGTCTTCTGAAGAACAACCAGTGTTCTTAACTGCTGAGCCGTCTCTCCAGCCCCCAATTCCACTCTTAAGTGCACATAAGAGAATGAATCAGCTCCACACACAAACCTATAGCAGCATTGATCATAAGAACCCCAAGTGGAAACAAGCCAGACGTCCATGAAGTGTTGGATGGATAAACAGAATATAACATGTCCTTCTAATGGAATATTACTACATCAAGAAAAGGAGTGAAGTACTATACAGTCTGCAACATGGATGAATCCTGGAAACAGGCTAAGTGAAAGAAACCTGCACAGAGAACCATGTATCTCCTGATTGCATTTTGTGAAATGACCAGAATAAGAAGATACAGAGACAGGAAAGGTAGTGGGCATCCAGGCCTGCAGCACAGGGGATGGCAGATGTGGGCTTGATGGAAATGCTCGAATTAGCTAGTGGTGATAGCATAGTGAATACAATACAATTTGCTGAACTGCGGGCACCTTAAAATGTTGCCTTCTATGTTAAGAGACCAGATGACTTTAGGGTCCATCCAGGAGGTCCTTGAGCCCTGAACTACAGGCCCAGGTTTTGTGTGGGCACCGGAAGCCACTGGAAGCTCCTCTTAGAAAAGATTTTATTTTGGAGCTGGGTGTAGTGGTGCACACCTTTAATCCCAGCGCCCAGGAGGCAGAGGCAGGGGGACCTCTGTGAGATTAAGGCCAGCTTGGAATGGTCTACATAGCAGGTTTCAGGCCAGCTGGGGTTACATAGTGAGACCATATCTCCCCTACCATAAAAAGATTTAAATTTGTTTGTTTATTTATTTATTTAGAGTCAAGGTCTCACTATGTAGCCCTGGCTGGTCTGGAACTTGCTAGGTAGACCAGACTGGGTTTGATTGTACAGAAATCCACCTGCCTTTGTCTCCAAAATGTTGGGATTAAAGGTGTGCTTCCCCAGCTTATCTCTATTTTTGATTGTGTGTGTGTCTGTGTCTGTGTCTGTGTGTGTGTCTGTGTCTGTGTGTGTGTGTGTGTGTGCTCGTGCGCAACTGCCCTCAGAAGCCAGAAGAGAGCATCAGATTCTCTGGAGCTGGAGTTACAGGTGGTTGTGAGCTACCTAATGTCAGTGCTAGGAACCAAACTCCAGCCTTCTGCAAGAGCCGGTAAGGGTACATAACCACTGAACCATCTCTCCAACCCCACCACTGGAAGTTTCTAAGAAGGTAGTGACATTAGTCTCTCCTATAAACTTGAAAAGTGCTTAGTGTTTAGTAAATACCAGATCTCTTCTTTCCCCTATGCCTCAATCCAAGAACAAACCTCTATTTCTCTTCTGGAAAAAGATTTTTTTGTTTGAATCCTAACGGAAAAATCCATCTATTTTAGATTTTTAAAAAATCTTTAAAAAAAGAGACAGGGTTGCCAGGTGTGGTGGTGCACGCCTTTAATCCCAGCACTAGGGAGGCAGAGGCAGGTGGATCTCTGTGAGTTCGAGGCCAGCCTGGTCTTCATAGTGAATCCAGGCCAGTTGTGACTACAGGGAGACCCTGTCTCAGAAAGACAAAACAAACAAACAAACAAATAAAAAGACAGGGTCTCGTTTTGACTCAGGACTCACGGTCCTCCTGCTCCAGACTCCCAAGTGCTGGGATCACGGGAGTGAGCCTCTGGGTCTGGCCACTCTCAATGCTATCCTGCAGTCACTAGGTGCTGAACAAGTCCATCTCAGTCTTCTCCTCCTCTGCATCCTCCCCACCCTCTCTCTTCCTGTTCCTCCCCCTCTCCTCTTCCTCCCTTCTCCCCCCCATTCTTTCCCCTCACTCTTCTTTGCTTTTCTTCATTCCTCTTCATCCTCCTCTTCCTCTTGCAGGTTTCACCTAGATGTATATCAGTGCACCTGTGTCACACCATGCCTGAAGAGGTCAGAAGAGGGAGTCGGATCTCCTGGAACTGGAGTTATGGACGCTTGTCAGCTGCCATGTGGGTGCTGGGAATCGAACCCAGGTCCACTGCAAGAGCAGCCAGTGCTCTTAACCACTGAGCCATCTCTCCAGCCCCCACTTCTTCCTTTTTTATTTAGGTTAAAAGCATGTTTTTCTAAAAACTCCTTGTGGGTCTCCACTTTGGACAGTATCTACTACTGCCTGTGGGTGTCCGGCTTCCCTTGACTCCACTCCCCATCCCCCCATCTCCCTCCTCCCCAGTCTCTCACACACAGATGCAGCTCAGTGAGAGAGTCAGTTCCAACTCTGTCCTGCTGATCATCTGACTGGCCACACAGACTGAGCCCTGTCATCTGCATAAGGCCACCCTGAAAATAACTGCAGGGAGATCAACCCCTGGGGTCCCTTTGAGGGTTGTACAGCACTTGCTAAAGTACAATTTGGTGCTGGGTCAAGAGGAAGCTACCTGTTTTTATGGAGTTAAGAGCTAGAAGATCTTCACTTAGAAGTTGGTTTCATCCTGCAAGTCACGAATGTCTTAAGCTGCTGTAAATGACTAAATCCTTTTCCCAAAGTTGATTGGGAAATATCTTAGTAGCAGAGAATTGATTCCAAGAAACCATCTGAAGTGACATTATCAGGTGGGGACAGGGGCTCTGGGGGATTTTGAGGGCAGCAAGTTGATGGAGCCACTTCACAGTGCTGGATGGGGATTTCCCAGGAGGCCCCGCCTGCTTGAGTCATCGAGTCCTGTGTTTGACCTGTGGCTCTGCACAGCCAGCACCAGAGCCTCGCTGGGCTGAGGAGTGGAAGGTCCTCTGCTGTCCTGAGATCACAAGGTTTGTCTGCTTGGGGCTGATGGGAACTCGAGAAGTGAGGCTGTCTTTTGTTCTTATTACAGATTTCTAGACTTTTCTTCCCTTCTAATTTATAAGTTCTATTCAACAGCCCACTATCTAAAGACCAAGAAAAATGGAGTTACTTCTCCCTCCCCCCCTTTTTTTTTGAGATACAGCTTCATGTAGCCCAGGAAAATCTTGACTCTCTTTGTAGCCAAGGATGACCTTGAATTTTTGATCCTCCTGCTTCCATCTCATGAGTGCTGTGATTACAGGTGTGTACCACCATGCTTGATTTATACAGTACTGGGGATGGAACCCAGGGGTTCACATAGCTAGGCAAGCATTCTACCAGCTGAATCACAGCCCCAGCTCCAGGATCTATTATTATTATTATTATTTTAGTGTATGAGTATATTGCCTGCATGTGTGTAAGTGTACCTGTGTGTGCAATGTCCATGGAGGTCAGAAGAAGGTATTGGATTCTCCTGGAACTGGAGTTACAGATGGTTGTTAGCCACCATGTGGGTGCTGGGAGTCAAACCCAGGTCCTCTGCAAGAGCAGCCAGTGCTCTTAATGGCTAAGCCATCTCTCCAGCCTTAGGATTTTTTTTTTAAAAAACAAGCTTCAAATCTCAAAATAGGCAAATCTAGGTCTATGTTTAAGAAAATATGACAGTGATGCCAGGCGTGGTGGTTCACACCTCTAATCCCAGCACTCGGAGGCAGAGGCAGGTGGATCTCTGTGAGTTCAAGGCCAGCCTGGTCTACATAGTGAGTTCCAGGACAGCTGGGGCTACAGGGAGACCCTGTCTCAAAAAGCCAAAAAAGAGAAAAATGCGACAGTGAATTAACGGAGAGGAGAGCAGTGACGTGTTCGGTTAGAGAGGGCACAGCAGCCACCAGGGCCTCCCTCTCCATGACAGGACCTGCCCATGCCTGGTCAGGACTCTGCTGCAGGGCAGCTAATGCAGACATCTCTGAAAGTCCCCAAAGTCCCTATTCTTGTTACTGCTGCGTTTGTGAACATGGAGAGTTCACGCCTGGGCTTTGGCAGACGTGCTGGGGGTCCATGACACCGGCTTTGCTGCAGAACTTCCTGTGAATTTGCTGCCTTCCCATAATATTCCAATCTTTTTAAATTTTTTTATTATTTTTATTTTATGTGTATGGTGTATTGCCTGCATGTAGGTAAGTGCACCTGTTTTGTGCAATGCCTGCGGAGGTCAGATGAGGCTGTCGGATCCCCTGGGATTGGAGTTAAGGACAGCTGATAGCTGCCATGTGGGTGCTGGGATTCGAACCCAGGTCTTCTGCAAGAACAACCAGTGTTTTTAACCTCTGAGCCATCTCCACCCCAATATTCCCATCTTTTAAAAAGATTTGTTCTTAAATTGTGTGTGTGTGTGTATGTGTGTGTGTGTGTGTGTGTGTGTGTGTGTGTGTGTGTGTGTGTGTGTGTGTGTGTGTGTGTGTGTGTGTGTGTGTGTGCGAGCACACATGAGTGCAGCCCTCAGAAGATGCCAGAGGTGTTGATTTCCTGGAGCTGGAGTTACAGGTTGTTAGCTGTCAGGCATGAGTGCTCAGAACTGATCAGGTCCTCTGGAAGAACACTATGTGCTCTTAACCTCTGAGCCATCTATCCAGCCCCAATAATCCAGTTTTAATTGTTCCTTTAAAAAAACAGAATTAAGGTCAAGCAGCAGTTGAAATGTAGTAATTCTGGAAGGAAAATCTACCCCATTCTTGGAAGTATCTGTATTTGCAGAATGATATTTGTGAGATCAACTTTTTCTTTTTGAAATAGAATCTCATGTGGCCTAGGCTGTCTTGAACACACTATGTAGCTGAGGATAACCTTGAACTCTTGATCCTCCAGTCTCTATCTCTTTTTTCTTTTTACAACTGTTTTGTTTTGTTTTTTTTGGTCTTTTTGAGACAGGGTCTCTCTGTAGTCCCTGCTGGCCTGGAACTTGCTATGTACACCAGGCTGTCCTCAAACTCACAGGGATCCACCTGCCTCTGCCTCCCAAGTGCTGGGACTAAAGGTGTGCGCCACCACACCTGGCTCTACCTTCTTAATGCTATGATTACAGGTATGCAATACCGCATCTGGTTTATGCAGTGCTGGGGATCAAACCCAGGGCTTTGTACATACCAGGCAAGCACTCTCCCAACTGAGCCACATCCTTAGCCCCAGACCAACCCATGTGATTGACATTCTTTTGAAATCTTCTTTGCTAGTGTCGTATGTATTCGAAATTTCATCATGGGAAACAACTGTTACAACTTGGTGGTAACCGTGCTGTTAGTTGTGAGTATTGAAGGAGTGAGAACCCAGGAGGATCCCTGTGAAAAGTGTGAGGCTGGTAAGTACCGAGCTGACAGGGACATTCTCTGACTTGGTGAAGACATGGTTCAGTTAGCCTGGCCTTCGGGACTGGCTCCTGGTGTCAAGTCAGTCACGTGCAAACTCTTATTGAATACTACAGACTAGTTGTGGGAACCCAGCAGGGTCATTTAGCCTCTGTACCTCAACTTTGCCTTCTGGGGATAATCAGAGAAATTGTTGCATAGGATTGGCGGGAAGAGTTCTAAGACAAGCTCAGAACAGTGGATGGTATGGGGTAAGACCTTCAGAAAGGTTAGCTTTGTGTGCAAGGCCCTGTGCACACAGCATCCAGGAGCAAGCAGATGGCAGCAGGTGACAGCGGTCTTAACAGAGTGGGACAAGGGGAGGCAGTACAGCCTCGGTACCCTGAGCAACGCGGTGCTTCTCCTGGTGCTGTCCTGCTATTGTTCAGGTCCCTCTAGAGGAATTATCGTCCTGTTCGATTGATACAGGATTTTCTTCTATTGATTTCTTCCTTGTAACTTGTGCATGTTGTTTCTAATTCTTTGATTATGGCAAGAGTAATCGTACGAATACACAATGTCTTAAATAGTCCATCAACTAAATAATGTCTATCACTGTGCTTTTATTTGTATTTTTCTAGTAAGCTTCTTGATGCTTTGTGGGATGGTTATACATTGTCGAACTATGCCCCTGTTATACCATTTCAGGTACTTTCTGTAAGAAAAACAACAGAGCTTGTGCTCCCTGTCCTTCGAGCACTTACTCCAGCACAGGTGGACAACGGTACTGTAACCACTGCACTAAGTGTGAAGGTAGGTCTGTCCATCCATACCGCTGTCTGTCTGAGACAGGCTCGTGCTATGTTGCCCAGGCTAGCCTCAAAGTTGTGCCCCTCCTCATCAGCCTCCTCAGTGTGAAGGTTCACTTTTCCCGAGGTTCCTTCCTCTGGAAGATTGCTGGGAAGAGACAAGGTTTCCTTTCCTGTCCGCTGCTCCATCTCTGCTGACCATTTTTATCCTCGTAGACGCTAACGCCTCTGCCCACAGGCAGGTGCAGCAAAATCGTTTCATGTAATAGCAAGCATTTTTGATGAGCTTTTTAAATATTCGAGGAAATACTTATTTGACATGAGATCTTTTTCACACTGTCTCATGTAGTGAGACTTTGCCCTTCCTCCCCACATGCTCAGATGCCACACATGCACGGCCATACCTGGTTTATGCAGTTCTGTGGGTCAAAGCCAGGGCTCTGTGCATGCTAGGCAAGCACCCTACCAACAGAGCCACAGCCCCAACCCAAGAGACACTTTTTTTTTTCTTTTTCTTTTTCGGTCTTTTTGAGACAGGGTCTCCCTGTGGCCCCAGCTGTCCTGGAACCCACTATGTAGACCAGGCTGGCCTTGAACTCAGAGAGATCCGCCTGCCTCTGCCTCCCAAGAGACACTTTTAATGGGCAAAGTGTAAAGATAGCCCTATGGAGACAAGAAAACAATCCCAGCCAGGCGTGGTGGCGCATACCTGTAATCCCAGCACTGGGAGACTGAGGTGGGAGGATTTTGAGTTAGAAGCCAGCCTGGGCTAGATAATGAGATTCTATGTGAAAAATAATAAAAAAAGAGTAAACATGGCACTCTAAAGTCATGGTAACATCACAAACAGAGCAAGCACAGGTTTGTTTATTGTTTACTGTACACACAGATCAGCTCCCTGTATTTGGAGGCCAAGTATAACAGTCCTGGGGCTTTGCAGGTAATTTCAGGGTCAAGAAGCCTTGCTCCCGCACCAGCAATGCGGAGTGCGACTGTATCCCTGGATACCACTGCCTGGGGGCAAATTGCAGCAGGTGCGAAGAAGATTGCAAGGAAGGCCAAGAATTAACAAAAGATGGTACGTTCATTCCTTTTCCAGCCAGTCCAAGTTTGTGAGGTAGACACATTCCTTATGAGTCTCAGAATCTTAAAGAGACAAGCAACAGATCAGACATTCAAGTATGTGACTTTGTGTGTGTGTCTCTCTTGGTCTTTTTGAGACAGGGTCTCCCTGTAGCCCCAGCTGGCCTGGAACTCGCTATGTAGACCAGGCTGGTCTTGAACTCAGAGATCCGCTTGCCTCTGCCTCCCAGTGCTGGGATTAAAGTCCTCACCATCACACCTGGCCTCCTTCTTATTCTTGATATGATTTTTCTTCAAGGTTGTAAAGACTGTCCCTTTGGAACATTTAATAACCTGGAAGGTGGTGGCAGCTGTGGACCCTGGACAAAGTATGTACATATTTTCACTTTACTTACAAAATAAAGGATCTGGGCTAAACTAAAAGACAAAGAATGCCATCACTCAAATGCAGACTACAGTGTTACACCCCTAGGTGTGCGTGGGAACGTGAGCTCACAGTGACTCAAATGAAAGTGGGCGTTTCCTCAGAACTCATGCTGAGGTGTAGAGAGCAGGTCTGTGCTTGCACTTGCACACCTTCTGCCTCCCTGCCTCAGTTTGCCTCTTCTTCCTCACCTCTTTCCTCTCATCTTCCCTCACCGATCGACCCATCTCAGGTGCTCAGTGCCATCACTGGGAATGGCACGTGACATACACGTGTTGTGCTGGCCACCACAGGGAGACAGACGGCTGGCAGCATGGGCTTGCAGGGTTAGAACCAGGTTCTGTGGATGGGCACTGGCTCACGTGACACTTGTTGTCCAGGACAGCAGTGGTCTGGGTGTGGAAGTCACACACTCAGAGATTGGGAAGGCAAACTGGCAGTCGTGTGGACTGTGGACTCTGATGATAAAATTTAAAAAGGGCCTCACATTTTATAGGCCTGTGATTTTTTTCTGTTTGATTTTCTTAGTAAAAAATGAATTTTATTATTCTGGATAACAGCTTAGAAATTTTTTTGTTGTTCTTTTTGAGACAGGGTCTCCCTGTAGCCCCAGATGGCTTGGAACTCACTATGTAGACCAGGCTGATCTTGAACTCACAGAGATCCGCCTACCTCTGCCTCCTCAAGTGCTAGGATTAAAGGCATGTGTCACCATGTCTGGCCAGATGAGAATGTTTTTGAAAAAGGTCTTTCACCCTAAATTGATCAGAATATTCAAGTGAGTATGCATGGAAAAGTGGTGGTGATGGTGATGGGAGTGATGGAGGTGCTGGTGGTGATGGTGATGGTGAGTGTGATGGTGGTGGTGGTGATGATGGTGATGATGATGGTGGTGATGGTGATGATGATAATGATGGTGGTGGTGGTGATGATGGTGATGATGGTGGTGGTGGTGATGATGGTGGTGGTGGTGATGATGGTGATGATGGTGGTGGTGATGGTGGTGGTGATGGTGGTGATGATAGTGATGATGGTGGTGGTGATGGTGATAGTGATGACGGTGATGGCGATGATGGTGATGGTGATGGTGATGATGGTGGTGATGATGATGGTGAGTGTGATGGTGGTGATGATGGTGATGATAGTGGTGGTGATGGTGGTGGTGATGGTGGTGGTGATGGTGGTGATGGTGATGATGATAGTGATGATGGTGGTGGTGATGGTGATAGTGATGATGACGGTGATGGCAATGATGGTAATGGTGATGGTGATGGTGATGATGGTGGTGACGATGATGGTGAGTGTGATGGTGGTGATGGTGATGATGATAGTGATGATGGTGGTGGTGATGATGGTGGTGGTGATGGTGGTGGTGATGGTGGTGATGGTGATGATAGTGATGATGGTGGTGGTGATGGTGATAGTGATGATGGCAATGATGGTAATGGTGATGGTGATGATGATAATGGTGGTGATGGTGGTGGTGATGGTGATGATGGTGGTGACAATGATGGTGAGTGTGATGGTGGTGATGGTGATGATAGTGATGATGACAGTGACAGTGATGATAGAAATGATGGTAGTGATAGCGGTGGTGGTGGTGTGATGGTGATGGTGATAATGACAGTAGTGACAGTGATGGTGGTGAGAGTGGTGATGATGATGATGGTGACTGTGATGAAGATGGTAACAATAGCTACCATTCACTGAGTATGTCCAGCATGTGAAAGTATGTCCCCAGGACTCATTCATTTGGGTTCATCCCAGCCCCGGGAGCACAGGCAGCCCTGTCTGAGCAGATGAGAAGGCCAAGGCTTAGAGAGACTTTATAATTTGCCCAAGGCCATTCTGTAGAGTTCCAGACCTGGCTCAAACCTGCTTTTTTTTTCTGAAGCCAGTACTAGAATCACTGAGCCTTATTGATGTTATACATGTGCCCAAGTCAGTCACACATGAGCAGGAAATTTGGGAGGAGGGTCGAGAGACTAAAGTTGCAGAACAAGTTGCGCCACACAGGCTGAACTGTGTGTCATGGAACAAGACAGAACGCACATGGCTCCTCAGCCTGGGGAGAAACAAGAGCCTGGTGGAGTGGGATGAACTGTGTGGCACCTCAAAGCTGAAGGGAAACTGGAGGAGGTCAGTCCAGTGGAACTTTCTCACACTATCTGCCTGCTGTCTGTGAGCTCAGGCCCACTTACTTACTCACTGGGTGACAAATACCACAGTTTTTCATTGGGTTCCTCTGTACCTAAATTAATCATTTGAACTCTTTTTCTTAACTTGAATAAGCTGTTCTCTAGACGGAAAGTCTGTGCACAGGAATGGGACCAAGAACAGCGATGTGGTCTGTGGACCTACCTCTGCAGGTGGACGTATCTTCTCTCCAGGTACCCCCCCCCACTGTACCCACCCCAGTGAGAGAGCCAGGTAGCCAGTGTGTTGCCATTAAATAAAAGTGACAAAGTGTGGGGCTACAGGCCTGGAATCCCACCACTGTAAGGGCTGAGGCAGGAGGATTGCCAAGTTCCAAGCCAGCCTGGGCTATACAGTGAGACCCTATCTAAAAAGAAATCAAATGGATGTATGATGTCTACCCAGACTGTATGTCCATGTCTTCAGCACTGTGGGGTCTCCTGCCCACAGCAGGAGGCTCCGAGGTCCCTTCCACTGTATACCCTGCTGCTTAGTCTTGGGTATCATTACTCAATCAGTTTACACTAGTAACGGTGCATGGTGCCCCATACTCTCTATGCTGGAAGGACCGGGCTGCTTAGTTTCTCAGGCTTCTAGGAAAATCATTACATTTGGGTTCATTTCTGAAAGCCATCTAGGTTTAGGACTGAGGACGTGACTCATTTGGCAGAGCGCTTACCTAGCATGCAGCAAAGGCCCTGCATTTGATTTTCAGCACTGCGTAAATTGTGCATGATGGTGCACACCTCTAATCCCAGTACTCAGGAAGTACAGGCAGAAGGATCAGGAGTTCAGGGTCATCCTCAGCTACGAATGGAATTTGAAGATAGCCTGGGATACTTAAGGCTCTGCCTCCGAAACAAAACAGAAGCAACAAACACACAGAAACCAGCAAAGTCATCTAAGGTGATAAGCTCTGGGGTTAGAGGTGCCTGAGGCACAGCCTGACCTAGGGCCAGGCGTTTGTAGGTTAAGTACAGACTCAGGCCAGCTTGTCTGGTAAACACTGAGCATGCCTCCTCTTGCTCTTGAAGAAGGGCACTCCCCACAGGTCCTCACCATCCTCCTGGCGTTGACATTAGCCACGTTGCTGTTCCTGCTCCTCTTTGTCATTCTCCGGCTTTCCATGGTCAAATGGAGCAGAAAGAAATTCCTGAATATATTCAAGCAACGTAAGTCCAATGCACTATGGGGATGCTATCTTCTCCAGGAAGGGCTTTTCACAGTAGAAAGGAAAAGAGAGTTTAAAAACTTAAAAAAAATATTTTATTATTTTTATTTTATGTGTATGAGTGTTATGCCTGCATGTAGGTAAATACACCCATGTTGTGCAATGTCTGTGGAGGACAGAAGAGGCTCTTGGATCCCCTGGAACTGGAGTTATGGACAGTTGTTAGCTGCCATGTGGGTGCTGGGATTCGAACCCAGGTCTTCTGCAAGAACAACCAGTGTTCTTAACTGCTGAGCCATCTCTCCAGCCCCGAGAGTTTAAAAACTTTGAAAACTTATTTATTGTGTGTGATGGAGGCACATGGTGAGGCCAGAGGGCAACTTTTCAGAGTTGGCTCTCTCCTATTCCCAGGGTCGAACTCAGGTCATCAGGCCTGTGAGGTGCCTTTTACCGCTGAGCCATCTTACCTGCCTGGATTTTTTTAAAGTTATGGACATAAGATTAGCCTAGCACAGTGGTTGCAAAGCAGCAGTCTTGTTCCTGAGTGGTACTGGCAGTGTCTGAAGACAGTTGTGGTCATGGTTTGGTGGTGTTGGGAGGTCTTGTTGGGGTCGAACTAAGGAGACCTTGATACTTGTACAATGCACAAGGAAACCCCCAGCCACAAGGGTCCAGCTCCATGTGTCCACAGGGCTGAGATAGAGACTGAATATGGACAAAACTCACAGATACCTATGCATCGCATGTCAGTGTGTACATCACATCGGTGTGTGCATTCAGCCAGCCTGTGTCTCAGAATGCCACCCCAGGGGTTGGGAAGATAGCTCCATTGGTAAAACGCTGACTTTGCAAGCAAAAAGACTGAGTGTGAGCCCCAGATCCCACATTTAAAAAGCTTTGGCACACACTTGTAATTTTAGCACAAGGCAAGCAGATCCTGGGGTTTGCTAGCCAGTCAGTCTAGCCTATTTGATGAACTCCTGCCCAGTGAGAGACCCTGTCTCAAAAAAAAAAGGCAGAAAGTCATCCTGAGGAATGACAACTGAGGTTGACCTCCAACCTCCATATGCACATGCACACGTGCACTTTCACACATTGGCACACAGGTGCAGATGCACAAAGAACGTCTCCCCACCCAGTGTGGCTTCCCCAGTTGGTAAATGGCCTTAGCCTCACCTTCAGTGTGACTCAGAGAGGACCTAAGGGTGTTAAAGAGGGTGTAATGAAATGGACTGTCACAACATCAAGCCAAATTGAATGAAAAATTTCAAAGACAGATTTCATTCATTGACCCACTAGACAAGACTCTATCAAGAACCAAGCTAGTGTCTGGCAGAGTCGGTGTCCCCTATGCAAGAGCTGTCAGCATTTATGTTCAGCTTACGGTTTATAGATGGGGCGATGTGCGTTTTGACTCTGTAGAGGACAGGATGAAAGATAACAGGCTAGACTTAAGAGACTCAAGTAAAAGAGGCATCCAGGTGGCCAAATCACAGCTGTAGACTCTAGAAGACAGGAGACTGTCTATTTGGAAGTTGTTAAAAATATGTGAGGAGGGTCAGCAAGATGGCTCAGTGGGTAAAGGCACTCACCACCAAGACCGATGACCTGAGTTCAATCTCCAGGACCCACATGGTGGAAGGAAAAAGCCAAGTCCCACTGACTGTCATCTGACCACACACACACACACACAAATGTAAAAAAAGATTCTGAGAAGGGAACTAGAGAGGTGGCTCAGTAGACAAGCTTGCTTGCTTGCTGTATAAACATGAAGACCTGAGTTCAGATTCCAGCACCCACATTAAAAGCCAGATGTGACCCCCAGTGCTGTGGGAGACCAAGACAGGGGAATCACTAAGGCTCACTGGCTGCCAACCTAGCCTCAAGCTCAGCAGAGATCCTATTTCAAAGGGACAAGGATAGTGCTAGATAGTCCAGGACACCTGGACACCCTCCTCTGGCCTCCAGGTGCATGCATAGGCACACACATATACACACACACACGCATGCACGCACGCACACACGCACGCAGACACCCGTGCGCGTGTAAACATACAACAAAAAAAAATACTTGCAGAAAAACATTAGTGAAATCTTATCTAAAGATGCATTTCAGCTGGGCGTGGTGGCCCATGCCTCTAACCCCAGCACTCGGGAGGCAGAGGCAGGCGGATCTCTGTGAGTTCAAGGCCAGCCTGGTCTACATAGTGAGCTCCAGGCCAGCTGGGGCTACAGGGAGACCCTGTCCCAAAAAGATTAAAAAAAGAAATACATTTCATATTATGAAAAGTTCTTTTGAAAATGACAAGCCGTTCTATGCTTTGAAATGTGTGGGAAAAGTGAATACGTATGAAGTTTAAGTGTTGTAAAATAAACTCCTCCCAGATCAAGCTTCCGGAAACCCGATTTTTTCTGGTTCCAGCTGACAGCACTCCCTCCCCACCACCGCTAACCACATCTAGATTTTCATGGTCTTCACTTCCTGGCTCGTCTTCCGAGTTGTGCTAAAGGCAGTTTCATTTAGCTGCATGTGTGCGTCATTGGTGGGACCCACACTGTATCCCGTGTCTTTCTCCTTGCCATTAACACTGTGTCTTCAAGGCTCATTCCCTGGTTGAGGTCACTGTAATCGAGTTCCATTACCGTGTGTGTGTTTATATGTCTGTGGTGTGCATGCCTGTGTGTGCATGTTCACATATGTGTGGGCATACATATGTGTGTGCGTGTAGGACAAAGTTACTGTTGGTTTTCTATTGAGTCAGGGTCTTTCAGTTGAACCCAGAGCTTGTTGACCATCTATCTAACCCAGCTGGCCAGCTTGCCCTGTGGGATCCCCCACCCCTCAACCCCATCTCTGCCTCCAGAGTGCTGAAGTGCTCAGATTACAGGGAGCTGCCACCCATGACTGGCTTTTACATGGGTTCTGGGGATCTGAACTCTGATCTTCATGTGTGCATGGCAAGTGTTTGATCCACTGAGCCATCTACAAGTCCTTGTTTCTTTTTTTTTTAAACCTAGGAAGAGGGTCTGGGATATTAGGACTTAAATCTTATCCATCTTAGGTAGCTTAAACTGTTTTCCAAAAATAGTCAGGACCACACTTGGCCTCTTCAGAGGGGTGTGCACTCTTTCTCTGCCAACTCTGGGTGTCTGAGTACTAGGGGACTATTTTGGGGGGGGTCTTTTTGAAACAGTGTCTCCCTGTAGCTCCAGCTCGCCTGGAACTCACTATGTAGACCAGGCTGGCCTTGAATACACAGAGATCTGCCTGCCTCTGCCTCCCGAGTGCTGGGACTGTAGGCGTGTGCCACCATGCCCGGCTAGTGGTACTCTTTTTACCTATCTAGTGGGTGGGGCGTAGTAGCTAATTGTGGTTTTGATTTGCATTCCCTGGTGATGGGTATTGTTGGAAGCCTTTTCTGGTTTGATAGCCATTTGAATTTCCTCCTTTGAGAAGTCTCCTAGAGCCCAGCCATTCTTCCTCTCCTTATCAGTGACGGGAACTCTGTGTCCCCTCCTGTTTGGCTCTTTCCCTCTCCTTCCCAGACCTTCATCTCTCACAGAAACTCTTAGGCTGCCACAAGAGGCCGACTTAAAGAACTACCACCTGTCTCACCCAGAGTGACAGCAAGGGTCCTCTTAAGTGTTCCTCAAAGGTATTAACCAGTGAGTGGCATTGGAACTGTAATTCATTTTTAAAAACCCTTAAAACCTTTTTACTTTGAAATCGTTACATATTCACAGAAAGTTGCAAACACGGCACAAAATAGTGTCCCATACATTTTCGGGGCTCTGTCTGACAGCACGGTAAGACCAGGACACTGTAGTTACTGTATCACATGTGGGTCCCTCTAACTGGCAACACAATCAAAACACAGCAGTAAAGCCAGGCATGTGCACGCCTGCAATCCCAGCACTCAGGAGAGGGAAACAGCAAGGTCTCAAGTTTAAGACCCTGGGTTACACGGTGAGCCCTGGACTTAACAAAGAGAACCCCCCAAACCATACAGACTGTCACTACCAAGATCAGCCCCTGCTGGTCCTTTTCAGTCTCTCCCGTCAGCCCTCTCGGGAAGCCACTCATCTGTTTTCAGTGTTTTAGCCCAACATGAAAAAAATGTGATGGATCCTTATGTGTGGGTTTATGTGGACATAGGTTTTTATGTCTCTAAGATAAATGTAGTTGCAGGGTCACGTGCTAAGTGTTTAGCTTTTGTTTACTTGTTTGTTTTGTGTGAGTGTGCACATACTACTGTGACCATGTGGAGGTCAGAAGACAACCTGCAGGAATGGTTCTCCCCTTCCATCATGTGGGTTCCAGAGACCCAACTCTGGCTTGGTGGCACCTTTACCTGCTGAGCTCTCTCTAGCCTCAATGTTAGTTTTGGAAGAAAGCTCTTCCAAAAGGAATTGTACCATTTTACAGATCCACTTCGTCCTGGCCAGTGTTTTGTACCATCACAGCTTTTTGTCTTATTTTGTTTTATCACACATGCTCCAATAGGTGTGCAGTGATCTCAAGTGGCCTTGGTCTGTATTTCCCTCATGTTCAAATACTGTTTTGTGTGCTCAGTCTCCATTTGTACACAGGCATGTGCACACAGGCACACGCACACATACAGATACATTGATCTATATATATCTTCTTTAGGGAGGCAATCTTTCATTTCATTTCTCTCTCTCTCTCTCTCTCTCTCTCTCTCTCTCTCTCTCTCTCTCTCTTTTGTCCCTTCTTCCCTGGGTCTCTCTGTAGCCTCAGCTGGCCCAGAACTTGCTATGTAGACAAAGCTGGCCTCAATCTCACAGACTCTGCCTGCTTCTCCTGGGGTTAAAGGTGTGCACCACCACGCCTGGCTACAGCCAGTATTCTTAACCGCTGAACCATCTCTCCAGTTCCTTAAAAAAAAAAAAAAAATTTAAGTAAAAGAAAATAAGTCATGTGGGGATTGCTTATAAAGCCGGTACCTGGTTAGTGTTGAGAATGTTTGCAGGTGTGACTAGTGGAAAATAAATGAGACGAAAACAGGCACCAAGACACAAGTGTCTTTCACGTTGTTTTCTAGCTTTTAAGACACCGATGGCTCAAGAGGAAGATGCCTGTAGCTGCCGATTTCCAGAAGAAGAAGAAGGAGGCAGCCTGTGAACTGTAACGTGCTGTCCTAGGAGCTGTGGGGATGCTGGGCAAAGCAAAGGAGAAACACTAGCAACCCATCGTCCTGCCCTGCTCCGACGCCGTCCTGGACAACCCCCAGGATGCACCCTGTTCATTTGTTTTCTAACATGAATGTGTTTGTCTTTAAAAATTCACGCACGCACGCACTCACGCACACACACCTTTTTTAAAAGACAGGGTCTCACTGTGTGGCCCCAGCTGGCCTGGAACTCACTATGTAGACCAGGCTGGCCTTGAGTGCTCAGAGACCCCCTATCTCTGCCTCCTGAGTGCTGGGATTAAAGGCGTGAACTGGTTAAAATTTACCATTTTTAACAGAAGTATGGAAAAAGCAAGAGGTGAAAGGCCACTTATAGATGATTCTCCTTAGCGGTCTTGAGCTATTTTTTTTTTTTAATCTGAAGTAAACGGAAGTTTCATTTCAATCACATTGACCCAAGGTCCAGCTAAAATCATCATAAAAATCAACATAGGTGTATATGCACCAGTGAGACAAGCCAGCAAGTCATAAGATGCAGTGCGTCCTCCAACCAAATTGTCCATAACACAGCTCCCTCCTCCACCGTCCACAAGATGCGATGTCCAGAGGTAGGGCTGAGGTGAGACCTGTCAGAACTTGAGGAGGAGTGCCAGGAAGCGCTCAGGCGTGTGCCTCCTGTTGTGCTCTCTACCCCCATGCCTTCCAGCTTGTGTCTCTAGCCAGGATACAGCAATCAGCACAACACACAGGAAAGGTATGAAGCACTGGGAGGAAGTGAGCACCGACCTCAGCAGGAGCACGGCCTCCACACCCCACGGCCCGCCATGGCCCCCCATGGCCCCCACATCCCAAAGCCCACCACGGCCTCCACTTGCTTTGCTACAGCTCAGGAGTTAAGAATGATTTTTACATTGATAGACGGTTTTTAATAATTTATTTATTTTTATTTTATGTGCATAAATGTTTTGCCTGCATGTACATGCATGCGCCATGTGCATACAGTGCCCCACAAAGGCCAGAAGAGGGCATCGGATCCCCTGGAATTAGAGTTACAGACAGTTGTGAACTGCCTTGTGGGTGCTGGGAACCCATGTCTGTTGTAAGAGCATCCAGTGCTCTTAACTGTTGAACTATCTCTCTAGCCCCTAGATGATTTTTTTAAATTGAAAGGACAAGATCTTGTGACACATAAAATTATTCAAAACTCAAATTTGTCCATTGTAAAGGTCTGTGGACACAGCGCACCCGTGGTTCAAGACTACTTGCCTTTGCAGTTCAGTTGAGGATTTGTGTCTGGGACTGGTCCACAAAGCCTGATGCATTAGAGTCAGGGCCAAGGGGCATCTGCCCCTCCTCATCTGTTCACCTCCAGGTGGCGGCTCTTGGGAAATTTGAGACTGTTTATCTCTGGCTTCGAAAAAAAAATCGTTTATCATGTAATTAAGTACCCTGAAACTGTTATTACATTTTTATTGTTTTTGAGCTTTCTGATATGCTGTGTGGAGACATTTGTGAGTTGCTTTAATCATTCAGAATTCTATTTATAACTCTGATTGCCCTGTGCAGCCCTTTTGTAGAGATTTTCTATCATGATTTATGAGTCCCTCCTCTCCCAAGGTACATTTGGATTCTTTAACGGTTTTTTACAGTCACTGGGTTGCTATAGATGTTCTTTTACACATTGCCTGTGCAGGGCTGTTTCCAGGGAGACTTTCTGAAAGTAGAATTGCTGGATCCTTGTTGAGTACCAAACTTCAGAAGCAGGTGGCTAAATCAGTTAGGACATGTCAGGTCATACAGCAATAACAAATGACTCCCTAGATCTTAATGGAGTACAACAAAGCAGGTACCTTACCTTTTTTTGTATGTATGTGCATGTGTGTGGGGGGTGTGCATGTATATGTACATATGGGGGGGTACATGTATGTACTTGTGAAGGCCAGAGGTCAACTTTGGGTATTGTTCCACCTTGGGTTTGTTTGTTTTTTATTTTTTATTTTATTTTATGTGTATGAGTGTATTGCCTGCATGTATGTGAGTGCACCTGTGTCATGTAATGCCGTGGAGGTCAGAGGGCGTCAGATTCCCCTGGAACCGGAGTTACGGATGGTTGTTAGCTGCCATGTGGGTGCTGGGAATCAAACCCGGCTCCTCTGCAAGAGTAGGCTCTTAACCGCTGAGCCATCTCGCCAGCCCTGTTTGTTTTGTCTTTTTGAGACAGGGTCTCCCTGTAGCCCCAGCTGGCCTGGAACTCTCTATGTAGACCAGGCTACAGAGATCTGCCTGCCTCTGCTTCCTGAGGGCTAGGATTAAAGGTGTGTGCCACTATGTCCAGTCTACATTTTTTTTCAAGACAGTCTCTGACTGATCTGGAACACATCAATTAGGTTTGGTTGACTGGCCAGCAGCCCAAGGGACCTCCCAGTCTCCACTTTGGCAGGGTTGGGATTACAAGCATGCTCCAGACACTTGCCTTTGCTTGTGGGCACTGGGGATTGGACTAAGGTCCTCAGACTTACACAGCAAGCACATTACCATTTCTTTTTAATTTTTTTTATTTTTATTTTATATGTATTACTATATTGCCTGCATATATGTAAGTGCACCTGTGTCCTGCAGTGCCCATGGAGGTCAGAAGGTGTCAAATTCCCTGGAATTAAAGCTAGCAGCAGTTATTAGCTGCCATGTGGGTTCTGGGAATCAAACCCGGGTCCCCTGCAAGAGCACCCAGTGCTCTTAACTGCTGAGCCATCTCTCTAGCTCCACATGGCCATTTTTTATTGTCATTGCATGCCCATTCTAGCCACAACTCTGTGTTATGGCTCAAATATGAGATGCTCCCACAGGCTCCTGTGTTGGACACCTGGCTCCCAGACTGTGGCTGCACTGTTCAAATGCCATTAAGGAGGACTGGGTCCCATTACTATCCTGTCCCACATATTTTGTTTGAATTACTTTTTGGATGTATTTCTATTATTTTTACTTATGTGTATGTGCTTATGTCTATGTGTGGGTATGTGTACATGAGTGCAGGTGCCTGAGATCAGAAGAGGGTTTTGAATCCCCTGGATCTGGGGTTAGAGGCCGTTATGAGCCACCCTATGTGTGTGCTGGGAACCAAACTTTTGGTCTGCTGCAAGAGCAGCGTTGTGCTTAATCATCGAGTCATCTCTCCAGCCCCAGTTAGAATTATTTCTAAGAACTTTGCTTTGCTGTTGCTTTAAAATAGTTTGTTTTGCTGTTAGAGGTAGAAATATAGTTGGCTTGTTTATTTTGCCTCTTAACCAAACTTTCCTGGGTTTTTTTTTTGTTGTTGTTGTTGTTTTTTTTTTTGTCTTTTTGAGACAGGGTCTCCCTATAGCCCCAGCTGGCTTGGAACTCACTGTGTAGACCAGGCTGGCCTTGAACTCACAGAGACCCTTTAAACTCTGCCTCCCAAGTGCTGGAATTAAAGGAGTGCACCACCACACTCAGCTCCTGTTCTATTATTTTTTAACATTCTATTGTTTTTATTTTATGTGTATGAGTGTTATGCTTGCATCTGTGTAAGTGCACTTGCGTCATGCAATGTCCTTGGAGGTCAGGAGAGGGCATCGGATCCCCTGGAACTGGAGTTACAGATGGTTGTTAGCCACCGTGCAGAGCCTGGGAATCAAACCCAGGTCCTCTGGGGGAACAGCCAGAGTCATCTCTCTGGCCCCCAACTTTCCTGTTATTTCTAGTAATATGCAGGTAAATTCATCTTTCATTGTCAACCATGTTGTTTACAAAAACAACAGTTTCCTCCTTCTCTAGTCCTTTGTTTCTTATGGTTGACTTAATTGCTAGGACTTAATTCAACATGACAGTTTGTTCTTCTTTATAAGGAAATTTTAAGTGTACTTAATCAGATTAAGGAAATTCCCTTCTATTCCTTGGTTTGTGGATAAAATTTTTTTCCCTCATTTTTCTTCTTACTTTTGTTTGGGGGTGGTTGAAATAGCATCTCACTAGTCCAGGCTGACCTCAACTCACTGTGTAGTTGAGGATGACCTTGAACCCCTCCTCCTCCTCCTCCTCCTCCTCAGCTTCTAAAGTGCTGGGATCACAGGTGTGTATCACCATTTACAGTTCTTCTTAACATTTTTTTTTGACACAAAGTGTCTCTGTTGTCCAGGTTGGCCTGGAAGTCCTGGGCTCAATGGTCCTTTCTCAGCTTCCGGAGTAGCTGGGACAACAGGTATACCATCCGCCTGGAAGCTCTGTAAATTCCGAAGTGATTTCTCCTCTTGGCTCTGGGCACTGAGTGTCTCGTCGTCTCTTCTTCACCACCCACATTCAGGGGACTGGCCGTGTGTGGATCATCTGAGGAACCTGAGTTGCATTCTCATTTGCTCCAGACTAGGAACATACAGTATCACAGTATCTTCTGCTTTCCGGACAGAGACTGCATTCGTTATTTTCTCACCTCTGTGACGGAATACCTGGTAGAAAAATTTAAGGGAGGAAAGGTATACCTCGACTAAGGGTTTCAGAGGATTATAGTCCATCATGGTGGGGAAGGCGTGGCTGCAGGAGTGGTCCAACCTTGCAGTAGGAACATGTTAGGGGGCGCCTCACATCTTGGTGGGTTGGGAAGCTAGTATAGAACCAGAGGTTGATAGAACCTTCAAAAGCCCATCCTGCAGCTGGGGAGATGACTCCAGGCTTAAAAGCACTGGCTGCTTTTGCAGAGGACCCAGGTTCAGTTCCCAGCACCCACATGGTAGCTCACAACCCTCTGTAACTCTAGGTCCGGGGGATCCAACACCTCTTCTGACCTCCATGGGCACTGCACACATGTGGAACACATATATACATACAAGCAAAATGCTCATACACATAAAAATAAATAAAATATGTTTTTAAAAGGCTCATTCTGAGTGACCTATGTTGACTAGCAAGGTCCCATGGCCCAAAGGTTCCACACTCCCCCAAAGCAGCATCACCAGCTGGGGGCCAAGTACTCACAACATGTGCCTATGTGGAACATTCCAGATTCAAACCATAACAGACTGTGTTTACTCTTTAGACTGTCTAACACCTTTGTCATAGTATATTTTGGTGTTACATGTGAAAGTGGTAAACGCAAAGCACAGGAACTTGGAATGTGAGTCATCCTCCCCCAGCAGTTAACAAAAAAGGAGGAGACAGGATAAAACTATTCCCTTCTGGGATTTTTGGGAAATCCAATAACTTGCTTTAAAAGAATAAATGCACATTTTTATGTTCAAAACAAATGAACATATTTTAAATTTTCAGATACTTAAAAACAAGCCTACATTATTTCTGAAACAAAGTTTGAGTTTTGTTCTTAGTGGAAGATGTCCCTCTAATGGAAACTTCAGATCTGAGGGCACCTGGCTTCCCAAGTGGGTGTCTCCCTCTGTGACAAGCAGATGTTTCCATTTGTGGGTAGAATGATCTGTCTTCTGTCAACCACAGCCAGAGAAGGTCCCGTGTGGTCTGTATGTGGTAGGGCTCAGAGACTGATTGTTATCAGTGCTATTTTAAAAAATGACTTGATAATAAAACTCAAGACTATCATCTTCATAGAAAAAAATAGCTAATTGAGTATGTGTGTTTGTGTGTGTGTGCAC
This sequence comes from Nannospalax galili, assembly GCF_000622305.1. NCBI lineage: Eukaryota > Metazoa > Chordata > Mammalia > Rodentia > Spalacidae > Nannospalax > Nannospalax galili. The sequence goes on along the minus strand of NW_008358859.1, from coordinate 2,416,781 downwards.
GTGGAGGCCAGTGCTCACTGTAAGTATCTTCTTGATCACTCTCCACCTTGGTTTTTGAGACAGGGTCTCTCACTGAACCTGGTGTTCACTGACTGGCTGGATTGGCCTGTCTCCACCTCCCCGGTGCTGGGATTATAGGTGAGCAGCTGTATTGGATTTTTGTACCTGGAGGCTGGGAATGGAGTTCAGGTTCTATTGTGTGGCAAGCAATAGATGCCTGTTTTACCAACCCAGTATAACAATAGTGCATAGACTTCTTATACTATTGCAACATTGTTACCAAACTTGGCGTCCCTCGCCCTGAGAACTTGGCCTCTAGAAGCAATGCCCTCCGGAGGTCGGACCAGGGCAATGGATCTCCTGGAACTGGGAATATGGATGGTTGTTAGCTGGCCTCGGGGTGCCAGGACCTACGAGAGCAGCCAGTGTCATCTCTCCAGCCCCACGGTATTTGCATTTTAGAAGGACCTCCTTGACTATAAGAAAAATGAATTAAAAAGAGGCATGGCCAGACTCTGATGCCAGGGGACAGTGTGAGAGCCATGTGTGAGTGAACAGGGGAGCTGGGCAGAGCTGATGTGGGGACCAGAACCCTGGCTCAAGCAGCTGGGAGGGGCAGTCATTAGAGGCCCTGGAGGGAGAACAGGGAGAGAAGGGCAGGTCAGTGACAGCCCTGGACCCTGAGGTGACAGGTCTAGATTCTGAGGTGACAATTCTGGATTCTGAGGTGACTGTTCTGGATTTTGAGGTGACTGTTCTGGATTTTGAGGTGACAGGTCTAGACCCTGAGGTGACAATTCTGGATTCCAAGGTGACAGTTCTGGATTCTGAAGTGACAGCTCTAGACCCTGAGATGACAGTTCTAAACTATGAGATGACAGTTATGGACTCTGAGTTGACAGTTACAGACTCTGAAGTGACAGTTCTGGAACCTGAGGTGACAATTCTGGATTCTGAGGTAATAGTTCAAGACCCTGAGATGAAAATTCTGAACTCTGAGATGACAGTTCTAGAACCAGAGGTGGCAATTCTGGATCCTGAGGTGACAGTTCTAGACCCTGAGATGACAGTTCTGGACCCTGAGGTGACAGTTTTGGATTCTGGGGTGACAGTTCTAGACTCTGGGGTGACAATTCTGAACCCTGAGGTGACAGCTCTGGACCTTGAGGTGACAGTTCTAGACCCTGAGATGACAGTTCTGGATCCTGAGGTAACAGTTCTGGATTCTGCATGACAGTTCTAGACCATGAGGTACAATTCTGAACTCTAAGGTGACAGTTCTAGACCTTGATATGACAGTTCTGTACCCTGAGATGACAGTCCTGAACCGTGAGGTGACAATTCTGTACCCTGAGTTGACAGCCCTGGACTCTGAGGTGACAGCTCTAGACTCTGAGTTGACAGCCCTGGACTCTGAGGTGACAGCCCTGGATTCTGAGGTGACAGCCCTGGTCTCTGAGGTGACAATTCTACACTCTTGAGTTGACAGCCCTGGACTCTGAGGTGACAGCTCTAGACTCTGAAGTGGCCCTGGTAGAGGGGACTTGAGGTCACAGGAGGGGAGGCCACATGGGGCCCAGAGGAAAGTGGCATTTCAGGGGCTGTGCACAGGGTCTGTGGGCCTCCACAGATGACAGTGGACACAGGACAGTCCGAGGCTCCAAGAGGTCCCAAGGGAGACTACAAATTGGCTCTGGATTTAGTGGCAGGCATCCCTTTATTGATGCCAACAACACTCCTCTCACCTCCAATGGGATAAGAGATGGTTTATTCTGGAGCCAGATATGAGTGACCATGGCCTGGGAACACAGATTTAGGTTACACCAGGTTCCACGTTCCAATGTGGACTCGGTTTCATGAAGCGTTTAAAACATAATAGAACAAAGGAAGGCACAATCAGGACACTGAAACACACTGGTGGAAACATTAGATAGGCGGCTAAAGCAGAGCTGGGCAATCTCAGCTGCAGGCCTCAGAGGCATCTTTGGCATTTTTGGTTAGTGGAGGCTAGGTGTCCATACATTCCAAAGGATTTGCCTAATGGCCACAAAGATATTAGCTCACACACAGAGAAGGGATAGCCCTTTGGCTCTGGACTTCTGTGGGAATGACTCCAATATGGACATAATCTGGATCTATGACTTTTACCTAACCTTGCAACCTAAAGGTTACTGTTTATAATGCAAACAAGCTCACTGAGCCATGTGCTCCTCTTGGACCTGGGCCTATGACCTTAAGTCCCTCAGGACCCCTCCTTGCCCTCCACCTGAGATCATGTAAGATCTGTGTGAAAGTATGTATGTGTGCTTGACATATCAAAGCACTGGTTTTTGTCATTGCAAGGGAGAGAAATTGAGAATGTGTGATATTCTAGGACTTGGGATGGAACCATAAGATTCTTTGACAAGATAAGGGTGGGTCCTGACTTCTACTTCCCCCGTCATGCAGGAGATGCTGTTTCAATAAATTAGCAAAGCCCTTGCTGGGAGGGGCATCTGACGGAACAGGTGCTCAACAGTTCGGGTCCACTCTTTGCCTTAAAATGGATGCTAGGAGTCAGGCTGTCTTAGGCTTTGCTAACTTGTGGCACGGAAATGCCTCAGACTTCTGACATTCCAAACTCTCCACAACACTGAAGCTCTAATCAGTTAATCAGCCTTGTGGAAGGTTTAGTGGAAGGTGTGACTTCTTTCGGGGAACTTCCATTCACACTTTCAAAGAGTCCCTTTGGGGGTGGAGGCACAAGTGTCCTGGAACTTTCGAAAATCTGTGAACAAAAGATGGGGTGAGGAAAGGGGAGCATACAGGATCTGAAGGCGGAACCCCCAAAGCCCCTCACCTTGTTAAAACAAAGACTAATTCCTTAGTAAAACTCCATCCGTGCATTTGGGTCAGGCTTTTATTAAAAGTTGTCAAGTGCTTATTTAAAATTCAAAGGCAACCAGATGTCCTGTCCTTTTATTTGTTAAAATGTGGCAACTTGGGTAAGGATGCTGCTGGCACCTTTAGGGTCAGAGTCTGGGCCCTGGCACCCCTACAAGCCAGGCTGGGCCACCCATCCACAGTGAACCAATTAAGGAGACAAGTCATAGTGAAAAGCAGAGACGGTTACCCAAGGTGGCCACATTGGGGAAGGAGGTCCAGTCACACCCCACCAAGTCAATCTTTGGGGTCCTGACATGAGGATTAAGTTTAAACAGAGGGCAGGATGTTACACAACTAAGCAGTTCTGGTCCAGGTGTGGTCCTGCCCTCCCCTATCTCAGCTCCAATCTCTCCCGCACAGGGGTCTGACAAGTTTGTCCCCATCTGTGGACAAATACAGATGCTGGTTGGTTCCTGGGCCTGACCGGGGGATGGAGAGTCAGGGCCAATGGGGGGAGGTTCTCTGGGAACCTCCGCTGGTGGGAGTGGGAATTTGATGAAAGGGGTGTAGAGAACCCTCTGGGGGTTTTGGTCAGAGTGTTTTGTCATGGCAATTGAAGGAAAACTAGAACAGCATCTCACTAGGATACAGTGAGATGTCTCATCTTTACTTAGCTTCCAAAGCCAAGTTCATTTCTTACTCCAGCACCTTCCTCCCCTCCAGCCCTGGGACCTCGCCCTTACTGTGGGAACTTGACTAGGACCCTCCCAGGCTTTCTCCCTTACTCCCACTTCTCAGTCCATCTGCATCTTCAGCATCTCTTCAACTGCACAAGCAGGACCATTGATTTGCTGTCCTTGACATAAAGTTTGCAAGTCCAGGGCGCTGCTTAAGCAAGCTGGTCTTGCCTGGATTCCGTGCACACCTCTTGCTGTTTCTTGGCACTGGGCTTGTCCACAGACTTGTTCTCCTTAAAACATCTGCTGTAGTCTGAATGTTTGCCCCATGGAAAGTCTTAGGTTGCAATCTAATCCCCAAGGAGGTATTAGGAGTCAGTGGGTTTCGAGGGTGGAGCCTTCGTGCCTGGAATGAATGCCTTTACAAGGGGCTGAATGGAACATTCTGTGAGGACATGGCTATATGGCACCATTTATGAACCAGAAAAAAATGTCCCACCAGACATCAGCCTTTGGAGCTGTGAGAAACATAACATATTCCATTTTAATAAACCACCTGGTTTGCAGTGTTGTTTTTAATAGCAACCTACACAGACCTGAGACAACCATGTTGCCAACTTGCCAAAATCTTGCTCCTCCAGCAAGAGCCAGGCAACTACCAGTGACTCTGCCCGGTGCCGCAGAGGCATCTTTGCCTCCTGGATGTCTAGAGCTTGCTGCTAATGCCTCCTAAGGTCTGCATGGATTTCTGTACCTACCTAACTCCCTTACCTGACTGTAAAGCCCTTCAGAGGAGGAGCAGGGCTCATACCCAAGCTTCCTTACATTTCATCATTTTAAAAAAGCACTATTATAGACAGGAGAGACATTCTTCTTTTCTTTTGACAGGGTCTTGCTATGTAGCCCAGGCTGGTCTTGAACTTGAGACCCTCTGTCTTAGCCTCCTGTGTACAACACCAATTCAGCCTTAAATGTCATCTTAAGGCATACTACAGGGAAAAAGAGACTATTTCCTGGATCAAATTTTGAGTTGTTTTGGAAAACTGGCAGTTGTCTCCTATGATACATTCAAGAATGTCTACAGAAAGGAGTGGGGCTGTGGAGCCCAGAAGTCGTGTGTTTGAAGGACATTCTAGAATTATCTTATAAGTGTCCTTTTTATTCAGACGTGTTATAAAGTGGGTTAGCAGGCAAGACAAGTCTGTAAGTCCATAGCTCCCTAGGCCTCTGTCAGACGCAGGGCAGATACATGCTTCAGGTTTGGACAAAGCGAGGACCATGCTAGAACACCCAGGGGCTGTTTAGAAAGCTGATGCTGTCATCTCTGGTACTATCTGTGACAAAATCAATTCACTGTGAAATACTTCCTGAAAATTAACAAAAACAGGAAGTGCCCCTGCTGAGTGACAACCCAGGTGCCAGATATGATTCTACGAATTCCACAGAAGTTGGAGAAGTGCCCACTGGCTAAACAGAAGTCTGATCATCTCTCAACACAGTGTCTGGAGGACAGTGTTTTCTGTGCTCCTGATAGGAACTCCCACCTCTGATGTGGGACACCCCATGTTTCCAACAGCCCCCAGGATACCACCCACCTCATCAGCAGGAAATGCTTGAAGGATGGAGCTCAGTATGAAGGTCTTCACCTACCTCCTGCGGAGGCCATCAGACCTGTCTTCAAAACCAGGAGAAATATGGGCACCAGTGGGGAGAGCTGGTGCTGCAGGCTCTGGTAGGTAGAATTCTACCTACCTGAAGGCCTGCTGGTAGAATTCCTCCTCTTGGGAGAGCTCAGTGTCTCCTGAAACCTTCAAGTGGTTGTACAATGTCCACCTTCTCTGCTTATCCAGTCTGTGGTTTTATTTTACTTCATTGTTTTTATGAATTATATACAATGGGTTTCATTATAACATTTTCATACATATACATATGTCTTCTTAATATTTACTTATTTATTTATTTTATCTTTTTGAGACAGAGTCTCCCTGTAGCCACAGCTGCCCTTGATCTCACAGAGATCCACCTGCCTCTGCCTTCCAAGTGCTGCGATTAAAGGCGTGCACCACCACACCTGACATACATAATATATTTCAATCATATTCACATACCCTTTTACCCTTTCTTGTTCACCTCCCAGTGTATTAGTCAGGGTTCTCTAAAGAAACAGAACCGGATGCCTCTCTACGGGGTAAGTCCATTGCGCCCTCCGTGCCTTGACTCCCCCAGCCTCATTCACCCTCCCACCTCCCCCACCGGTCTCTCCTAGTTTGGGTCCTGTCCTATTCCTTGTCTTGGGGCCCCAGACACCTGGGGAACCAATACTGCTTCCTAATCCTTTTCATCCAGACCAACATAGTGCCTTCTCTGGGCCCCAGGAGCACTGCTTCTGGGCCTGGCCCCGCCCTCACCTCCCTCTGCTTCTCTGGGCGTGCACCACCCGTCAGCCTCTTTCTGGGACACTGGACCAACCCAGCTCCTCAGTGCAGTCCCCAGGAGTCCTTGGGGCCTTTTTCCGCCCCATCTTCCTTTGCATCTCCGGTGGCATGGGCCACCAGCTGCCCTAGACCAGCATCTTTCCTGGGCCAGGCTCCCAGGCCAGTCCAACCCCCAAATTCCTGAGGCCAAAATCATTCCTGGAGGGATCCAGACCTTAGGAGAAAGCCCCAAAACATCTGATCCTCATCTGACTTGGGCCTCTGTGGGAACTCCTGAAGACAAAAGCAATCTGGCCACTCCAATATAAAATCAAAAGAGAGAACCG
>NW_008358859.1:2406609-2407305 GCF_000622305.1 Nannospalax galili | reverse complement strand
GGAGGGAAAAGTGGAAAGCTTCAAGAAAATCCAGGGTGACAAAAAGTCTGTGACCTTAGCCTGTAATCTACAGCCATCAGTCATACAATGAAATCACCTGCTTTCATTTTTGATATACCAGGAAAAGAGAAGGGGGGGAGAGAAGGAGGCATTCACATGCACACAAATGCACACACACAGAGCAAGAGACAAAAACAAAAAGAGACACAGAGAAATAAAGAGGCAGAGGGAGGAGGAAATGCTGCTCATCATTCTAACTGGAGGAAAACTGGAAGCATTCCCACTAAAATCAGGAACCAGGCAAGGCTGTCTATTATTGCCATTCCTTTTTTTAACATAGTGCTTGAAACTCTTGCAAGAGCAATAAGACAAGAGAAGGAAATTAAAGGAGTAATAATTGGAGAAGAAGAGATCAAATTATCCCTTTTTGCAGGTGATATATTATATCTAAGGGACACCAAAAATTCCACCCGAAGACTCCTAGAAATTATTAACATGTTCAGTAAAGTGGCAGGTTACAAAATTAATCTACAAAAGTCTATAGCCTTTCTATATACCAGTAACAAGCAATCAGAGAAAGAGCACATGGAAACACTCCCATTTACAATAGCTGCAAATAAAATAAAATATCTTGGAATAAATCTCACCAAAGACATCACAGATATTTACAATGAAAATCTTAAATCTTTAGTTAAA
>NW_008358859.1:2403777-2406344 GCF_000622305.1 Nannospalax galili | reverse complement strand
GTAAACCTAAAAATTTACAGCCAATTTTGAAAGAGATGCATCTTAGCTCTGGAAATTGTTATTGAATATGTCAATGCTGTTGTAATGAAATGCCTCTTCTAATTATATGGTTATTAAATAAATAATTAAAAAAAAAGAAACAGAACCTATCAGCTAGCCTTCACAGCAGCAAGACGAACTCACCAGCGAGAGAGAAGGCAAGCAGCAAGAAGCCAGGTGTTCTCCTCTGCCGTGGCCTTTTATACGGGCTGCCATCAGAAGGTAATGCCCACATTTAGGGTGTGTCTTCCAGCTTCAGATGATCCGATCAAGATCTCTCTCACTTCAGTTAATCCCAGATCCAGTCAACTTGACACCCAGGATTAGCCATCACACCAGGTAATCCTCTTCCTCTGCCCAACTAGCCCCTTGTATGTGTGTGTGTGTGTGTGTGTGTGTGTGACACAATGGTTTCAGTAGGCTTATTTACAGGAGTTTGGGTTTGAGTTTGTTTATAGGAGCATGGCTATACCACTGAGGAAAATTTCCCTCCTTCCCCTGGGGACTGTGTGTAAATGTGTGTAAATCCTCAGGGAGGGTCTGGGGCCCCAGGAGTCTCTCCCCTTTTCATGACAGGGTGTTGTCAAAGTCTATGATTTAAATGTTAATCATATGTAAAGCACCTCCATAGAGGCATCTAGAGTTGGACCAAAAACTTTGTACCAGGGTCTAGCCAAGGTGACATGAAACGAACCATCTCACAGGTAGTTGGTTGGGCTGAGCTGAACCGTCAGCCCTTAGGTAACCCTTTAAACTCTTTTTGTACAGTGTAACAATACATGAATACTATGTCATGTGCACACATTTCAGAGTAAATAATAATAACCAGAATGTCTAATAACCAGAATGTATTCTGAATGAGAGTTAAAAACAAATTGCCTGCACACATCTTTGTTTCTTAGACACAGCTCCTGAAAACCTCCACAATAATAATTAGAATTACATTGGAACCAAAATTTGAGGGGCTAGGGAGACAACTCAGTGGTTACAAGCACCTGTCGATCTTGTAAAGGACCTGAGTTGGGTTCCCAGCACCTACATTAGGTGGCTATGAGCCACCTCTAACTCGAACTCCAGGGATCTGACACTCTATTCTGGCCTCTGTAGACACCTGCACACACTTGGCACATACACATTCATAAATAAAAACAAAAATAAGTCTTTTTAAAAAGCAGAATAAGGGCCAGACATGGTGGTGGACACCTTTAATTCCAGCACTTGGGAGGCAGAGGCAGGCGGATCTTTGTGAATTCAAGACCAGCCTGGTCTACATAGTGAGTTCCAGGACAGCTGGGGCTACAGGGAGACCTTGTCTCAAAAAGAACTAAAAAAAAAAAAAAAAAAAAGAAAGGAGAACATAAAATTTGAACTACAATGAGAGGTACACCGCAATATAAATGTTTGTGATATTTACTCTAGGATCTGAAATATTTTAAAAATTATGAAACTTGGGCTGAAGAGAAGGCTCAGTGGTTAAAAAGACTTGCTGTTCTTCCAGAGGACCTGGGTTCGAGTCCCAGTACCCACATGGGGCTAACGACCATTTGTAACTCCAGTTCTAGGGGATCTGACACCCTCTTCTGGTCTCTGCTGGCATTGCATACATGTGGCGCACTTACATACATGCAAGCACTCATATATATAAAATAAAAATAAAATTATGAAACTGGAAAACTCTAAGGTACGATTCCTAGCAACACATTTCTTTTGCTTTATCCTTGTGCTCAAAGCACCTCAGATGGGAATGAGGCCTGTGAAGTTTTCCTGAAATCTGAATCCGCTGTCCTCAGCAAGTACAAATGAGGCATCAGGTTATTTGGGACTCTTTAAATTCTAGGGTCCAGGAAGAGATTAAACATGTTCAGTTTCCAGAAGTCTCTGGTTCCCTCCCTCCCTCCCTCCCTCCCTTCCCCTCTCCCTCCCTAGGGCCTCACCCATGCTAGGCAAACACTGTATCACTGAATTACATTCTAGCCTTTAAAAAAATTTTTTTTTGAGACAGGGTCTCACAAACTCATAAGCTCAAGTGATCTTTGTTTCTCACCTAATAACAGATAAGAGCTCTGTGACAATGGTCTGAACTTAAATCTGATTAGTCTCTTACCTTGTGCCAGCCTTTTAAAGGCCATTTTCTTTTCTTCAGCATAAATCCCTCGTGTTTGTCTGGTTTCTGGACATTGGTTTGGCCTATTTTCAGCCCTTCAATAATTTCCCAACTATCAGCTTCCTGAGAGAAAAAGAAAAACAAATCACTTATTTTTATGTGCTTAATGATATACTTAAAGGAAATTCTTCAGCAAGTAGTCTCCTTTAAAGCAACACTTGACCCAGCAGAAGTAAGAACGACATTCTGGAGCAACTGTTGCATCAAACCCAGCCATGTATTTTCAAGTGAAGTGCAAATGAATTTCCCAGGTAGGCCTGGAGGCATGCGGACTCTATGAGAGGTGCGCTGGGGCCACCTTGTTTGCTTGGGGTAGAAAGGAATTTCATTTGCCTGTACTCAGAATTTTTCAAACGCACCTTTT